>NC_061094.1:26007600-26017600 GCF_015104395.2 Macrobrachium nipponense | reverse complement strand
TTGTGAATTTCACTTATAAATTTTGAGTTTAATAATAAATTTTTGTATTTAAAATTTTTATGAGTATTTCATTTCAAACCAGTATATATGATTATGATTATATTGATGATAGGTAGAAACATAGAGTGGTAATTGATTTGCTTTCCTTCAATTTACTTGAAGTGACTTAGAACCAGGGAAGTACTTAGACTTCAGAAATCAGGGAAATACTTAGACTTTTAAAGTTGTTGATGGAGTGATGCCCTTTGATTAATTTAATTACTTTACAAGATTACCTCACACCTGTTTTGATGAAACTTAGTCCTGATTTTCTGCAATACTGGTAAGTGTTAAGGGATCACTGTTGCCTTTAAGAGTATTCAGTCGTTTAAACGTGCTATGAGGATTCAGGTGTCTGGCTTTTGGTGAGGTAATATTTGATGCATGGTAACCAGATACTTGGCACATCGTAACAATATACATATATATATATATATATATATATATATATATATATATATATATATATATATATATATATATATATATTATATATATATATATATATATATATATATATATATTATATATATATGTTTGTGTATATAAATACTATATTATATATATATATATATATATATATATATATATATATATATATGTATATATATACACAAACATATGTATATAATATAAATTATATATATATATATATATATATATATATATATATATATATATAATATATATATTGAAAACGACCTTTTCTCTCAGAACCCATACACTGAAAACTGAATGGAAGAATATACAATTTAGGACAAAGGCCAAGCGCTGTGACTTATGAGGTCACTCTGAGCTGAAAGGAAAAATGAGAGAAAGGTTGCAAAGGTGTAAATTGTTTGTTTGTTTGGTGTTCATGTTGCATGGAACCAGTGGTTATTCAGCAACGGGACCAACGACTTTAAGTGACTTCCGAACCACGTCGAGAGTGAACTTCTATCACCAGAAATACACATCTCTAACATCTCAATGGAATGCCCGAGAATCGAACTCGCAGCCACCAAGGTGGCAGGCCAATACCAAACCGATCGCGCCACTGAGGCGCTCACAAAGGTGTAGAAGGATGAAAACATCTCAGTTGCGCTATGAAATCATTTTTACAAGAGGGTGGAGAGTATGATGGAAAAGAGAAGGTGAACGGAGGTACAGTAAAAGGAATGCAAGAGGGGCGAAGGGACGCTACAAAGATCCTTAAGTAATGCCTACAGTGCACCGCGTGTGAGGTGCACTGACGACGCTTACCCCACACTACCGGGAACTGAAAACAAACTTGGAACATGCATCTCCAAGACACTAGACTAAGCGTTTACCCTGCAGTCCAGAGTATCAACGAGTTATCACTAAATCTTCACTCTCCTGTCGACTAAGTGAAACTCCAGATTCCATGGCATCGCGATGTTTTCTCATGACAAGAGTAATTTGGTCAATTCTTTGCTTAGCCTCAGGTGCCACCCCGACCCAACGACAAATATTTGCCTCGCTCCTTTATTTCGCTTTCTATCTGACGAAAAACGTTTCCTGCCGGGTAAAGAAATTCTCAAATTCTCGACGTGCTGTTTGCCGATAAGCTCAAATTGAGAGAGAGAGAGAGAGAGAGAGAGAGAGAGAGAGAGAGAGAGAGAGAGAGAGAGAGTTCAATCTTACAGCCAACCAGTAAAGAAATATCATGGCCTAAATTTTAAACAAATTAAATCGTAATTAAACATGCTCATTTAACATTAACTGAATCCATTCCCTCTTTATACAGTACATACCTCCACACCTTGTATATAAATGTTTGGATTTAAAAACTGATAACTGAAATCCACAGGACGATAAATTCTACAATTGGGAGATGTACGGTTTTCTTAAAAATATAGAGATTCTTGCAAATTTTATAAACGAGAGAGAGAGAGAGAGAGTACAAACCCGATTTCGCCGTTCAAAAAATCGCTAGTGCACAACAGAAATTATTTTGAATTTATACATCACATCACAAATGTGGTATAAAAGCTTCTTACTGTGTTTAAAACAAAGGACAATGAAATTCGTAATGTGTATCTTGTAAATACTACAAAATAAATAAATAATTAAAAAATAAAAACCCATAAACTGAATGACGACAATACAAAAAATAAAGTAAAAACCGCAAAGCAACTTTAGTGCACATCCTTTGTGAAGTCTTATGACAGCAAGACTAACAAAGAACCACGAAGACAAGAGCGGATGTCACTCTCTAAACGACCTTCTCTCGTGACTCAGTCAGAAATAACTGTATCAGTATTCTAAGCACACTTAGGTTAACTCAGTCAGAAATAACTGTATCAGTATTCTAAGCACACTTAGGTTAATCTTTGAAAGCCGGTATTGTCCGCGAGCAGGGATTTTTTGCACTTGAGTCATTGTACCTTACAACAGTGTGGTGTCAAGATCAGACGACAACCAAGAGTAAATTAGGCTGACTGCATGTTGCTCAGCTAGAGGATTAGCGAATGCT
Organism: Macrobrachium nipponense; assembly: GCF_015104395.2. NCBI lineage: Eukaryota > Metazoa > Arthropoda > Malacostraca > Decapoda > Palaemonidae > Macrobrachium > Macrobrachium nipponense. The sequence goes on along the minus strand of NC_061094.1, from coordinate 26,015,085 downwards.
TCTCTTGACTTGAGACTAAACCTTCAGATCATAAGATTGTCACCCATGAGCTGATAGATGCACCAGATTCCAATTCAATACTTCCTGATAACATCCTGAAATAATCATAACATCATGAGCACAGAGCAGAAGTGAAAAAAAAGTGGAGGGGGGGGAGGGGGAAGCTAAGAATAACTGTCCATCGTTTATTCATCGTTAATAAGCTATCCCTATGAGATGGCATGACACTTCAAGTTTCCAACATTTGAATGGTTGTTAACTGACATGGAGCCAATGAAGTTAAGAGGCTTTAGAGCCTTTGGGTAGACATTAAACCTTTACTTATTATTTACGTCACTAACCGTCAAATGTGCAAGGGTGGATGAAACAAAACAAAACAAATAAAAAAGGTATACGAGAGACTTCTTAATAATCCCATGAAATCTTTCAAGGAAACTGTAAAACGACAGGGTGTGTGCAGGGTAAAATGTTGCGAAAATCAAGCAGAACAACGACGGTAATGGCATATACTTAGCCAATACTGAATGATGACCGTGACACATTACGTGAGTGATCACATGCCCTCACGCAATGTTTCAAAGAACTAACATCAAAGAACAGCCAAAGAATTTTCATTATACGTTCTTATAATTATGAAAATAGGACTAATTACGAAAATAGGACTAATTACGAAAATAGGGCTAATTACGAAAATAGGACTAATTACGAAAATAGGACTACTGACGACATCACAAGCAGAGGAACCTACCATGCAAGAACACACACTGTAAGGAACAACGACACCATTAGCAACACGAACGCGCTTTCCTCTGATCGATCATCATTAATAATGTGAACAGAATAGTGTCCATCAACATAATCTCAATCGTATAAATGTTTCCGAGTACAACCTTGGCCTTGAAGGAAACTCATTTAGTTTGTCATGTATATTTTTGGGTTTGTATGGTGTTTTTACATTGCATGGAACCAGTGGTTATTCAGCAACGGGACCAACGGCTTTACACGACTTCCGAACCACGTCGAGAGTGAACTTCTATCACCAGAAATACACATCTCTCACACCTCAATGCCCGAGAATCGAACTCGCGGCCACCGAGGTGGCAGGCCAAGACCATACCGATCACGCCACTGAGGCGCTAAGTATACTTTTAAAAATGAACATTTAAAATATCTGACCAATATCAACATCATCGCCGTTTACTGGTGTATGAAACCGCACAGGCGAAATTTCTTGCTGGCTTACTTAAATAGGAAAGGACAGCTTGACAAATTCAAAACTATTATTTTCAAAATAAAATATATTTCGGAAAGCTGAAATTTGCTTCGTTCCACATTTATGAATGGTTACATTTGAGTGCCGTACAATTTTAAGATTCAGGATGCGAGCGAGCGCGCACAAACGCACACAAATATATATATATATATATACATACATATACATACATATATATATATACATACATATATATATATATATACATATATATATATATATATTATATAATTTATATATATATATATATATATATATATATATATAAATATAAGTCATATCACATTTCCGTGATTCATATACATATATCGAGCTACAATGTCCTTTAATATCTAATTCGCTCTACCTCGGAATTAATATATTTTCATATATGCTTAACCGAAGGGGAATTTTTTCTCGATAATAGATTTGCCTGGACCAGGGCGCGAACCTATGGATCCTTTCAAACCCTGGAACGTCAGTGAAGCTTTACCTCTCGCGGTGGTGTAGTAGGTAAAGCTTCACTGACGTTCCTGGGTTTGAAAGGATCCATAGGTTCGCGCCCTGGTCCAGGCAAATCTATTATCGAGAAAAAATTCCCCTTCGGTTAAGCATATATGAAAATATATTAATTCCGAGGTAGAGCGAATTAGATATTAAAGGACATTGTAGCTCGATATATATATATAAATATACACACACACACACATATATATATATATACACATATATATATACCCATATGTATATATATATAGTATATATACATATATATATACATATATAATTTTAGTTAGTTATTAGTTAGAACATTTCATTTCTCCCTCACAAGAATGACTGTTTACACCCTCGGTTAGGTTAGGATGAGCGATTTCAGCCTTACCCCTAAAAACTATAAACTTGCCCAATTAAGGAATGAAGCATAGAAGAGAAGCACTGTATGATAACCACCCTTTTTAAAAATTCGCCTATTTAGCAGTGTATGTGAAGAATTGTGAAGTATATGGGAGGTGTAGCGTAAGGAAGAGACAGCGCTTGTGGTGTCAAGACTACTCTGAATAAGGGTTGCAAAATAATAACCATGTTCGTTCGGAGACTGTATGGGTAAGATGGAGCCTGAAAGTAAAGAGAACAATTTGAGTGTATATAGTCGTAGAAATGAAAAGAAAAGAGTGAAAAGAGAAATGAAAAAAAAAATGAAAAGAGTGAAAAGAGTAAGTTTTGGGGAATGTCAATCAGTAGGGGGATCGTGTAAGTTATCATAATGCACTAGTTGGTGATAGAGAAAGATGTGGCATAGATAGTATGACGGGGATTTCCAGGAATAAATGAGACATGGAAATTATAATAGAAATGTTTGGAAAATGATGGTTTCCAAAGAGGAACATTCATTGGTATACTTAAGGAGACAATACTCATGGAAAACAAGTAGATTAATGCAAAGTGAGTAGAAGAATGGCTGGAAGTGTAATGTGAGCTTTATTTCGCTATGTAAAAGTTAATAACATATAAGTTTACACCAGATAAAAATTCAAGTTCAACAAGAGGTAATGAATGTGGTCATAAATGTAAGAAAAATGAGATTTGTCAAAAGTGAGAAGAGCTTGTCAGAACAAGGCATGATCTGACTTCCAGCTTACCCAGGACGTGCGCAAGATTTCCCCCTTGTGCACGAGTTGTAAACATTATATTCTTAACTTTTAAAGTAAATGAAAACGTGCTAAAATCTACGTTGTTTCACCAACGAAAATTAAAATAAATACGCTATATTTTATTTTAATTTTTTTCTGTACTATTTAACATGCACATTATTTTTTGCATTTTCATTCCATAAATAAATGATAAATATCCTATCCTAAAATTTATGTTCTTTATTTCAACGCAAACACCATTTCAGACCTTTTTGGGCTCTTTATAGACCTTTCCTAACCCCCAAACAACAACAAAAACGACAAAGTAGTTTGCAGGCTTACTCCCCGAGTAAGAGAAAATAAAGAAATGTGGGTTTGGGTTAAGGACACAAGAAGGAAGGAGTCCACACAAAGGATTTTAGTTAGATTCCATTATGGAGTCACAGGGACGGCTTGGAGAGTTTGAGTACCAGATAGAAAAAGAGAATAAAAACAGTCGGTGCATAACTCCAACATTACCATAGACCATGTCTATACACTTTAAAAAAAGACAATGCACGCATTAAAATTGTCATGTCCAAACAACAACATTAACAAGAAAAGGATCATTTCATTAACCAAAATCTCGTATGTATCCAAAAATCTAAAGAACTGAATTGAATATAGAATTTAGGCCAAAGGCCAAGCACTGGGACCTATGAGGTTATTCTGTGCTGAAACGGAAATTGACCATAAAAGGTTTGAAAGGTGTAACAGGAGGAAAACCTCGCAGTTGCACTATGAATCAAGTGTTAGGATATGAATCAAGTGTTAGGAGAGGGTGGACAGTAAGGTGGAGAAAGAGAATATGAAAGGAGGTACAGTGAGAAGAACGAAAGTGGTTGCAGCTTGGGGACCAAGGCACGCTGCAAAGAACCTTAAGTAATGCATGCAGTGCACCGCATGAGGTCCACTGACGGCGCTATCCCCCTAGGGAGCAAAAATCTAAAGATTTTCATAATCTGTGACTTGAACATGGGGGGGGGGGGGGGGAACCTTGTACGCGAATACTGAGCACCCCTAGCAAAAAGAAAAAAAAAAGACGAGAGAGAGAGAGAGAGAGAATGTTGAAACCATAAAACCCGTAAAACTATTAACGAAACTAAACGAGAAAGAATAAAAGAGAAAAAGGTAAATGAAGTGAACGAGCGAGGTAGAAGGGGAGGGAATGAAGTTTGAAAGTTAATGCCAAGAACTAATCTACTTAATGTCAAGTTTACAAAACTTTGTTCGGATCAACAGACTTAATTTTTGGCGTCCGAGTTACCAAGAGGCAGATAGTCTACCTTTTCCAGCGCAGGTGCATACGGGGAGGGGGGGGGGGGGGTTGTCCTCTACTGTAAAGACATAGTTTTAGTACTTGCAGACGCAACACACAATTAATATATTGTTTGCTTGTATGGCGTTTTCACGTTGCATGGAACCAGTGGTTATTCAGCAACGGGACCAACGGCTTTAAGTGACTTTCGAAGCACGTCGAGAGTAAACTTTTGTCATCAGAAATACACATCTCTCACACCTCAATGGAAAGCCCGAGAATCGAATTCGCGGGCACCGAGGCGACAGGCAAAGACTATACCAACCACGCCAATGAGGCGGTCGCATTTGGATCTCGGGCTTGCGGTGACAAGCGCATCTAATGAGTGCGAAGAATTCGAATGTTGATGAGAGCATTGTGGCTATTACAATACAATTAGATACTTGCCTGGTAAATAAGTGTTCATTAGATATATATATATATATATATATATATATATATATATATATATATATATGTATACGTATATACTATAGTATATATACGTATATATTATACATATATATATACTATCTATATATATATATATATATCTATATATATATATATATATATATATATATTATATATATATATATATAATATATATATATTATATATATATATATATATACATCTATTATATATATCTATATATATATATAATATATATCATATCATATATATCATATAACATACCTCAAGCTACCTACATATATCATATACCATACATATACTACAATACATACATACATACATACTACATACATACATACATACTACTACATACATATCTATACATACATACATACATACCATAACATACATCATACATACATAGATATATATAATTATATTTATATATATATATATTATATATATATACCATCAATATATATATACATATATATATACATATACATAATCGGGGTACATATGTTGGATGCACGAAGAGGCTGCTACAAGTCCGTTTCTGCGCCCACAAAGGAGTCAGTTTCCGAACAGGATGCAAACTATCCAATCCTGAGCTATCCAGCATCCGTAACCACTCTATTACCTGTCGCTCCCGCTTGGACATCGATGATTTTAAAATTATTGGATCAGCCAATAAAGACGACGAGCATTTAACACTAGAATCCATTTTAATCAAAACTAATGTACCGAATTTAAATGCCCAGTCCTCGTCAGTTCAGCTGTTCATAGCCTAACCACTTGTTTGCTTACATAGTTTTGTGTGTGGGTGTTTTTTACTTTATTTTTTTTTCTCCCCACTCTGTAATTCAGTCACCTTCTATTTTTTACTCTGGTAGGTTGTCTCTCCAACCTAGTGTTGTTGTACAATAATTTTTACATTTTAAATGTTTTAGTGTTCAATTTTAAATTTTAAATATTATACCGTGTTTTATCAGTGACGAGTCTTATATGTCTGTATTTTTTATCAATTCCCAGCCTTGGAAATGCATCGAAGTGATGTGAAACGTCGGCAATAAATTATGTACTACGCTGAGACATGCCTTTTCCTCTCCGCCTTGTGATACATATACATACATACATACATACATACATACATCATACTATATCATACATTAATATATATATATTATATATATATATATATATATATACATATATATATATATATATATATATATATATATATATATATATATGGTTTGAGTAACAGAATTTTAGAAGAATGCCCCCCCCTTTTTTTTATCAAATGCTGTAAGCTTTTATATTCTATGCCGGCATTTTGGGAGGAGACCAACAGCTTCAGGCGCCCTTCTTCAACTCCTAAAGGAACTCGCAGCTGGCTTGACTTGGCATGATCTGTTGGGATTCCTTAGTCATGTAAGCACTGTATCTTTTATATCTAGGTACATGAAAAATCAATGAGAGGAGAAAACAAATGGTACTTTAAGGAATACAAGGAGGGTGCTGCAATAACTCGAACCTCAGTTCCTTTTAGTATTTGTCAAAGTTTAGGCAGCACTGTGTGGGTGCACTCTGTTGTATTCAAGCAGAACACCTTTTGACAATCAACCTAAGAATTTGCTCAGAGTTGCAGGTTTATACTGCTTCTGCAGAAGCAGCATCATACTGTGATGAGCATTTTACAGGTTAACCCCAATCCAATAAGGATGACTTTACACAACTAGGTCTGTTATTGATAAAATTTCATATGAAGAACCATGGCTAATTTTCAAATGGTTTGTTACATCATCAACTGCATCAGTTTACCAGAACCATGGAGTTGACTTGCTTAAAGTTGTCCTTTGTTTCTCGTTGGACAAGTGGTTTTTGCGCTCGGCTACCAATCCGGTGGTCCGGAGTTCGATTCTCGGCTCGGCCAACGCGGAATCAGAGGAATTCATTTCTGGTGCTAGAAATTCATTTCTCGATGTAATGTGGTTCGGATCCCAAGATAGTCTGTAGATACCGTTGCTAGGTGACCAATTGGTTTCTAGACATGTAAAAATACCTAATATTTCGGGCCAGCCATAGGAGAGCTGTCAATCAGCTCAGTGGTCAACTCTCGAATTTGTCCTTAGCAGTATTGTTGCTGAGCATCCTGCTATCCTCAATGGATGTCTGGTCATTTTTGAACTTCAGTCCACTCTTACTAATATAAAACGCTATTCCCATAGCACTGAAAACCTTCAGTGAAATTTCAGTCCCTGTTACACCTTCAGCCAATAGAAATTGGATCCATGCTTATTATTCTAAGTCCAAACTGAGAACAGAGGTCATGTCCGCTAAAGTACTAAAAGGACAACAAACTGATAAAAAATTAATAACTCAGTTGCAGCAAGACACAAACCACCATATCCTGCATGAATGCAGATAGTAAGCTATTTCCCTAACAGCGAGTGGTTCCGGGTATAAAAACTACATGGTCATGACATGCTATAAATTATCCTCTTGTGCAATAAAACTTCCACATCAGTTTTTCATACACCTGGGCACAATGATCACAACAGTGTAGAGAAACCAAGGCAAGAGCAATAAGGCCTAACCTTCGTACACAAACGCCACCATAGTAACATGCTCAATGCTCAATCAATGTGTATCTTTCTCCCACGGCTTATCTTCTATACAGTCTGTGGTTTCCATCATTTCTTTGTGCAAAGAAGCCTTAAAAATCCATTCAATACCTCCAAAGCATAATACAAGAGGGCCCATGATGTTCCTATTTTGACTGAAAAGGTCAAAGTGCTTGACATGACTGGAATAAAAAGATAAAAACTGTTTTGGTAGGTTTCTAA
>NC_061094.1:25960100-26002600 GCF_015104395.2 Macrobrachium nipponense | reverse complement strand
TCGGCTATTCCTCATTTATACTACTACTTTTTTTTTTTTTTTTTTTTTTTTACTTTAGTTTAACCAGACCACTGAGTTAATATTAACTCTCCTAGGGCTGGCCCGAAGGATTAGACATGTTATTTAAAATCAGTATAATTAAATTATTAAAAATAAATAAATAAATATTTATTATCGGAATGGAATATATTATCTAAAAAAAAAAATTAAAAAAAAAAATAAATAAATAAATAAAATAAATAAAATAAAATAAATAAATAAATAAATAAATATTTACTATCTGGAAATAATATTATTATAAATTACTTATATATTATATTTTATCGTTATTAAATTATTAATTTAAGGAATTTTCAAAATATTAAATAGAGAAAATTTGTCACTTTCTGATAATATTTCTTTAAAAGAATATCTTCTGAATAATATGTCTCTTTGGGTTTTTATATTTTGGACAGATTTTAAAAATATGTTTTACTGTTATTTGTACATTACATATTTCGCACATAGGTATAGGGGCATGGGGGTTACTCATTAGGTAACCATGTGTCAGTTTGGTGTGACCAATTCTTAGCCGTGTCAATATTACTGAATTCTTGCGGCATTTCTGATAGGATGATGGCCACGGGTCTACAGTTTCTTTTATTTCTCTTAATTTATTGGTAGGATGGTTTTCCCCCCAGTTATTTTGCCATTTTTTCTTAATAACCGACTTGCTGTGCCTAATATAATCTTCTAGTGGCAATAATTCTGCTGATATTGGGAGTGTTCTAGCCTCTTTTGCATAAGTATCTGCTTTTTCATTGCCTTCTAATCCTATATGAGATGGTATCCAACATAGAGTAACAGATATTTTTTGTCTTTTCATTTCATGTAATGTATGTCTAATTTCTTTTACAATTTTGTTTTTTGGAGTATAAGAGCTTATTGCAGTTATTGAACTTAGTGAATCGCTAAAAGATGGTTACTTCACTAAACTGGTTTTCAGATATAGTTGTTAAGCTGTTTTTATTGCTAGTAATCAGCAGTGAATACTGATGCTTTGCTTTGTAAGGAGACTTGGATCTTTATATTGTTTCCGTAAACAGCGAATCCAACTCCCATATCATCTTTGGAACCATCAGTATATATGTGATTATTATTGTGTATCTTGATATGTTCTAGAGCATATTGTTTCATAGCAAGGGGATTATTCAATTTATTACTGGGTATTGTACACAATTTCCTACATATCTGGGGAGCAAACTTATCAACCATGGGGCATTATTTTGCTAAAATTGTAAAATTTAATATTATAAAGGTCATTGTCATTAAATAATCTATTAGCTCTAACGGGGAAAGGATGGGATAATTTTTGTATTCCAGAAACAATCGGGATCTTTAAATAAATCTTTGGTTTTAGCTGGACTATTTACAATTTTTAAAGCTCTGCACATCGTTGTTATTTTGAATCTATAAGATAGTGGCATTTCTCCACTTTCTAAAATCAACGATTGGACTGGTGATGATTTGAATGCTTCAGTGGCTAAACGAAGCCAAGATGATGCACTGGGTCTAGCATTTTGAGAGTTGTCTCACTAGCAGAACTATAAATTGGACTGCCATATTCTAATATTGGTAGAACTGTAGCCTTATAAAGTTTCAATAATGTTTCTCTATCAGCACCCCATGAAGTGTGGGCTAATTTTTTTAATATATTTAAAGCTTTCAAGGCCTTTGCTTTGGTATGTTTCACATGGGCCTTCCAGTTCAAATGATTGTCAAAATATAAGCCCAAGAATTTAACTTCTGGATAAAATGGATGGGAGTGTTATTCATGGTAAGAGATATAACTTGATTTTTGAGCCAGCGCTGATCCTTATAAAATGTTATTGCTTGTGTTTTTTCAACAGAAAATTTAAATCCAACAGATAATGCCCATTGTTCAATTTTAGCTATGGAGATATTTAAAATTCTTTGGATGTGGCGTAGGTTGTTTGAAGTGTAAAAAATGGCAAAATCATCAACATATAAGCTGTTGTTTACATCTTTTGGAAGCATTTTAACAATATTATTGATTGCTAATGCAAATAATGTGCTGCTTAGTACGCTGCCTTGTGGGATACCTTCTTTTATTTCAAATGTTTCTGATAATACCGTTTCAATTTTAGTCTGGAATGTTCTTTCTGTTAGGAAATTTCGTATAAAAATTGGGAGTTCACCCCTTAGATTTATGTCATATAGAGATTTTAAGATTGAATGTCTCCATGTTGTATCATAAGCCTTTTGAATGTCGAATAACACTGCGACAGTAATTTTCTTTTGTACAAATCCTCTTTTGATTTGATCTTCTAGTGATGTTAATGAGTTTAATGTTGATGATTTTCCTACTTCCAGATTGAGTTGCTGCTAGAACTTTATTTTTCTCTAAATACCATATGAGTCTCTTATTTACCATCTTTTTCCATGAGTTTTACAAAGACAACTAGTTAGTGATATAGGTCTATAATTATTTGCTGATGTTGGATCTTTGCCGAGGTTTGGGTATAGGAATTACAATAGCATGTTTCCCATGCTTTGGGAAGTAGTTTCTTTTTCCATAAGTGATTATAAAATTTTAATAAGTATGCTTGGCTTTAATGTTTAGATGTATAAGGAGTTCAAAAGAGATATTATCCTTTCCTGGGGCAGAGTTACTACAAGTTTTTAGCGCAGCATCAAATTCTTCTAATGTAAATGGGACATTGTAGTATAATTGTTGACTTGTTTTCAAAATTAATTATATGTTTCTCTTCATTCTTTTTCCTAATGCGAAAATGTTCATCTAAATTCAGGCTATTGCCTACTGATTCTAGGTGGCGACCTATTATATTTGATATATCTTTTAAATCATGAACTTGTTTCCCATTATGTAATATTAGGGATCTAGGTGATCGACGATATTTGCCATTAATTTTTCTAAATCTATCCCACATTTGTTTAACAGTGTCACCGGAGAAGTCTGCGACGTAATTATGCCAAGATGATTTCCTATTGCTAATAACTTTTTTCCTGAATTGAGCAGATATTTTATTCAATAAAGGTTTGATATAATCAATTTCCATAGCTATTAATACTAACCCTTTCAATGTATATCTATTATTTATATAATTTGTTATATCTTTGGTTTAGTCTGTCTAATCGTCTACTCATCTTGTGCTTCAGTATGATAATATCTGAAAGTTCTCTAGACCACCATGGAACAGGATTTATTTTTGGCTTACAAGTTGTCATTGGTATTGATTTATTTCCAGAACTAATTACGAATCTGTAAAATATTCATTAATTTCATGTGATCATTGTTACTTTGGAAAGGGGAAACATTTTTAGTAATTAAATCATACTTTTCCCAATCAGCTTTTTTAAATTAAATTTTGGTACAAATTGTTGATGATTATCTTCAAGACATGTGATTACGATTGGGTAGTGATCACTAGTATAAAGGTCATCCAGAGTATTCCATTCTAATCTGTCTACTAACGAAGTGGAACAAATAGACAGGTCTACAGATTGATAGGGTCCCATGAGTTTATTTTTGAAAAGTATGTTGGGATTTCATTTTCATTCACAAACAGTAGTTGTAGTTAAGTATTAGATTTTCTATGTCTTTACCTGCTCTATCTGAGTCGATGGTACTGGCATCCCATAAAGGGTGGTGAGCATTAAAATCACCTAAAACTAGAATTGGCTCATTGAATTGTGATAAAATATTTGATAATTGAGCCATATCATAATTTTCATTAGGTTGATTATATAGACTGCAGACTAAAATGCTAGTTTTGTTTTTCATATGCAGGCGAATTGAAGATATTTGAAATGAATTATTGTTAACTGTAACTTTATCATAGGTTACACGATTTATGAACATATATTGCTGTCCTAACTTGCCTTCTCCTGAAACGGAGGATGCCAGAAAAGTAATTACATATTGATGGGGACTGGATTATTAACGTGTTGTAAACATATGCACATTGGTTCATGTTGCTTTAGGAGTCTTTGTATTTCACCCAAGTGCATTCGTGTTTTCAGACCGTTTATGTTCCATTGGATAATAGTATAATTGAATGGAACGAAAGTTAAAAGATTATTTTGTATATTTGGTTTTATATATATATAAATTATATATTTTTTTTTAAACTATGGGTAATTAATCGCTTAAATTAGCTTTAATTTTTCTTTTTGGGTTTTTGACATTTCTGTGTTATCTTCTGATTCAGTGGTGAATTTAATTTCTTCTTGTTTGGCTAAGAAATTGTCTAACACTGCTATTTTACTCTCACGATAGTACTGTAAGTGTCTAATACACATACAATCTTTGGTATGTAATTCTAGCTGGCTTGAGATGTTATCTTTTCTAGCTAAGAAATTCCTTATCACGTTTATCAATTTTTCTTTATTTAAAGGTTTCGTTTCTTTGCAATCTTGCAAAAAACATGTATGGCATCCACACCGTTCATGGTGAGATTCAGTTGGAGGTGTTACGCCTTCTTGGATACACTGCTGACATCACAATTATCGTTTTGTTCTTCCTTGGACAGATTGAAATTTGTCTTTAAATTATCTTGGAAAGACTGGCGAAGGGTTTAGTTCTTCAGATTTACTTTGAAGAAAAACTATAGAAAGGAATTCATTGCTTGAAATTTACTTGGAAAGACTGGTGAAGGACTTATTTCATCATTATTATCTAAATTAGGGGATGTTTTCCTGTTGATTTTAGGCATTTTCTTCTTCTTGACGTCATTAGTATTAATTAGAGTTTTTTGGGGGGAAATTATTTCTCTTTCTCGTTTTCTTCTTGTTTGTTCAGCATGATCTTCATTTCCAGTGTCTAGATATGGCAATTATTCATCTTTCATTAGTACGTCATAAGGGTTGCTTATTGATACTGTATTGCTAGATTCTCCAAGAGATTTTTTGTTAATTTCTAAGTTTTTGATGACCTCGTTATTTGTTTTTCATTAGTTTTTCCAGGTATTGTAAAATGTTTCTTGGACATTTACTTTTTCTACAGCGTCTCGATATGATTTATTTCTAGCAGGGTCCATTAAACCTCTTGATTTTAATTCTTGCTTTCCTTCTGGAATTGACATGCCAGACCTGCTTATTAGTAGTTTTAATTCAGTGTTATATATGTAGAATGGGCATATCTTTGATCTCGCATGATGGTCTTGTCCACAATTACAACATTTGGGAACGCCACAGTTCCAGGTGGTTTCATGATCTTCTGAACCACAGAATGCACAAATTGGTTCATTTCTACATTTGTTTTTTGTATGTCCATACTTAGAGCAATTTGTGCATTGAAGAGGCTTTGGCACATGGGGTAATACCTCTCTTCTCTGGCCTTCTATTTTAATTTAGGAGTGGAACGTGTTCTGCCTTCAAATTTAATTTTAGCTATTCTCAATTTTTTTCCCTGCTGTCTTTTATTGGGATTTCATATACTTTTACGTTTTCAATATTAGGATATCTAATTTTTAATGAGTTCAATAACAATGTCTCATCTGGTAGGCCATCACAATCATTATTGGGTGGTAACATTACTGTTCCCTCAATGCTGTTCAACTTGTCATGTCTTTCGACTGTGACATTTATCCCATTCATATTATTAAGCATTTGATAATTTTCTGATTGAAGTTTTGTGGTAGCTTCCACTATCCATTCTTTTCTTGTTATAGATCTAAATGTCATTTCTTTGGTTGGGTACTGAGCTAATAAAATATTTTCAAATTTAGCAGCTGTCAGCTCGGTTTCTGTTTTAAAAACTAAGTATCTTGGCCAAGTGCCATATCCAAATAATGAGTCAAAGTGTACTAATGTAGGATCTGCTCTGTATTTAGGTCGTCTGTTTCGAAAACTATTAATATTTTCCTTTTTTTCATTTATTACTGGAGGAATTTCCTTTTGTGGCATTAAGTATGGTTCCATAGTTATTATATTTGATTTGGGTACGGATCTAGAATCATCGTTTACTTCTTTGTTTACACTTTCCTGAGCCAGTTCCAAGTCCATTCCAGGGTGGTCAACAATGGGGGCCAATGTATCATCCATAGATCGAGTACTGTAATTTTTCAGCCAGGTAGTCCTCCGCCCACCATATTCCTCAGTAAAACGGAGCCCAACAAGGGAGGGATGTGTTATGCAACTTTAAGTGGCCACCCCTAGAGGCTACAACCTGGTTATTACACATGGCTCCCAGAACTTGAGGCGTCATCAGTCCGTCGAGATCAGACCCAGCTCTGGGGGCCATGTTTGACATAAGACTTTCCCCTCGCTCGGGCACGTCAGGTACTCGAATTCTACGGGTGGAGAGACATGTCAGTCCTCTTCACCCTCCATCAAATCAGAGGAGCAGTCAGAGCCGTAATCCAATGTAGGTCCAAGGTTGTCAACTAATGGTCACTCGTGATAGGGGAAGAATATAAGGATTGAAAATAGGATAAGGCTCGAAAGTGGACCGAGCTTAGTCTGGATGCTCAGAACTGGCCTGTGTAGCATGGTTAGACCATGCCAGGGTAGAGCACGAACTCCGCTTACTGTAGCCCAGTTCATCCTTGCACCACACAAGCCCCACCACCACATCAAGGTGCCGGGCCACTGGTGGGGATTTATATCTACTATATCATTCATTTTTAAAAAATCGCTGATTAGAAGCAGCATTGTTTTCTTATCTGCAGATGGTATCAAGAAATAAACACTTCTACCAAGAATAAAATTTGTGACCTGTGCTTTCTCTCTCTCTCTCTCTCTCTCTCTCTCTCTCTCTCTCTCTCTCTCTCTCTCCTATTGAGAGACCGACCAACTCTGGCGTTTTCCCGAGGTCTCCTCTAAGGATAATCAACCTCTAGCTATCCTTTTGTATACGCTGAATCAACCGTGCATCCGATGTTTAGGCCAGTCCCTTACGACGCTGGAAACTCTCTGTCTCTCTCGAGAGAGTTCACTTAACTTTCGAGATAAGGCTTTCAAAAGTATCCCTGAGGGGAGGTGGAACATACTTCCTGCCTATGTGAACTCCCAGAGAGACAGAGTTTCCAGCCCTGTGATTGGCTTATCAACAGCCAATCAGGAGCATCCTAAGGGATTGGCCTAGACATCAAATGCACGGTTGATGTGAATCTACTATAGTAGCAATGGGACACGTAGGGGTACGGTCTATGTAGGACCAACCTTACAGTCGAAGATGGTCCAAGGGCAGGTTTTGGCCATCCTGTCGCACTGGAAGCCCAGCCCTCACTGGAGCTCAGAATTCATGACTTTGTACAAAGACTATCAAAAGAACTATTTATCTAAGGGCTTCCCATTTCAGACATGCATAAAGAAACAATAGCTGCTGCATTCTTCTCACAAGATGCCTAGGAGCAAAGGGCCAATTCCGGTACAAGACCAGCTTACTCTAAACCAACTGCATTCTGCAGTGAAGCTACGAATTAGATCCATTGGAATAATTAAACGCCGTACCCAATGATCCCGCGTGCCATGAGATCGCCTTACACCCAGAGAGAACTTCACTCCAAGGAGGCACTCACAGCCACTTGACACCGACACCTATCAGTAAGTAATATGTAATGCTGAAAAACTACGATTGGACAAAGCCCATTTTTGTAATAGTGGTTACTACCCATACTAAGGATACAGGCTTGCTTATTGAAATTACTGCACCATATTGAAGCTAAGTAGTACGAGTGCAAGGGAACGGGTCTTCGGGGGAAATGGCTTGCCACGAGTTAATTCTGATGCCATCCATATTTCAGCCCTCAAATTTCAGTAATGCCACTAAATATCAATATCAGAGGATATTTCTAACATAGAATTATAACCTGGAGTTGTACGTTTTTTCATCATCAATAATTTTTGTATAGCTTAAGCCAAGGGAATATAAAACTCAACAGGGATTCCTCGTTTGTAAGTAATGCAGCTTGGAACACCTCACAGTTTAACGAAACGTAATCAAAATTCCTTAAATTACTAAATAAAAAAAAGAAATACGTCAGGAAAACGTACATTTTAAGTTAACATGAACAAAATAGCTTTCAAAAGCCGTGGGGCGACTTGTCACGCCCTCAGGAACTGACTTCTTGAAAAAACCATTTAGTCCACAAAACCAGCTGAAGGAAAAGCATTTGGGCGTTCTCATAACCAGTCTCATTTCGGGTTTGTTTAGAATAACCAACTGATAAAACTATTTTACAATAGCTGGTGACCACATTACCAGTTCTCTCAAACCCTGTGCCATGCCACATCCAGGGTACCTTGGCTTTCCACAGTCTTTGGTTTGAATTCTGCCGTTAAGGATAAGCGGCACACTCCTTTTTTTCTTAGTAATTTTCATGTGTCGTCGACTAAGTTTATCGTTTTACTTGGTTACTAATCAACAGCTATGTATTTTCAGTTACGTTGTTGCTGATTATTAATAACTCAAACTCTGCTTTATTCAAATATATAACATATATATATAATGTATATATACAAATATATGTGTTTGTGTAATATATATATATATATATATATATATAAGATATATATCTATAATATATCTATATATATATAATATATATTATATATATATATCTATAATATTATATTATATATATATATACACACACATACATAAAACTTCTAATTTTCTAGTAAACATTTCTCTGATGTCAACGCAAGGAAAGAAGCAGCAAAACAAAACACCGATCTTTTCGATACAACATACCAGTTCGATGTATTTAGGCGAATTTGTTACGCAGAAAGAGTTAAAAGTATAATTTGAGCCACTCATTATGTCTCTCAAAAATCGGAATATATCTTCGTTTGGTACGAGTATGAGAAATCGTAGTCAATGCTAAAGCAAATAATAATAATAATAATAATAATAATAATAATAACAATAGAAATGATATTTTCATGATAAAATAAAGTTTCACATATACTTACCGAACAGTTACATAGCTTATAGCTTCTTACCTGCGGCAGTCGAATTCAAATTGTTGGCGCCAGCGGCGTTGCTATCTTAAGTATAGGTGATACAAGACCCGCCCACATCCGGGAACCCTGGGTACTGCTAGCCTTCTACCGTCAATTTTCGTTTAGCCGCCACGTCCATCTGTGGGGAGGTGGGTGGGCTTTGATTATGTAACTGTTCGGTAAGTATATGTGAAACTTTATTTTATCATGAAAATATCATTTTCACATAAGTGACTTACCGAACAGTTACATAGCTGAATCCAAACTACCCGGAAGGAGGGTAGATGGACTACATAAAAATGACAGTAAGACCACATAAACAGCAAATGTTGCAGTACCCTACCTTGTGAGAGAGCAGCTGCAGGAGAATACTGCCTCTGGTTAGCGCTCTCATCACTCGTAGGAGACGTGGCAGTATAGGCCAGGGTCGTCCCTACTTAGTGGGATTTTGTAACCATGGACAAGACCGTTGGTTGACAAAATATTAAAAAAACAGATAATGCCCTTGCCCTGGGCTTCAGAAACCAGATAAAAAACAACAGACCATCACCTATACCAAAAATAATGACATACTCAAAAGTAATAAATAAGATCTGGAGGTTCTCCAAAGTACTATGAGCCTCCAGTCTGCCCACGACTCACAACCTATAACAAGGCGAGGAGACAGTAGAGGATAGAAAGTTCCCCTATGTTTCCTTTCCCAACACCATGCCCGCTACCGACAAAGGACCCAATTTACAACAACTATCATAGGTAACCTCTACATTCTTCAGGTAAAATGAGGCGAACACAGATCTCGATCTCCAAAACGTAGATTGAAGAATCGAGGAAAGCGACATATTGTGCTTGAAGCTTAAGGATGTCGCCACTGCACGTATTTCATGTGCTTTCACCTTAAGCACATTTAGAGTCTGATCTTGGACTTGAGAGTGTGACTCCAGTATCAGACTTCTCAAAAAGAACGAAATAGCGTTCTTGGAGAGGGGTTTTGCAGAATTCTTAACCGAACACCAAAGTCGGTCGGAATTACCTCTAACGGATTGTGTCCTTGACAGGTACATTTCAGAGCTCTGACAGGACATAGTAAATATTCTTCGTCCATCGGACCCACTATATTAGATAATCCCTTAAGTACAAAAGATTTAGGCCAGGGTAGTTAGGGAGATTCGTTCTTTGCTAAAAATTCGTTAACAAAAGAACAAACCGCATTACGATTTTTGAACCCCACCTCTTTGTGGATGGCTTGTAACTCACTCACTCTTCCTGCTGTAGCAAAGCGAAGAGAAAAAGTGCCTTCCTCGTTACATCTCTCAAAGACGCTTCACGAAGTGGCTCGAATCGTGAAGACATCAGAAAAGTTAAAACTACGTCCAAGTTCCAGTCCACACTATCCTTCTTGGATACTTTTACTGTATTAAAAGATTTAATTAAATCTCCAATATCCTGGTTAGAGGAGATGTCAAGCCCTCTATTGCTTAAACACTGAGGACAGCATAGCTCTGTACCCTTTAATTGTCGATACCGACAAGTTCTTAACTTCTTTAAGGTACAGCAAAAAATCAGCTATTTCTGTCACAGAGGTTTTAGAAGTCGAGAAATTATGTCTTCTGCACCACGTCCTAAAGACTCCCCACTTTGATTGGTAAAGCTTGGCAGAAGAGCTTCTTCGACAGTTAGCAATAGCCTCTGCCGCTCTACGAGAAAACCCCTTCGCTCTGACGAGTTTTCCGGACAGTCTGACCCTGTCAGTGACAGAGCGGACAAATTCTGATGATACCTGTCGAAGTGGGGCTGTTTGAGTAGCCGAGGATACTGAGGAAGAAGTCTGGGATGGTCTATAACCAACTTGAGAAGGTCTGGAAACCCCACTTTCCTGGGCCAGAATGGTGCTACCAACGTCATTGACACATTTTGATGTGAGAGGAACTTGTTCAACACCTCTCTGATCATTCCAAATGGGGGAAAGGCGTAAACTCTAGACCCGTCCATCCTGAAGCATTGCGTCGGTCTTCCAAGCAAGAGGATCTGGAACTGGGGAAACAAAAGATCGGAAGTCGATTGTTCCTCGACGTGGCAAACAGATCCACTGAAGGTCTTCCCCAAAGTTTCCACAGTTCCTGACAAATTTTGTCTTGCAATGTCCACGTCCGTGGGAAGAACTTGGGTTTACTCGACTGAGTTCGTCTGCAGTACATTTTAACTTCCCCTGTACAAACCTCGGAACGAGGGAAATATCCCGATCTTGAGACCAGAGAAGGAGATCTTCTGCGACTTTGTTGAGGGAGAATGAATGGGTTCCTCCCTGATTCCTGATATAAGATAGAGCGGTGGTGTTGTCGGAGTATACTGCCACTCTCTTTCCCACGACCAAAGGAGCGAATGCTTGCAGACCGAACCAAATCGCCTTCAACTCCTTCATGTTGATGTGATTCAACCTCTCTTTCTCTGACCATAATCCTGAGATCTTTTTGGTCCCTAGGTAGGAGAGCTCCCCAACCTCTGTCCGATGCGTCGGAGTATAATTCTACGTCTGGGTTCCTTAATGTCAGGGAGAGACCCTCTTGCAATCTTTCCCTCGACATCCACCATCTCAAGTCGTTCTTGATCTCTTCCGACACTGGGAACGAATACGTGTCTGGTTGAGACTTCCGACACCAACTCGCTTGAGATAAAACTGAAGAGAAATCTCCATGTGAAGACGACCCAACTTTACAAACGTCTCTACTGATGATAACGTCCCTAGAAGACTCATCCATTCCAAGGCGGAGGAGGACTGACGATTCAGGAATTGGCTCACTTTTTTGAGGCAAGATTCTATTCTTTTCGGGGACAGAAAAACCCGAAAAGTCTGAGAGTCCAGAATCATCCCCAAATAGGGGATCTTCTGGGACGGCACTAATTGAGACTTCTCCAGGTTGATGAGAATTCCCAATTGACTCGCTAATGACAGTGTCTTCCGTAAATCCTTCACGCACTGTGTCCTCGAACCCGATCTGAGAAGCAGTCGTCCAGTAAAAATGCTGCATTTATGCCCAACATATGCAGCCATTTCCCAATGGAGCAAGAACACGAGTAAATACTTGAGCCGTCGAAAGGCCGAAACAAAGGGCTCTGAATTGATACGTCCTCCCTTCGAACACAAATCTCAGGAACTTCTTTGAACTCTGGTGAATCGGGACAAATGAAAAGTAGTCGGGTCCTTCATGTCCAGGGACACCATCCAATCGCCTGGGCGAAGTGCCGACATCACAGAATGATTTGTTTCCATATTGAACTTTGTCTTCAGCACAAAAAGGTTCAATGCGCTTACATCTAGCACTGGCCTCCAACCTCCCGAGGCTTTGGGAACTACAAAGAGTCTGTTGTAGAATCCCTGAGAACTGTCGAGGACTTCCTCTATTGCTCCCTTCTTGATGAGTGCATTGACCTCTGCTGCTAAAGCCAAAGCTCTCTCTGATCCTGGAGAATATGCTGTTAAGCTGATTGGTGTATCGGAGAGAGGAGGATCTAAAACAAAAGGAATCGAGTATCCCTTCTCGAAGAACTTGAACTACCCATTGCTCTGCACCTCTTCGACTCCATTCTTCCCAAAAAAGATGGAGTCTTGCCCCTACTTGCACGTGAAGGAACGGCTTCTCACTTGTCCGAAGGTTTGGGGGGAGGTTTCTTTGAGACTTGTACTGTGGACGCAAATTAGTCCTGGGTCGTTGCCACTTAGGTTTATTCCCTCGAAAGGGATGCTTCTGAAGAGGAGAAGACTTAGCTCCTGTCGGAGTAGGCTCTTTCGGACGTCTGGAAGACTGAAGAAGGAGATCATTAGTAGATTTCATTTTCCTCAAATCCGGATAGAATTTGTTGAATGGTTTCTTCAGGAAAAGATGAGATTTACAGAGAGGAGCAAACATGAGAGCCGACTTCTGGTTATTATTGACTCCTTTAGACACGAAAGAACACCACCTTTCTCTCTTCTTCATCACTCCCATTGTGAAAAGGGCTGCTAATTCTCCTGAACCATCTCTAACAGCCTTATCCGCACAGGACAGGACTCCTAACAGTCTGTGGCAAAATCTTCTTCTAAAGACCGACAGTCTTCAATCTTGCGAGCTAAAGAGGCAATAGTCCAGTCCAAAAAACTAAATACCATCACTTTAAAAATATTCTTCACCAAATGGTCCAGCTCTGAAGACGAAAACAAAATTTTAGCTGACGAAAAAGCTGCTCTCTGTGAGTCCACTAAACCGGAGAAGTCTCCCTGGGAGGAGGCAGACACTCCCAAAGAAGGAACTTCTCCAGTTGCGTAGAAGCGATACGCTTTACTCTGAAGCTTAGAAGGTGGGAAAGCAAACGAAGCCTTACCTGTTTCCCTCTTCTTAGAAAGCCACTCTGTTGACTCCTTAAGGGCCTGCTTCGAGGACTGAGAAAGAACCAGTTTAGGTAGACACGAATACGCTGTCTTCCTATCTTTAACGAACATTGAAGGCGGTGAAGACGGAGAAGCAGGTTCAAAGTAATCTGGATAAGTGGACAGAAAAATTTAAGAAGACTCGAATAAGCCGACGAATCCTTGTCATCTTGATCCAAAGCTTCCTCTCAGACTGCACGGAAGCAGAGTCGAAATCAGGCTTATGTTCTACCCCGGTGGAGGATTTCAACAAACTCATAAGATCCTGGAAATGCTTCTTAAATGGAGCTAAGGTAGAATCGTCTAACACTGTAGAAGTCGATGGTCTTTCAGTCGAAGAACGATTCTTTCTAACAGGTGAAGTCTCCGCACCACGAGTCGACACAGGCGAACAACCAGTCGAAACTCCTATCGACTCACGGCGAGGGGAGTCGAACAAAGACGAGCGAATACGCTTCTCTGGACATAATACGGAGTCGAATGAGGCGACCGAGCCGAAACTGCGACCGAGACTCGCTTGGGAGAGTCGAGCGATCGTGAATTATCACAAAGTTTAGTCCGAGAGCCATTGCTTTTAGCCGAAAAAATGCGACTGCGGAGGAGATTCACTAAATATCACATCCGGAGCAAAACTACACGAAGGTTGAGGACTCCAATGCCTCTTAGACTTCTTAAACAGGAGTCGGTGACGAATCACCCCGCAAGAATCGAATGTCTTTTTAACGGTCGAGACACCAAATCACCTCGCCTTTTGCGCACTGGCGATTGCACTTCCGAATCAGAAGACAGACGAGAATCACAAACACTAACACCTTTCCACATCTTTTTGGACGACACCACGCGAGTCGACGGAGTCGACGGCTGACCGTGGGCAAACTCCCCCAGACTCCTTCCGACCTCCGGTATGTCTTCTCCCGGTTGCAGGGGAGCGGGACAGTGACCTTCGTCTGGGAGTCGAGGGGGAACGGACAACCGCCTCCTCAGGCGCAACATTAACACTTTGCACTGCACTAGATTTCACTGTACTATCTACGAAAGCTTTAAAAGACATTCCTAACTTCATAACTGATTCAGCTAACACTTCGAACTTTTTATCCATCTTAGACTCAAGCAAGGCAATGGTGTTGGGTTCGGAACATGGGCAACTTGAACAGGGGTAATCAAAGGAGAAGTAGGAGGACTATTAATTGGAGAAATATTCTCTAATAAAGGAGAGGCAAGAGAAGACTTATTTGTCTCCGAAGGAACAGGAGTAGTTTCTAACCTATTCTTACTACTAGCCCTAAGAGCTGCCTTCCTCTTCCTATCTTTCTCCATTTTTATCAGCATGCGATCTAACCGCCTTCCATCCCTGTTCATCCAATTCTTTACATTCATCACATGTCACATCCATACCATTACAATTTTGTCCTCTGCATTTAGTGCACTTAGAGTGCGGATCGTGACATAACTTAGCTAATCTTGTTTTGCAGCCAGCGCTGCAAAACCTTACAGCAGATGAACTAGAATCTGACATAATTAGCAATAATGACGAAAAAACTGAATAGAGATAGCTAACTGGCAGAAAAAACAAAAAACTTTTGTACATCACCAAACAAAAAACCAAAATCCAAAATGGCGACGCAGAAGACTGCAGCGAAAATCTCACAGGTGTTACCCCGTGAGCGGCAGAAACGAAAATTGACGGTAGAAGGCTAGCAGTACCCAGGGTTCCCGGATGTGGGCGGGTCTTGTATCACCTATACTTAAGATAGCAACGCCGCCGGCGCCAACAATTTGAATTTCGACTGCCGCAGGTAAGAAGCTATAAGCTATGTAACTGTTCGGTAAGTCACTTATGTGAAACTCAGTATTTAGTATATGGTGTTTGATGTCAGTGAGTTGCAGAGGGAATATGATATTTCGAAATATTTGATTTTATACAATTTCTGTTACTAATCATTTGATCATCAATATCTGACTTGTGATTTATACATAATATATAGTAATCCCTGTTCATTTTGATATGCACTGAAAATCAATCCCCTTCGTATAGTTATGTAGAGGAGTATTAAGCTGAAACAAAACATGTGTGAAGAACAACTGTAAAGAGAACTGAATCAGAAAAACAACTGACCATCAAGCTCGTAGAATAAAAACTTTGCGTTAAATCACAGGAGGACACTTAGCACAACCTAGAACCAAATTCTAGAAATAGAGGTTCGCAAAAGTATTCGTGAAAAAGTGTCGCTGTGTCGTTTCAGACTAGTCTGACAGTCTTCCTTAGAACCCAGTTTGGCGTCATGCTTAGTGGAAATGAGCACAGTGCCCTAGGAGAAGGTAATTTACAGTTTATATCTAATTTTACTTGTTTGTGGGTAGTAAATAAGTCGGTCCTACAACTAATTTCCCTTATTATCGCCTCAAGAATGAACGAAACCAGGACCATATTTTCCAGCATCATACTGCGATCATTCCAGGAGACCCAGGTAGTACCAAGTTAACTGAATGAACTCGCATCATCTACTGTATAGTAGACCACTCCAGTTCTTGTCAGTAGCGAAGGGCAGTGTCGGTGAGTTGTAAGGCCGACTGATGTACTACCAAAGGTATTTTCAATCCCCCTCCAAACAAGTAAAAATTATATAAAGCGTTAAGTTCTCTTCCTCCTATGGAACTGGGCTCTTTTCTACAAAACAACGCCAAACAACACAAACACTTTTTCACGAATACTTTCGTGAATACTTTCGAAAGCTCTACTTCCATGTGATTCTACGTTGTCGTCAAGTGTCCTCCTGTGATTACTGCAAAGTCAGTACTGATATTTTTGATTTGACATGCATGATGTTCAGTTCTGTTTCTGATGCAATTCTCTATCAAATGATCTTCACAGCTGCTCTATCACTTTTAACAGAGGATTTTCAACAAATACTAAAATAAACAGAAAACAACTCTACGAACACACACTACTTTTGAAGTAAAAACAAAATTATAGTTCATTAATTTCATAATTACTTTTAACATACAAATTCGACACTATACAACGAATGTTCATAACCTGAGTTCATCTAGATTTAGAATATTAATTGTGTATTTTCAAACTCATACAGATTTATTAACTCGTGAAATTCAGTTAAACTATGATTCAAATTCACATGGCTGATTATTCAACAATAGATTTTTGTAACTCCATTTTGATTATAAATACATTAGTGCATCGCTGCCCGCCCTGAAAACTCTTGATTAAATTACGGAGCGAGCTGCACAGCGTCACATTTTCACATGACGAGATATATTATGTAGTTTCACTACATCAACTGTTTTCGTTACTCGACCCAGAGATATTATTGAAATACAAGTCGTGATGTACACCTAAAAGGAAGCTAACTCTTCATAAACCATTTAAAAATAGCTGTTTGAAGAAAGAATAGTTTGGTGTCACCAAAGTCAAACAAAACAGACGAAAATTCCTTCAGTAACCCTAAGGTGGGTTTTATAAAGTGTTAGCTGCGAAGTTTTTTTCGTAATATGCTTCCAAATTTGCGTGGCGACTCAAGTAAAAAACTGCGCCGAAGTTACGTCGGCGCAATGGAATTTTCTGGAGATAGTGTATAATGTTGTATGAAACTCAGCCGCAATCCATGCAACTTTCAGCCATGGCACGGTAGTGGCATGTGCTGTTGACTAACAATAACATTAAAATAAAATTTGGACGAATTGACTAACGTAGAATCTGAGTAGCATGCGAAGTGACGTTGGACTACGCAAAAATCCCCTCTGCCTCTTTCTCCCATTGGCACCAAAAAAGGTAGCAGTGTAATTACTGGGTCTCTCAGCCAAGAGCTGGTTTTATTGTAAGAAGTCCTTGAAGTGTTCACCTCTAATCCCTATGCATTTTTGACATTCGGGGTTTGGATTAGCCGATTTTCAGTCAAAATATAGTCTGGTGAATCAGAAGTAAGATTCATGTGAAGTTGTAAATTTTTTTTAGGCCGTTGTCGAGAGATTTTCAAGAGTATGAGTATTGCTGGGGCTTCTTGGTCAATTGTTTCAAGAGTTGATTACTTTGTAAGTTGTAGTTGGTGCGAATCCACCTCTCAGTTCATGTATTTGTTGAACTTGAATAGTTTAGTTTTGTAACAAAAAGGAAAAATAACCCACCCTGGTCTTGCTGGACCTTGCCTTAAGACATTTCTTGATTTCGCCCTGAAGGCCAGTCCACAATAGTCGTACACCATCCTGGGACATGACCATACCAGTGAGCGGTCGGAGGGAGAATTTCAAGACATGTAGTACCTACGCATATTTGTTTCATTGTCCGTTGTTCACAAAACTTTCTTTAATTTTAATTGCGCTTTTTAAGTAACATTCCCTCTTGAGTTTAACGACTTTTTAGCAACTTTTGCAGGTGTATCTGGCGACATTTGAAAATGAGATTTGTCAGTCCCTTCAGGGTAATCTTCAGTGCGTCCCTTGTAGCATACGGACAGAGCTCTTCAAATCCAGCAGACTGCACGTATAGTCAGCACCTGTGTGACAAGATTTAATCTTCTATTTCTTTCCCATCGTTATCCCTATATTAAGGGGTCGGTTGCCTGATGCGCCTTATTCCTTACAACATCAGGCATGTTTTATTGTTTGGCAAAGGTGTTTTTACGACCGCATGCCCTTGCTGTCATCGACCAATTGGCGATGGGCATAGCCTTTTACTAAACAGTAAAACTGCAAGGCAGCAGTTTCCACAGTTATTGGCGGTGGACCTAACCTTTTACTAAACAGTAAGACTGCAAGGCATCAGTTTCCACAGTTATTGGAGATGGGCATAGCCTTTTACTAAACAGTAAGACTGCAAGGCAGCAGTTTCCACAGTTATTGGCAGTGGACCTAGCCTTTTACTAAAAAGTAAGACTGCAAGGCAGAATTTTCCACAGTTACTGGTGGTGGACTTAGCCTTTTACTAAAACGTATGATTGCAAGGCAGCAGCTTCCACAGTTACTGGTGGTGGACATAGCCTTTTACTAAACATAAGACTGCAAGGTAGCAGTTTCCACAGCTATTGGCGATGGGCCTAGCCTTTACTGAAAAGTAAGACTGAAAGGCAACAGCTGTCCTTTTAGTCGCCTTATGCGACACGTAAGACTGAAAGGCAACAGCTGTCCTTTTAGTCGCCTTATGCGACACGCAGGACTTACGGAGATAGTATTCTTACACCTCTACCACAGGGTGTGCATGACAGGATTTAATGGTAAGTTTCATATATTTGCGCAATTTTCTTTATTTGTATTCGAATTGCTTTTCAAATTAGTTGTAATAACAATAACTGAATATCTCATGATTAGATGAATCTCGTATAATTCTCCGTTTTGCAACTCGCGAGACGAAAAACTGATGCAATCACACTGCTTTCCACCGAACCAAACGTGATTTGAACATGTGTGGACGTCGATGCTTCACGTCTCCCTGTGTGCATGAATAATAATTCATCTTCAATTATTAACTCTGTGTTCCCGAAATGTATACGAAAGGGATGAGTTGGATATTTTCTGAAGCGAGGGAGACTTTCTACGACACTGACCAATTAATACGAAAAGCCAGAAATTGGCCAAAATGGGATACTTTTACTGTGAATTTTCCTGAAAATGGCTTCTTTATCTATTTCTTGCATTTTAGGTATTTCATTAAAACATTCAACTGTTTTGTTATTGTATTTTTCAGGTTGGTTTTGACCCACTTTTCACAAAATTTCAAAATTTTGCCTTTCCATGACACGAATAATTATAATATTAATACCCAAGATTACTTAATTAACAAACTTAAAACGGAGTAGTGAATATGATCATCGACCTCATTATTTCAGGGGAACGGTAATGTTTGTTTGTTATACATTCGGTCTCATTTGACCCAAGAAAGGAAATGGAGCTTTGGAAGTCCAGTGGAAACCACATTGGTGAATGATGACAACAAGAAACTGAAGCCGCCGGGATTGCAATCCGAGTTAGGTGCTTGAATTTATACATAGTAGAACTTGCTGGACAAATCTGCAAAAAGGCTGAAAGGAATGGAAGACATTTTAACTTTACTGAATGCAGGGGACCGAGTATAGTAGCGAGAACAGGTGCTGTTAAAAGTTTAGTCCTTCCCTCTATTCAATTTCCCTAGCTTATTCAAGATTCTGCTGACTATGATCAGTGTAATAATGAGTGGAGAACTCTCGTTTGTCTGGATGAAATAAGTAAATCAAATAACCCCTGAACTTTGATGTTCAGTCAAGAAAGAGAGTCAGTGATGGGACACCTTCTGCGTTCCCTAAACTCCTCCGACTTCTGTTGGATTTGTTTGTCCTTCCTTGCCTGGCACTCCTCTCTTCTGGAGTGGAGAGAATTTCTTCCCCTGTCAAATTAATCAAGACTGATATTGAGAACAAACTATACAGAGACTCGAAGATTAACTGGGATCATTCAAGCAGCTTTCTTTCAAGCAGGTTAATAGTATTCCAGGATGTCCAAATTTTTTTTCATAATTTTTAGTTATTCTCACACCTACTAAAACTCTGGAAATCGGGTAACTATTGGAATTCCTGTGTAATGTAAATGTCTTTTCATTTTATTCTAAGATATGTTTTATTACGTCCATTCCATTTATGATTATGTATTAGAACGTTCAAATAAAAACTACAGAGGCTACAAGCCTGCAATTTGCTATGTTTGATGATTGGAGTGTGGATGATCAACATACCAATTTACAACCCTCTAGCCTCAGTAGTTTTCAAGATCTGAGGGCGGACAGAAAAAATGTGGACGGACAAACAAAGCCATCTCAATCGTTTTCTTCTGAACTAAACAGAAACAACCTCAGCCGTATAAGAAAGTTGCAGAAATTCTGAGTTTGTCACAATTCTACTACTATAACCACAACTATAAACAATTTATCTAACTAGCTTTAAAAAGTCCCAAATTGATGTCCGAGTTCCCCACACTCACCTCGCTAGAGGTCTGCAATTACGCAACAGACCAAATGCAACAAAAAACCCAAACATAAGACACCGTTTCCCAGACTATTTCAGAGTCACGAGAAGAAAGAAGTTCGCCGGTGAACAAGCAAACACACCAACAGAGTCTTCAGCGAGACGCCCTCCTCCGCCTTCCATGGCAATGCAAGTGGAAGACAATATCTCTAAAAAAATCTATTTCACGTCCTGGCGACCCCTTTCTCTTCGTCTACTCGAAAAACTCTTTGATATCGTGACTTCAAAGACACGGCTTACCTCCCGGCTAAGTCCCCTGGAGTTTACAAGAACTCTCTCTCTCTCTCTCTCTCTCTCTCTCTCTCTCTGGATAAAATAAAACAGTTAAGTTTCGAATGAAGTAACTCCAGCTCCCTTCTTCTTTTTTTCTTCTTCCTCCTTTGACGAAATTCTTCTCCCTTTGTTAAAATTTTAACATTCTACTTAAAGCTTTCTTCTTCAGCTTTCTTCTTCAGGCGAATAAAATCAAGTGCGAATAATTTACGAACGAGACACACGCCGTGAATTAATTCGTTACGAAATATATAATATGTCTACATTAGCTTCCGAAAGCACTTCCTACTTATTTGCGCCGAATGCGCTCTTGCATGTGTGTGTTTATATGCGCACTCGCAATACTGACTCTCATACCTCGCTGTATTAAATGATGTAAGTGTAGCGAGCAAAGGCATTCGAGGGCAGTTTTATTTCCTTTCATCTCTTTCACAGTTCTGTAAGAAAATGAAAAAGGGGAGTAAGCACAAAGAAAAAAACGAAAGTAAACGGAGTGAAAAACTTGCATTGAAAACCGCTGAAAAATGCAACATGAAAATCCTTTGAACTCTAATGAGTGTGCAACTCACGCTTTTTTATTGCCCGGAATCAAGTCCTTGACTGCATGGCGTAGTCCGGGATTCGCAGACGCGCACGCACGAGCACGCGCACTCACATTCTTTTTTTTTTTTTTTTTTTTTTTTTTTTAAGGAGAGGCGTCATCAAGTTTGCTTAAAATTTCCTTAAAGAAAAAACTGGATGAGAGAAGTTAATATATATATATATATCTAATAAAAGGAGCCCATAAAAACACCAAAATAGAGAAAAAGTACTATATTTCAGAGACTGCTGTCTGAAGAGGGAGACAGCAGTCTCTGAAATATAGTACTTTTTCTCTATTTTGGTGTTTTTATGGGCTCCTTTTATTAGATGGAACTCTGTTGTTACAGAACAGTTTTTACCAGTCAATATATATATATATATATATATATATATATATATATATATATATATATATATATATATTATATATACATTTAAATACATTATTTGACTGTACGCCTTTTCCCCTTCAAAGGGGTGCATGTGAAGCACTTTCCGGCATTCTCTTTCAGAGGCTGCTTTCTCCAAGACCTTTCACACTCTGGCTACGATACACAAGCTGGCAAGCAGCAGGCAATAATTCACGGCGCTAGGTCAACAGAGGCGAAATGAATTTTCTAGGAAAGTGGCTCCAAAGGCGGGCATCCCCTTCACGGGATTCACCTCTAAGTCTCTCGCTGTGAAAGCCAAGGTTGGGCCCACTGGCCTACAGAGGTTAGAAAGAACATGGGACTCTCATCTGCAGGGACCGTTTTCTTTATTCAGGCTAGCTTTACAAAAATTGACCCCATGTGACTGGGCGCCTGCATCTGCCGAGATTAGGAAAAGGCTGTGTGGATAGCAACTCAAGGCCTACCTTCTTGTGAGGCATTACCAAAATTTGAAACCCTTTGCGCCTCGTTCTACTACATGAGCTGCGCATATTGCAATGGTTACAGTCAGAGTGGAGACAGACATGGGGTTCACAACCTAACTCCAAAATACTAGATACATCCTCTCTGAGGTTAAAGAGAGGTGTGTGTGTGTGTGAGCGGACTCATTTCAAAAGTAATGTATAGAATAGTCTAGCAAATCTTACAGTCCATTAGAAATTAATAAGACTGGAAAATTCAATAGAGAAGAAATCTTTTTGTAAAGAACCCTTCGTTCTTCGGCTTGAGAACTGTCGTATTTGTCATGCTTGACATAAATTATTTCACTACAGTAAAACTCGCGTTTTTTTTTATTCCGATAAAATAACAAATTATTATTTTTTTCAGTCTATTTCTTGTTTTATTTTACATTACAAGATACATTTTGATAGGACGTGTTTACCCAGTTTTATTCACTTCACAAAAATAAGAAACCTTAACCATTTGTAGAATGACACAGGGACAGACATGCCCGCTGGCAGTGGCAAATCAGAGCTGGTAAGATGCAGGTGGACCGATACATTTGATATAGCAAATGCCAAAAGAAATCCCTTGTCTGCACATGATGTGGAACAGTACCCCAGCTAAATGGCATATTTTACCAATTTCTTATGCTATAAGCACTTTTCAAAGTGGCTCTTGGGTACAACACCACCATGGTGTTTACCCATCCACTTTTAAGCGCGAAAAACAAATTACAGTTCTTTCACCATCACACTCCTTTCTAGAGTCAAGATAATGATAGTGACCACGTACAACTTTCATGAAACACGAAAGGCAGAGGTGCCCAACCATGACGAAATCAGACCAGAAAATTATCTTGCTGCAGTGTAAAAGCCATTGACAGCAGAATCATTTGCCTGTGAGCTATTTATAGGATCTCCCAAACCTGCCAACACAAGTCTCAAAGGTCAGTTCCTGCAAACCATCTCTCAGAAATTAATACAGTGGTGATGATAACAGTTTGAATTGAATTACATATAGAATTCCAGCCTAAGGCTAAGTACTGGGACCTATGAGGTCATTCAGCGCTGAAACGGAAATTGACAGTAAAACGTTGGAAAGGTGAAACAGAAGGAAAGCCTCACAGTTGCACTATGAATAAACTGTTAGGATGGAAGAAAATATGAAAGGAGGTACAGTACAAGGAACGGAAGGGGTGGCAAGTAGAAGTCGCAGGCAGGCTGCAAGGAACCTTAAGTAATGCCTACGACGGCACTCTCCCCCTACGGGGATGATAACACTGAACCAAGAATTGAATTGAATTTAATTTATAAAATTTGTGGCCATTTGCCACGCGCCGGAGCCAAAGGCCATTCAGCGCATATATATCAACGGGATATATTTACTAATAGAAGATACACTTATATAATTAAATCAAATTATTAAAATCAAATTCAAATTAAAATACTCAATTAAATATCATAAAACAAATGGATTTCCTTAAGAAATTTAAAAATCTCCTCTGTGGGAGCACCCTCTCCTAAAATATCTGACAAAGGTTTGTTGGTGAAACCAAACCGACGTCTATGATTAAAATAAACAGGACAGTCAACAAATATATGCCTCACTGTAATGCCAACATTACAATTGGAGCATTGAGGAACCTGCCTCTCTGCTCCACTAGTTAAAAGATACCTGTGTGTTAAAAATGTATGCCCTATACGCAGGCGTGTTAAAACTATACTAGATCTTCTATCCATCCCAACAGAAGGTGACCAGGGATGAACAGAAGGTCTGATCGATTTCAGCTTTAAATTGTTATTTAAGTTGGACCAGTGATTCTGCCACTTAGTCCTACAAAATGATTTAATAAAACGTTAAAAATCTTCACAGGGAACCCTCACAGAGTGGGAAGCCCGGGTGGAAGCTGCCTGCTTAGCGGCTGTATCAGCCAGCTCATTACCACGAATTCCCACATGCGAGGGAACCCAACAAAGCTTCACACTGATGTGTTTTCGAGAATGCAGGAGGACCAGCCAATCCTGCACCTCTTGAATGAGTTGATTAGATGGCATCAACTTCTGTAGTGCAGATAGAGAACTCTGGGAATCACAATAAATAATATATGAGTCCCCAGTGCTACCTGTACTAAAAATAAATTTTAAAACACTAAAAATAGCATAAATCTCAGCATTAAAAATTGAGAAGTTAATAGGGAGGCTTTTTTTTAATTGTTCTCTCACCGATGATGACAGAACATCCAACTCCATTTGCTGATTTTGACCCATCTGTATATACAGCAATCGAGTTACTATGCTCAGAAACATGGGCCAAGAAGCTACTTTTAAGCTGAACACTTGAGCTGATCTTTTTGTTGTCTCTAATTTGGCAAATATCTAAAGGAGGCCTACACCATGGAGGGAATTTAGAAAATGTTCTTTCCATAACCAGTGGAGGAATAGGCCTACCTCTCTTGCACTGATGTTTAATCTAACTTCAAGGGGCTTAGGTAATGTAGGTTTAGTTGGTGCTCTGTCAACAGGATGTTTTATATACTTAAAATTTGGATTAGACTGAGAGGTTAGTGCTCGTGACAAATATCGGAGACCCTGTTCCTCCCTCCGAATGAAGAGAGGAGGAAAACCAGAATCTACATAAAGGCTCTCAACAGGAGACGTTTTAAAAGCACCTGTACAAATACGCAATGCCATATTGTGTACTACATCCAGCTTGCCTAACAAGGTCTTACATGCCGAGCCATAAATCTGAGATCCATAATCAATTTTACTCAAGCATAGGGCCTGATAAATTCTTAATAAAGTAGTACGGTCAGCTCCAAAATTCAGGTTACTAACAACTTTAAGAATATTGCACCGTTGTTTAACATTAACTGCAGTCTCATTTATATGTTCAGCAAAAGTCAATTTTTTGTCAAAAATAATTCCTAAATATTTGACTTCATCTTCATACAACAAAATAGAACCTTCTAAAAATAAGGTTGGAATCTCTTCCCTTCTACGTGTTCTACAAAAACGTATAGCTTTAGTTTTCTCAGCAGAAAATTTAAAACCTTTACTATTAGCCCAGGTAGTAGCAGCATTAATTGCAATCTGAATTTTGGTACAAGCTTCAACTGCAGTAGCTCTACTACACAAAACAACAATATCATCCGCGAATGCTTGACCAGTTACTCCAACAGGGAGATGTTCAAGTAAACCATTAATGGCAATATTAAAAAAGGTTGGACTAAGCACACTCCCTGTGGAATGCCTTCTTCCTGAAGATACTCTGATGAGAAGGTAGACCCAATTCTAACTTTAAGGTACCGGTCAGACAGGAAGTCTTTGGCAAAATTAAACATATTGCCACCAATACGCCATTCAACCAGCTGCATTAAAATACCTGCCCTCCAGGTAGTATCAAACGCTTTTTCCAGATCAAAGAACACCGCAATGGTTTGATTTTGGACTGCAAAAGCATTCTGAATCTCACGTGTGAGACATAATAAGGGATCCAAAGTACTACGATTCTTGCGGAAGCCAAATTGCCTCTTCGACAACAGGCTCTTTGTTTCTAATAACCATATCAGACGGAAATTCACCATTCGTTCGTAAATCTTGAAGACACAGCTGGTAAGAGCAATAGGCCTATAACTTTTGGGATGACTAGGGTCCTTTCCGGGTTTTAAAAAAGGAACTATAACAGAGTTTTTCCACAACTTGTATGAAGTCCCTGAGCACCAGAATTCATTTAAAACACCGACAAAGAATTTTTTTGACTCCAGAGGTAAATGAGAAATCATGGCATAAATAATATCATCTTCTCCAGGTGATGTTGGAGAGGACAAAGATAAGGCATATTCGAATTCGACAATACTAAATGGAAGGTTATATGCCTCAGAGTTAGAACAAACAGGCGGATTAACTATAGTCATGTTTCTAATATTGCGAAATTCAGGGGAGTAGTGACTGGGGCTTGAAATGCTGGAAAAGTGCCGAGCAAAAGCCTCTGCCACCTCTCTTGCATCCGATATAACTACCAAGTTGATTTTCAAAATCGGTAAAGGAGAAGGGGAAAATTTCCCTAGTAATTTACGGATTCTATCCCAAACCAGAGAAAGTGGCGAGTTATACTTTAATTCTGATATGTACTTGATGAAGGATTCCCTCCTTGCTTCTTTAAAGACTTGCTTTTGTTTGGCGAGGTTTTTCTTGTATATTATTCTATTAACTAGGACAGGACGCCTTCGATATCGCTTGTAACTAGCTCTTGCAATTTTCCTACTCAAGGCACATTTACTATTCCACCAAGGTACCAGTGGACGACGGGGTTTCCCTGATGTTTTAGGAATTGACATCATTGCCCCTCCAATCATTATACTAGAGAGATATTCGTAGGCAGCTGAGGGGCAAGGAAATTCATTGGCCTTACGATTGACTTTGGTAGATTTTTCATACAGCTGCCAATCTGCCTCCTTTATCTTCCACTTGGGTAAAGATGGGGAGGGTGTATTTTGTACATACTTAAGATGGATGGGATAGTGGTCGCTGCCATAGAGATTTTCATCCACTGACCACTTATAGTCTAATCGTAATGACGACGAACATATTGTAAGATCAATTGCTGAACTAGAGTTATGGGCTACATCAAACCTTGTAGGAGAACCGTCGTTCATTAAAACTACATCATTGCAATCTATTAATCTTTCAATTATAAGACCACGGTGATCACACCTACCTTCCCCCCACAAGTATGTTTTGCATTAAAATCCCCCATCAGAATGAAAGGGTGAGGTAGTTGGTCTAAAAGTGATTGCAAATCTTCAACCTCTAATTGTCTTGGATTGCCAGCTCTGTCCACCAATCGAGTTTCTAGGCCAGGTTCTAGATAAAGAGAGCACAGAGTGACCCATTTATTGATGAAAATCTGTGTTGCACAAGCTTGCAGTATGGAGTCTAATTTGATAACTTTTTGTGGTAATGACTTGGCCGCAATAATACATGTACCACCATGAGAACGTTCACCTACAGGTGGTGGAGATCTGTGAAAAATAAAGTTCTGTCCACAGTTAGGAGAAACATTACCAAGTTTAGTCTCTTGCAAACAAAGGGCAGCTAAATTATGCTCCTTGAAAAGGACCCGGACCTGTTCTCTGTTTGAATGGAAACCTCTCATGTTCCACTGACATAGAGCCATTATTTACTATTAGATTTTTTTTTTTTTTTTTTTTTTTTTTTTACTTTTTGGCTTGGATTGGGCTGGTCTGGAAAGACTTGGTCTTGGTCTTTGTTTCATAGAAGAACTTGGCAGATCCTCAAGAGACCTGCTATTTCCTCTCTTGGGAACCCTACTATGGTGTGGGGATATAGGTGGAGATGATGAAGGAGTGCGGGGTCTCTTATTTCTAAGAGGCACCGTCTCTGCAGCGTGCACCTGAGCCTTATGAGGTACACTGATCAAGGTGTCATTCTGGGACATACCCAGATCAGGCAGTGAAGCTGCCTGTGAGGCTTCTACATCAGAAGCCCGAGAGACCTCCCAGAAGCCCAGAGGAGGCCCATCGGGAGGGGACAAAGGAGCCTTCTTGGATGAAGGCGGAGATGCTGAATGTACTTCGAGCTCAGAAGGGGATAGCTGAAGCTTTGGCTTTGAAGTTGGCATCCTAGTTTGATCATTTTTATTCGATTTTCCAATTTTCACTACATCACTATATTGAGGTCTTGGGAACAAAAGTCTTTTTGCCAGGCCAATACTTAGATGTTCAGCATGAGCTTTCTCTATGGCTGCCACTTCTTTTTTAAATGACTCACATTCCTTATGCCTTGCATTATGATTTCCCTTACAATTTATACATAATATTGGATTAGAACATTCGCCTTCATGCTTTTGTAAAGAGCAGGCAGCACATAACTAAACGGTTTTCGAGTACACACCTTTGACGAGTGGCCATATCCAAAACATATGAAGCATTGGAGTGGTCTATGCTTAAAAGGTCTAACATGAAATCTCTCCTTGTCAACATATACATAATCAGGAACTTCATCATTAGTGAAAGTGAAAATAATCATTCTTGACCTTGGAACCTTGAAAATCTTCCACTTTATCATCACACATTTCCAGCAATTCCTCGTCAGACAGTTCATATAGGTCTTGACTGAAAACCACTCCCTTAGCATAACTAAAACTATAGTGTGGTTTGACCTCTTTTATCATATTAGTATTTTTCAGTTTAGAGATCATGTGGCCTTGTCTATAAGACTTTGCATGAACCAAAAAGCTGTTCTTTCCAAATCTAGTAATATCTGAGTTGGTCATTGTTCCTACCAATGTTCTTAAATGTTTCCTGAAGTGAAAAAGATTACAAAAGTCTGATTTTGTTGAAATAATCAGCCACCTGGCAGGTAGAGGTGTCCTCACCTTACATTTCCCATCTGAAGTTTCCTGACTGACTCTAGTTGGATAAAAGGAATCTACTTCAATATTCTGGGGCATTTTATGAATTAATACACACTTTAATTTTTCCTTATGTGAACACTTGAAAGCATTCACGGCATTCTTATGAGTAGTAAACTCAATCCAAACCCTCCAATATGCAAAATCTTGAGTTTCACAATACTTAATAACTTTACTTTCACCATATCTTCCAAACATTTCCATAAATGCAACACAATTTAAATCTGAGGAGAGAGAATCAACATAAAGGATTCTCTCACCACTACTAGAACTTTCCATAGCCACATTCAAGGTCTTGCCATGGGTCGTCTTCTGTACAATTGAATTTTCTATAGGATTGTCCTTGTCCGTGCCAGAGGTCGAAGAGGAGGGTAGTGTCAGGAGGTCGCATTGTCCGGGGGAAGGTTTATTTCATAGGGTCGTTATTCATTAATCCTTCAGCAGAAATTTGAAAAACCTACTGCAAATCAGACAGAAATCCAGGCCCCCCGCACAAACCCCTCTCTCACCAAAGACACTCAGCAGAGACTGACTCCCATATGTCCACTCCCTACCCTACCCCGAAGGGATAGCTCTACCATAACATCAGTGGCTCAAGTGTAAGCAAAACCCGCTTGATAGGACTGAGGGCATAACTAGTATGCAATCATCCCCATTCATGTTACAATAGAGGGCACACCGGAAAGAATGCCGAGAGTCCTACCGTAGAGACTATACCTCCCCGGATTCCGCAGGCAAGTCCCCCATAGGTAGTTCCGCCCCGATGGATATTGCTATGAAATCATATCAACATCCTCAGGGTCCAAACATACTCGAGAAGCGGACCAAACCTCTACAGTCTCTGCCATTTGGATCAAGAAAGAGCCAATGCGCAAGAGCCCAGCCCCTGCCCAACCCGTAAGAAGGTTTTAGTGAAGAAGGGGGGGACAGCTAGGTTGAGCAACTGAGTTAAAGATAGTAGAAGAGAGGAAACAAATTTAAGTAAGAGGAAAATTGAGACTTTTGGATTCGAACTGGGAGATATTTCTCCTAGTTCGAAAGCCCTCTTGCCCGCTATGCATTTTCAGCAGTCAGCTGAAAATGCATAACTTCGTCAAGGCAGTCTCAAATCAAGAGGGCTGAACCAAGAGGGCAGTCCTTATCATTTATATTGGAAGGCTACACTCTACCAAATATCATGGTTTATAATCGACACAGTGGACAAAGTTGGTCAATCATTAGTGATAGTTTTCACTCACTGAAGACAGATATGCTTTGGTGGGTGACAATTCTCAATTATTCTGGTGACTGGCAACCCCTGTACCATGAACCAGAAATGTGATCTTAACAGCAGAAATGAGTAAGTTATGATTATCCTCTTGGGGAAAAAAACAGTTATAAACTGCCATTCTTGTGAAACTTGTTTGTATAAAATTTATACTGATGTCTAGCTACTGTTCTGCAATCAACGCATATCTCAAGTACAGATGCAAACTAGAATACAAATGATCATCATCATAATTGTAACTATATGTGAATGTTGTGATCTGGATTTTGTAAGTAGTCAGTGTATGAATATTGTTTGGTATGCTGTCTAAGTTTGTAAATGATATCTGTTGTTTATGTTTGGGTAAGTCACGTGACCAGAGGGACTTCCGAATTCTCCCCCGCTCTCCACATGTTGGCTCGTCAATGCTGTATAACTATTTTGGTAACTTGTTTAATAAACTAATGTTAATTACCCTCAGCTTATCAATGAGAACCCGTAACATGGTGTCAGGAGTGGTTCTTATCTACATATTAGCTGGATTTGTTCACGTACTACCTAGGCTACGCCGTTTGCCGACGTGCAGAATTGTTCCCAGTGGGATAAGTTTTCTTCTCATCACAATTAAGGTAGTTTTGTACCATAAAGATCAATATACAGCTTACTCCACCGAGTCCTATGGACTTTAGTGTAAGTACTAATGTAGCCCTCAAATGGAAGAAATTTAAATAAACTTTTATTAACTATGAAATTGCCATGGGCTTAGACAAGGAAGCCGACAGACGAAGGGTAGCAACATTCTTGCATGTTATAGGAGAAATAGGGGTTGAGAAATATAATACACTGTCTTGGGATGAAGATGAAGATAAATACTCGATAGATAAAGTTTTGAAGAAATTTGATGCAGAATGCAGTCCCAGATCAAATATAATCATGGAAAGATACAAATTTCTCAAGCTGAAACAATAATCTAATGAAAGTTGTGACCAATTCATAACGCAGTTAAGAATTTTATGCAAAACTTGCAATTATGATAATGAAGAAATGATCAGGGATCAATTCATCCTCAATTTATATGATGATAAGGCTAGGGAGAAATTATCAAATCCTGTGCAGATGGATACGAAACCAATGACCTTAGAAAGGGCTGTGAATTTTGTAAAAAAAATTATGAAATACGAATTCAGCAAAAGTAGCAACAGTGAAGAAGAGGAAGTTAATGTCGTGTGGAAGAAGAAAAATAAGTAAACAAATCCTCAATTTAAGCCCAAGTCCAATCGTGCCAAGGAAATAAAAGATTGCAGGTATTGTGGCAGGACTCATAAAATTAGGATGTGTCCAGCATATGGTCAAGTGTGTGCCGAATGTAAGAAAAAAAATCATTATGCTAAACAGTGTAATACTAATTGGAACTGAAAAAGTGAAAACTTGCGAAGAGAATGAAGATAGTGATAACGACCTTCAGCAAATTAACACAATCAATGAATCGATAGGAAACATTTCTGTCTCATGAGAGAAAGCAGTATGTAAACATGACTGTAAATCAGCAAGAAATAAATTTTCAGATTGATTCCGGTGCTGCATGCAATGTTTTGAGTGTTAAAGAATTGAAGCGCTTGACTGGCAGTGATAAGTTAGATACTGGTGATAACATCAAACTGAAAGTGTTTAATAATAAAACAATCAAGACTATTGGAATTAAAACTCTTAATGTGTGAAAGGAAAGGAAAGCAGTATAAACTTAATTTTTATGTAGTGAAGGAAAATGTTTCTTCTGTAATAGGTTATGAGGATGGACAGAGACTGAAATTGATCAAAATTCTTGTAATGATAACCCAAGTGCTAGGCAAGAAATAAATGAGGTTTCTCCGAAAGTGTTAGATAAAAACAAGATTACTTCTGATTTTCCTGATTTATTCGAAGGTTTGGGGGAATTAGGACCTCCATGTGGAATTAGGACCTCCATGTAAGATAAATATTGATAATACAGTGTCACCAGTGACCCATGCTCCAAGAAAAGCTCCTTTTGCCCTTAACAGAAAATTGAAGCAGCAGTTAAGTAGTATGGAAGGTACCATTATTGAAAAGATCTCAGAGCCTACAACTTGGGTTTCTAGCATGGTTTTAGTAACAAAACCTAATTCAGATTTAAGGATTTGTTTAAATCCTACAGATCTGAACAAAGCTCTCAGGAGACCCCATTATCCACTTCCAACAATTGAGGAAATTTTACCGAAATTGGGCAAAGCTAAAATATTTTCCGTACTTGATGCAAAGAACGGATTTTGCAAGTGCAACTTGACAAAGAGTCAAGTTATTTGACTACATTTAATACGCCTTTTGGTAGGTATAGATGGAAAAGAATGCTTTTTGGTATATCATCGGCACCAGAGGAGTACCAGAGACGAATGCATGATGCCTTACATAATTTAGATGGCATAGAAGTAATAGCAGATGATATCTTAGTTTATGGCAAAGGAGATACTGATCAGGAAGCTTTGGAAAATCATGATAAGAACCTATTAGCGTTACTGCAAAGATGCCGACAAGAAAACATCAAGTTAATCAAGAGAAGATGAAATTACATGTGACTGAAGTTAAGAACACTGGACATTTGCTAACAAAGGATGGTGTTCGTCCAGATCCAAAGAAAATTGAAGCTATTAATTGTCTAAAAGTGCCAAGTGATGTTAAATCATTGAAAAGATTTCTAGGGATGGTTAATTATCTGTCAAAGTTTTTACCAAGGTTGTCAGAAGTAACTCAGCCATTAAGACATCTGGAAAAGAAAAATGTTGAATGGCAGTGGAACTCTTCTCAGGATGAAGCATTCTCCAAGACTAAGAAAATAATTGTTGAAGCTCCTTCCTTGAAATGTTTTGACAGTAATCGTAATGTGTCTTTACAGTGGGATGCTTCAAAGTCAGGATTAGGTGCTGTCCTAATGCAAAACGGTCACCCAGTGGCCTATGCTTCTAAATCGTTAACTGAAACAGAACAGCGATATGCTCAAATAGAAAAAGAGATGTTAGCCATTGTTTCTGCAGCGATACATTTTGGTCAATATCTTTATGGCAAAGATGTTATTGTACAAACTGATCACAAACCTTTGGAAAGTATTTTTAAGAAACCATTATTGAAATGTCCTAAGAGGTTACAAAGCATGTTATTGCAATTGCAGAAGTTTAATTTGAGTGTTAAGTATAAACCAGGTAGTAAAATGTATATAGCAGATACATTGAGTAAAGATTTCTTATCGAATACATTTTCAGGTGCTGATAAATCTGATGTAATTGCATTATTTGAAGAGGTTAGTAAAGTAAATATGACAGAACATGTTGCTGTGACAAATGAAAGACTTGAGGATATCAGA
The DNA here is from genome assembly GCF_015104395.2 of Macrobrachium nipponense. Classification (NCBI taxonomy): domain Eukaryota; kingdom Metazoa; phylum Arthropoda; class Malacostraca; order Decapoda; family Palaemonidae; genus Macrobrachium; species Macrobrachium nipponense. Next base: position 25,969,443 of record NC_061094.1, on the reverse strand, counting down.
CAAAAATACCATAAGTGATGTTAGATTGCAAACATTAAAAGAAATAATTCTAAAAGGTTGGCCCACTAATTGTAAAGAGGTTCCTGAAATCATGAGATCTTTTTTTAAATTTGGGGATGAACTTACAGTTGATAATGATATAATTTTTAGAGGTAATTGCTTTGTTGTCCCATCATGTTTAAGGTCTTACATGCTGAAACAAATTCATTATGCTCACAATGGGATTGAAGCTACTGTTAGATATGATAAAGATATATTGTTCTGGCCTGGCATGGGTGCAGATATAAAGAATTATGCTTCTTCTTGTATGGCGTGTAATAATTATGGTAGTAAACAAACCAAGGAATCCTTAATTTCGCATGATTTTCCTTCTAGGCCTTGGTCTAAAATTGGAATGGATATTTTTAGTGTTGGCAATTGTAACTATTTGATTTTGGTAGATTATTATTCATCATATTTTGAGATAAATTCATTGGAAAATATGTTAGCGTCAAATGTTGTAAGCAAGGTAAGGAGTCGTTTTTCACGCTATGGTATACCAGACATTGTAGTAAGTGACTGTGGCTCACAATTTACATCAAGTGAATTTCAAACTTTTGTAAAGAAACGGCCATTTAAACATGTAAAATCATCCCCTTACCACCACCAGTCAAATGGCAAAGCTGAAAATGCAGTAAAAATAATGAAACAGTTGTTCACAAAATCAAGGGAGGATGGCCATGATCCTTTACTAGCACTTCTTGAATGGAGAAATATTCCAACTGAGGGATTTAACTCTTCACCTGCTCAAAGATTTTTTGGTAGAACTAAAAGTCAATTGCCTATAACAGAAAATTTACTTAAACCCAAGATTGTTGATGGGGTACCAGAAGTTCAAACTAAGAAATTGATTAGGCAAGCTAAATATTATAACAGATCATGTAAGAATTTAGTCTCATTGAAACCAGGTGATGTCATCCGTGTACAACCAGTTTCAGGAGAAATGGAATGGAAGAAAGGCAAGGTAAAAAAAGAGGTTTCAAAAAGGAAATACAAAATAGAAGTAGAAGGCAAAGTATATTTTAGAAATCGCAAATTTCTGAGAAAGACATCAGAGACAGTAACTGATAATTATATTGACTCTGATATTGGAATTGAAACTGATGTAAATACGAATGATGTTGCAAATAAATCTTTTATACTTCCTCAGGCTGATAACCTAGAATAAAAAAGAACCAGAAGTGGTCGTGTTGTACGGAAACCTCAATATCTTCAGGATTATGTGTGATAAATTTAAAGAGCCAATTAGGTATGTAGGATTAGAGGTATGTTGCAGGGACCATTTATGTATAAAAAGAGTTCTTCCAAATTTTGTTGAGAAAATGTAAAAGAAGGTAGATGTAACAATATGTGAATGTTGTGACCTGGATTTTGTAAGTAATCAGTGTATGAATATTGTTTGGTACGCTGCCCAAGTTTGTAAATGATATCTGTTGTTTATGTTTGGGTAAGTCACGTGACCAGAGGGACTTCCGAATTCTCCCCCGCTCTCCACATGTTGGCTCGTCAATGCTGTATAAGTATTTTGGTAACTTGTTTAATAAACTAATGTTAATTACCCTCTGCTAAAACCCGTAATAATAATCTTGAAAAAACTATCGGTCATATCCTATGAAGTGTTTCATTTTTGCACCGAGGCAGTGATCCCACTCCTTCAATGTATAATATGACCACATTCCATGACCAGAAGCGGCTGGTAATGAGTAAAACTACAAGGCCAGTCCACTGTTTTTGGAGACTACTCAGTTAGCAATGAGACAGTGTAAACAGCTTCAAAAGTAATACTATCCATTTCAGATCCGACGTGGCATTGTTTTTCGGGAATATCTTCAAGGCTATTTAGTCGGATAGTGATGACATTCTAACACAATGTTTACAACACCCCGCTGTGATTTATAATGTTACAGGAATTAATCTAATTTATATACTTTAGGTGTTTACTCTTATGATTTTAAGTTGTAGTCTGTCAGAAACCAAACACCTGAGCACAGGTTCTCTCTCTCATTTCCACACAGGGAGATTTGAAGTCTTACACATAGTTATTCTATAGTAATTTTGTTTAATAGTTTAATAGAAATGTTGGGAGTAGTAATGAATCGATGGTTAATAGGACATGACTGTTTTGGCTTGGTTGGCAGTTTTTAATACAGTATTTGAGCAATTTACTATAAATGTTCGCTGACATGCGATCACAGAAAGTGGTTTGTCGGTGGGTACTGAAGGTGTGCTACAATCACACTGCCCAAGGCCAATTTGCTTAGATGAGCAAATTGCTGCAAACATAATTTCTCTCAGACTTTTTTTAATATGTTCAACCAAGAGGGGAAAGCTGGTGCACAAAAACAAGTCGTAACAGGTAATCATAACCATAAAACTTTTTACGTATAGCCAGCCTTATGCAACAAGTTTCACAACAATGACCAGTTTTAGTGAAATTTTAGTGATCTTAATATCATGATAATCATCAAACCCAAGTTTCCTAAGTACTTGATTCCCCCAGAATGAAAACTTATTTCATTCTCAGTGCAACTGTTCCATTGGATCTCATGAAATCATGTACAGTATAATTATATATCAGCATAAAACTTGGAGTAAATCTTAACCCATCTGGCAAACAGCACACTGGTTACACTCCTTCCCCTTCCCCCCTCCTTGCTCCTGTTGACTTAGGCAAGTTGTTTACGGTTGTATGAAACATTCACACAAACCTTCCCTATATTTTCATTCAGCAAGCTTCTAAACTGTGAAAGCACCATCCTATTCGTGACCATTTTATTCTGTGGCGAACCTTAACAAAATTAACAGTGTTTTTTTTTCCATAATGAGTTTTTAAAATAGTATTATAGTTGTGTTTTCATTTCTTAATCTGACGTAATAAAATTGTGCCTAGTTTATATAGCAGGCGAGTTGAGTCAGTCTTGGGTGACAAAGACATGCACAATTGGACAATGGACATCCCGCACACAATTAACTTTTTTTGTTTTACCATAGTGAGTTTTTAAAATCGTGTTATATTTAGTTGTGCATTCATTGCTCAATCTGACGTAATAAAAACGTAACCTAGTTTGCGTAGCAGGCGAGTTAAGTGAGTCTTAGGTGGCAAAGACGAGACAAGGACTTGCCGCCTGCTTCCCTTCGACAACCATCAAAGTATCATTACGGATGAGCTTAGGAATCTTGCCCCTCTTGTGGATCAAGCTCAAGTGAATGCAATACAACAACCTGTATAGTATACTTACTGGAAAATAAAAATAAAAATAGTAGAAGAAAGTGAATAATTATAAGAATAGTGGAGGAAAGTGAATAATTATATGTAGTGGCAATTATATAATTATCCCTCCTATACTAGTATACTATTACTATTTCGATTCCATCAGTGTTACCGGCTGACGACTGTTATTCTCTTTTCTGTGACTAACGCTTACACAACATAAGAAATTAATGTCAAACAATATATAATCGACATAGCAAGTCCTAACCGAAGGTACATTATGTTACGTATCACCCCAAAACTTGAACCAAGGAGTTTATTCTTTATGTATGTATGTGTGATTTATATATAAATATATATATATATATATATATATATATATATATATAATATATATATATATATATATATTATATATATATATATATATATATCTATATATATATATATATATATATATATATACATATATATATTATATATTATTTATATATATATATATATATATATATATATATATATGTATTACCTATTTAGGGGCAAGCAGACAGAGGCTGGCCGTGCTGGCGACGCCAACTGTGAACAACAAGGGTTTCATTATTCTCGCTGTTGAAAAAAAATATACATGGATACACATTGCGTTATTTATAGTAATATATAAGTGTGTGAATATATATATATATATATATATATATATATATATATAATATATATATATATATATATTTATATATTCATTGAATAGAATGGCTTTCTCACTGTTAACCAGCTTTTTTGAAATTGCTTCATATTTTCTGATTATTTTCTTTACTTCATTGTTCAGGTTACTAATGGACACATAATGGGGTTCTTCCATTTACTCCAGTATTTTTACACGCGACAGCTGTTTCGTCAACCTATACGTATTGACGTTATCAAGCGTATTGATACAAATATGTTGTTGTTTAAGATTAAGCTGGCCTTGTGCCAGCACGGGCTCTTGCTCACAGAGCAGCCCGTAATAATACAAATATGAGCCTACATGCGTTTTGTGACGTCATGAGGACGGAAAGGTAGTACAATTGCCAGATACCTAGTTTTAAGTATTTACAAAAGACTATAGTGAAACATAAAATATGACAAATAAATAAATATGTTAACAACAGAAATTATATAAAAATTTGAAAGTAAGTTATTATATACACATTATACATAAATATATATTAATTACATATATGTTTAATTCACTGAATGTCAGTGTTGCGCTCCTGTCCGCGTGTGGTGGTTTTGTTCCACGCGGTTGAAGGACTGCCTCCTACATGAGGGCAAGGATCGGTCTGCCTCACGTTGGATGTTAAGGTTGGGGCGTTGCATTGCGATGCTGACTGCTTCTGATATCAATAAACGATTGTAGTTGCCTTCCTTGTGTATTATTTTGGTGTTTGTGAGAAGTTCTTGTAATGATGGTTTTTTATTGTGGGTATCCACAAAGTGCTGATGAATAGCTCCTTGGTTTCTGTGGGCCTGCATGCGACGTTTGAGTGTAGTGGTTGTGTGTCCGATATAGCATTTTTGGGGGGACTGACATTGCTCGTCAGCACAGACAATCTTGTATACTATATCAGATCTAACCTCTTTCTCCGTCGATGGGGCCGTACTATTTTTCATTACCAATGAGGCCGTAAGGTTTGGTTTGCAGTAAATCCTTGCTGTTATTTTGTTATATGGCGCTAGGGGGGTGGTTCCTCTTCGCAGTATACCAAGGATGGCTTTCCTTTCATCTTCGTGGTGTTTGTTGTATGGTATCTGATGGTATATCACTATTTCTGTGTCTTTGTCTTGTGTGTTGTTCCTCGGGGTCGGATTATGGAAAGCCTCTAATCTCTTTTTGACAACTTGCTGGATCATGTCATCTGGATAGCCGTTATTTGTGAGCAGCTGTTGAACTCTGTTGATTTCTTCGTTAGTCGCTTTCCACGTGGAACAGTGTGTTATGGGGCGTTTTATGTATGCATTGACCACAGATCGTTTATATGCATCAGGGCATTCTCCTCTAGCATTTAAGCATCTCCCAGCGTCTGTCTTTTTAGTGTATACGGTGGTATTGTATTTGTTGTTCTTTTGGGTCACAAGTACGTCCAAGAAAGGGAGCATCTTCTCATCACTTCTTTCTACCGTAAAATTTAATGTAGAATTTGCTTGGAGTTTATTTACTAATTCTTCTATGTCATTGTCGCCCTTTGTTGTGATAAAGATATCATCAATATATCTCCCATAGATTCTGGGTTTTGGGTGTTCTTCAAATGTGACCTCTTCTGTGTGTGCCATGTATGCGTTTGCGAAAATAACCCCGAGGGGGGAACCCATTGCCACACCGTCTTTTTGCCGATATATTTCGCCCCTATGTGAGAGGAATGGGGCTTCCTTTGTACATGCTTCCAGCATCTCTAAGATTTTTTCGGGGATCGGTAATGGTGGTTTCTCAGAGCGGTATATCTTGTCCATGATGATTTGTATTGTTTCATCCACTGGTACGTTAGTATTTGTCATATTTTATGTTTCACTATAGTCTTTTGTAAATACTTAAAACTAGGTATCTGGCAATTGTACTACCTTTCCGTCCTCATGACGTCACAAAACGCATGTAGGCTCATATTTGTATCCTCTATGGGCTGCTCTGTGAGCAAGAGCCCGTGCTGGCATAAAGCCAGCTTAATCTTAAACAACAACAACATATTTGTATCAGTACGCTTGACGAAACAGCTGTCGCGTGTAAAAATACTGGAGTAAATGGAAGAACCCCATTATGTGTCCATTAGTAACCTGAACAATCAGAAAATATGAATCAATTTCAAAAAAGCTGGTTAACAGAGAGAAAGCCATTCTATTCAATGAATGTTGTATCCGTGAAAAATTGTGCCCTAGAAGTATAATAATATAATATATATATATATATATATATATATATATATATATCTATTTATTATATATATATATATAATATATATATATATATGATATATATATATATATATATATATATATATATATATATATATAATTATATATATATATATATATATATATATATATATATATATGTACATTTGAGTGTTTAATATATATGAGGCTATAGGCTATACATATTTTCACCTTTAACGACAAGGCATTTAACCTTAGGCCAACAGTGTCACCAGATCTACCGAAAGACTAATGGGGAGGCCGACATATGCAAACGTGTGACCGCAAATCAAGTGTCATTAAATACTGTCAGGCTACTCATGCATAATTCATTCTCTTCCTAACCTTTTCTTCGGAATACTTTACATAATGCCGCACCTACATCCTACATACCAATGCCTCCAGCGTGCGAGGCGGAGGCATGAGAAGATCAAATGCAATAGGAAAAAAATCGAAAAAAGAAAGAAAGCGCTCTGAATTCCCAACGATTTTAGTTCTTCTTCGATCTCTGGATGCGCTATACACTCCCCTCTCAGACATTTCGTCTACTAAACAAATAAGGAAACTTCAAACAAGAAAAAATGGCATTGTGAGAGAGAGAGAGAGAGAGAGAGAGAGAGAGAGAGAGAGAGAGAGAGACGAGAGAGAGAGAGAGAGAGAGAGAGAGAGAGAGAGAGAGAGAGAGAGAGAGAGAGAGCAGCTTTCTCATTAATGCTTCGACAGGGCCGCACCGTTCACGGAGTGCGATTATCGATTCCCTCTTGAATTTTAAGTGACATCTTTTTCTCTGTGTCCCCGCTATAAGAATACTCGGCGTCAATGTATTGTGCATGTGTGTGTGTGTGTGTGTGTGTGTATATGTATATTATATATATATAATATATATATCATTAAGCTACTATTATATATATATAATATATATCATTAAGCTACTACTGTCCTTTAATATCCAATTCGTTCTACCTCGGAATTAATATATTTTCATATATGTTAACAGAAGGCGAATTTTTTAGTTGTTGATAATTTCATCCTCTCGTGGATTCGAACCAGCACCATCAGACAGGAGTGAGTGAGTCGGTAACTCACTGAAGTCTCGATTTCTCCTCTGACTGCTGGGTTCTGGTTTGAACCCACGAGAGGACGAAATTATTATAAACTAAAAAATCCCCCTTCGGTTAACATATATGAAAATATATTAATTCCGAGGTAGAGCGAATTGGATATTAGAGGACATTTGTAGCTTAATGCATCTATATGAATCACGGTGATGTGATAAAAATTCATATACATACACTGCAGACGCGTTCACATATGGATACAGCCAGATGTTCATATATGCATACAGCCAGAAGAAGGGTGAAAAGAAATAACTTGAACCAAGTGCTTTCATGGATTTCTCACCTTATCAGGGTTCAGAACAGCAAAAGAAACAGCATGGGAGCAGGATAAGAGTCAGTAACTCAGTACATGTGGAGTTAAGTAATCAGGTATGATTGCCTGAAGGACTCCTTGTTGGAGGATGACCCCTGTCTTGGAGAGTGGCCTCGTCTTGGTTGGCAATATTGTCTGTCTGCGTGAGGATTCGTTTTACCAAATGTTTTTTTAAACTTTTTTGTGCAGCGGACCGTCCCCTTATTATAAATTCCTTCTTGGGTTTAAGTTAAGTCTATCTTAGTTTTACCAGACCACTGAGCTGATCAACAGCTCTCTTAGGGCTGGCCCGAAGGATTAGATATTTTTACGTGGCTAGGAACCATTGGTCACCTAGCAACGGGACCTACAGCTTATTGTGCGATCCGAACCACACTATATCGAGAAATGAATTTCTATCACCAGAAATAAATTCCAATTCCTCTGATTCCGTGTTGGCCGAGACGGGAATCGAACTTCAGACCACCGGATTGGCAGCCGAGCGCGAAAACCACTCGTTCAGCGAGGAACTCTCTTGGGTTTAAAATTGCTTTCAGGGTATAAGATATAGTAATAAAATTGCTACGAATTATTTACTAATGGCTTATCTTCAAAATATTTTTTTAACATTTTACTTAAATTAACTTTCACAACATCATTAACTTTGTAATTTTGAACACAAATTTTTAGTGAACTTGACAGCAACGCTTCCTTTCATATTATCCTGAGGACCCCTTGGAACATTCCAGAGACCGCTGGGGGTCCGCGGAGACCACGCTTTAAGAAACACTTGTCTTACCCCATCAGTGTTTGGCCACGTCCATTGGTTGCATGGTGTGTGGCTTCGTCGATATATCGGAGTTTATCGGCGTGTGAAGAGAATGTCTCTAACTCATGTAGAAGCCTATTTCTACGATATTAGTGAAAAAATTCCCTTTACGAAGCCTTCATGAGAGGATCATGATTTACGATATAAACTGAAAAAAGGCTAATCAAAATACCAAAGAAAAATGAGGAGATAAGAGTGTGGCGTAACTATTTTAAACAAAGGAAATCCTTGAAATTTTTGAAGTTACCTTGTATCGCGTATTGTCCCAAATGGAATTACTTGTGGCGATGTAAATAAAACTAAGCTTTCAAGATTAGGAGAAAACCCACCACTTATTTCAAAAGGAATGTTTCTGAAGTATTTCAAAACCCCTACTGATGTTAATTTACGCAGCAATTTATTCACATAATTAAATCACTGATAAATAAACAAGCATGATTTCTGAGCGTTAATTTAGTACTGTCAATCTGCAATGAAAGAAATGCATAAAAGACCACTTCCGACTCATTAGTTGAGAAAAAGATTCACACGTAAAATTTCGGGGTCACATTTAGCAGAAAAAGCAGGTTTTATTTTCCCTTTTTTTTTAACGGGAGCTAAAATTTCCCAAAAGAAATGCGAGCGCCAATTCAAAAACGCCTCTTTTTGTCCTCGTTCCCGGCCTCTCCTTTCCTCCCTCAGCTGCAACGTCACGCAGATTTCGACGTGAAGGGGGGACGGAGTTTGAGTCAAAATATCTTTAATTTCATATCTATTAATGAAATTTACCTGAAACCAGCACTGTAGGGAGTATTATTAAAGCAATATGATTCCCGCCATAACCTCCGGCACTTTTTCTGTGGGCATTCTGACAGATAAATGTTGAAGACGGCGATGCTATGGTTTATCAACGGAAAACTACTACACTTTTCTCC
>NC_061094.1:25930100-25957600 GCF_015104395.2 Macrobrachium nipponense | reverse complement strand
AGAAATAAGAACAAAACTATTCACTTCCCACGAACTAACTGCTATGGCTTGACGTAACTATAATTTGCTAAAGTCAAAACAACTTTAATTAGCGACAGAAATGACTGCCTGTAGCAGCGCAAACTTCTTAATAATTGCGTAAAGAGTTTTAATTACAAAGGGGAGTAACAACATACTAAACCAGCCATCATTCAGGCACAACGGGGCAGCTGGCCACCAGGACCCAGCTAACCACAAACTATTCCAACAGCTGTCTACATAAACATACTCAAGCACGTATTTACAAAATGGTTAACAGCAGCGATACACAACTGTTAATTACAGAAAGTTGCATCGTTGCTATCGTAGACGCTTAACTTTTCAATTTATTCGGCTTTATTACGTTTAAATGTTAGTTTTGATATTATTTCAAAATTTACTGGAACAAGGTGTCAAGTTGTTTAGCACAAATCACAAGAAAACTGACAGTCAACTTTTTTCTGACGGTTGTGAGTTTTGAAGTAGACTACTGATATCCCTACGGTAGGGTTATTTTTTCTGTTTCTTAGTTGGCATTACTTGCTTTTCGGTGAATTTACACAACAAACATACATCACAATACATCATGTTAAAATGTAAAATTTGTAAAATCTTAACTCATGTGAAACAAATACGTTATGAAAAAAGATGAAGCGGTCTCATTATCAAAACGCAAATGTTCACGTATATAGTCCAAGAGCAATAACCATCAACTCTTCAGAGTATATTAATTACTGTTTTTGAGTAGTAGCCAGTAATAATTTTTTAAATAATACCACAATTATTACCTAGTTTAAAAAAAAATATCAAAAGCCTAGTTAATAAAAAAATCCATGGTAAATTGTAAATATTGTAGGTTATTTTGTAACATCTTACTTATGTAAATATGTAATATTTTTCTAATAAAAAAACTTACAGTCTGTAGCGTCATATGCATGTGCACGAAACAATATATTTACCTCAGAAATTAAAAACTAATATATATATAGTAGTTACAATGTGTTGCAGCATAACTAAGAAATGCACTGAACAATTTCAACCAAACATGGTATACATATGCTGGGTAATATAATTGAAGCAACTATTAGAGAGAGAGAGAGAGAGAGAGAGAGAGAGAGAGAGAGAGAGAGAGAGAGAGAGAGAGAGAGAATTTATCGGTTGTCATTCAAGAGTTATCCCATGTAAGTGCCAAGTTGATCAATAGTATATATATTATACGTCTTAACTATATATATAGATTATACACACACACACACATATTATATATATATATATATATATATAATATATATATATATATATATATAAAGGAAGAGGTGTCCAATCAGACGACAGTCATGTACACGTGTTTTATTATTAAGAAACGTTTCATGCTGTCACCAACACATCATCAGTCTGTAATTGAAATTCAACATTAAAATAAACTTAAAAATTACAATAGAAATTAAATAAACTTAAAAATTACAATAAAATTTAAAAAATTGAGAAATAATCTGAACGTTAAAATAGGGAATGAGAAGAAAACTACATATTCATAAAGAAGGAAAGAGCCGAGTGACTAAAAACGGACATGGACAAAAATAACTTACTCACTGGACTTTATCAACCAATGAAAAAAGGAAAGTAGGTCAAATGATCTTCGAAATACAGAGAAAAGCTGTAAATTCTACAGTTACTGCTATCTTTTATATATTGTAAAGGGACACACTTTCCTTCACTAGCTCTCCAATTGTATATCACACAGCTTACACAAATTGAGAAGCAAGTCACTGCCACACACATCTACGTACTTAACCTCTGAACACAGGTTTGTTTGTATGGTGTTTTTACCTTGCATGGAACCAGCAGTTAATCAGCAACGGGACCAACGGCTTTACACGACTCCCGAACCACGTCGAGAGTGAACTTATATCACCAGAAATACACATCTCTGACCACTCAGTGAAATGTCCGAGAATCGAACTCGCGGCCACCGAGGTGACAGGCAAAGACCACACCAACCACACCACTGTGTCGCTTCTGAATACAGGGTTAACCAACAGCGGGAAAATCCCACAGCATCAATGCTTAATGGCAATACATCAGCCTCTAAAACACGGAGCTCTAGTAGAATATCTTTCACACCCTATCACCTTTAGTGAATATGGCGGCTATTCCTTGTATCACGCATGCTTTCTAAGCAGTATATTGTCTCCCTTTCCCTCTTAACTTAAAATCTTGCTCACCAATCTATCTTCCTAAATTCAATTAGTGTGACCAAACATCTACAGAAAACATCATATAATTTTCCCTTTACTAAACTATTCAATTCATATCCGTCGTGTCCATATTTAACGCCCAGAAGCAACTCAACACTTTTAAACATTTTTTTAGTTCATTCATAACACTTTTCATAAAGGAGAATTTTGTCGACAGTACTTTTAGTACTTTTCAAAATTTCCTTTCATGGACTATCCTCTTCGCTTCCAAAATTTCTATTGTGATCTGCAGTATTTGTTCCCTCTGTGAATAACTTTATCTCCTATTGTTTGTATGGTGTTTTTTACGTTACATGGAACCAGTGGTTATTCAGCAACGAGACCAACGACTTTACGTGACTTCCGAACCACGTCGAGAGTGAACTGCTATCACCAGAAATACACATCTCTCGCCGCTCAGTGGAACGCCCCAGAACCGAACTCGCTTCGTCGCTTCCATAGATCCTCATGATCAAATTCTCGCAAACATTCACTTTCAGCTTTGTCCTCTTCAAAGAACTCGTCCCTCTTTCATCAACAGCCGATGCTGTCGAGAGGTGATGAAGAGTAGATGTGCTTGCTGAGCGCTTTCTCGCATTCTGAGTGGAACAAAACTATTCATTTCTTTTCTCTTTTTGTGACGCGCTTTGGCTGTAACATGAAAAAGGCATCATTACAAAATAGGATGGTCAATGAAACTGCATATGGGTAGCGAAAGGGGAACACTGGTTTATCCCATCTGCAGATCCGACACAGGAATTGATGAACATTGGTAGGCGAAGATGCGTATTTCAGATGCCATCAGTGCTTAAACTCTCTTGCTTGATAAGGAGCATCTAATAGTAAACGAATGATAAAAGTATGCGGAATATATTCAATGTGCTGGAGGTTGAAACTGAATTGTGCAATCTAAGAATAAAATATAGGATTTAGGCCAAGGCCAAGCGCTGGGACATATGAGGTCATTCAGCGTTGAAAGGAAAATCGAGAATCAAGGAGGTTTGAAAGGTGTAACAGAAGGAAAACCTCCGAACAATTGTTAATAGAGGGTAGAAAGAAACATGGAAGAAAGAGAATATGAACAGAGGTACAGTAAAAGGAATGAAAGGGGTTGCAGTTTGGGGCATATTTGACAAAGATCCTTAAGTGATGCCTACAGTAGCTGTGCAATATAGGTCTACGGAAAGCTACGTCCGAACTGCCGCTTAACAGATTTTTTCTTACAAAGGTTTGAAACCTGAGTCATCATAATTGACTTGATAATTGACCGAATTGAATTGAATATGGAATTTAGGCCAAAGGCAAAGCACTGGGACCTATGAGGCCATTCTACGCTGAAATGAAAACCGACAGTATAAGGGCTGGTAGGTCTAACAGAAGGAAAACCTCGCAGTTGCTCTATGAATCAATTGTTAGGAGAGGGTGTAAAGTAAGATGGAAGAAAGAGAATGTGAAAGGAGGTACAGTAAAAGAAATGACTTGATAATTGATAATCTCATGAAACCAATGCATTTCAGTAAGTTATGCCCGATAAAGTTAAGGACAAAATCTGCTTTCACAAGCTCAAGTAAAGTCACTTAGATAAGTGAGTTGCTACTGCTCTAGGAAAATATTCCAGTTACGAATACGAGATCTACCTCGAATGGTCATGATATTGTTCATTTCGCTGATAGAAACAGTTAAGATGATTTTGCCAGACTAATTACCATAACATGGAGCGGAAGGCGGTGCCACAAAAAGGATCGGGAAACAGAAACCAAAAATTATGATCTGTAACGTGTATAATGAGGAGGAAGGTGCGCTTGAAGCACTAGCTGACAAGAGACTTTACTACAGTTACTAATAGTTGACAGAGACTTTCTACAGTCAAAAGGAAAAAGGTTTGTAAGGTGGAACAAGAGCAAAACCTCGCAATTTAACTAGTTAACGATTGTTAGAAGAGTGAAAAATAATGGAAGAAATATGAACGGAGGTACAGTAAAAGGTATTCAAGTATTTAAGGGGTTGCAGCTAGGGGCCGAAGGGACGTTGCAAAGAACGCTAAGTAATGCCTACATTGCACGGCGGGAGGTGCAGTGGCGCCACTATCCAACTACGGGGATGATTATGCAGGAGTTATTCAATGTCATGGTCTGTAACACGCGAGACTTTTGAGTTGAAAAAATACGAAAACTTTGTATATTCAACTCAAGAAAGTACCATACAACACGAACGTGTCTGAGTCTTATTCTACACCGGAACCAATCAATTTCTCATTTACATTCCTACTCAAGAAATTATTTAATTTCATACAAACGCTAATCACACCTGCTACTTTCAACACCATCCCTCAACATGCATATCTATCCGTGTCATCAAACTATTTCTACAGCCTCACTGCAGCACCGATGCCATAAATTGCGGGGACACTTAGATGATTGAAAATTGGTGGATGTTTATATTTCGTGTAGTATACTGGTCTTAACCAAAAAAAAATTTTTTTAAGTCTGAAAAAAAAGTCCGAATTTTTTTTTGGTAATATAAAAATTATTTTCCAAGTTACATTTCTCAGTCAATATAGTATCCATAATAACATGTGGAATAATACTTCCTCGTTCTTCATTCACGTTTTCGGTAGCGGTTTATTCCTCTTAGAATACAGAAAAGGCTTCAAATAGTAACTCTGGCGCTTTGTTTGTAAGGTGCTTTTACGTTGAACCAGTGGTTATTCAGCAACGGGACCAACGCCTTTACGTGACTTCCGAACCACGTTGAGAGTGAACTTCTATCACCAAAAATACACATCTCTCACACCTCAATGGAATGCCCGAGAATCGAACTTGCGGCCACCGAGGTGGCAGGCCAAGACCATACCGATCACGCCACTGAGGCGTTTTCACAGATGACTATAAACCTCACACTTATTTATAAGCTGCGATTATGGGTGAAATAAGACCTTGCTTTTGCAACTACGTCACATAAACACTAGGACTTGGGACTACAAGAGAGTTTAATTTCAGAACGGGATCCATTAAAAAAAATACTTAGTTACTGAACAAGAATGGAAAATTTAAAGCTAAAGACCAACTAGTAACGAATCCAGGATTAATATTTTTTTCTAAATTGTAATAGAATTGTGTATGAAGTGGATAACAATAAATGTAACTTTGATGAATTGCCTGGGGCAATCTTCACTAACTCTGGTTCATTAGGATTCCGGATGATTATACCCCTTAAGTTACATGAACGGTTATTAAAATGTATTATTTCTATACATTATGAAATAATACGTTTGAAGTACGTATCTCGACCATGCAGCTGTTTTAGCACTTTGTGATAAAGTGCATCAAAAATAATTGGGCTAAACCGTAGCAGTCTCGTCCTTGTTATGCATTTGTAGAGAGAGAGAGAGAGAGAGAGAGAGAGAGAGAGAGAGAGAGAGAGAGAGAGAGAGAGAGAGAGCGCTGCTACCACTACAATCAGGCGTTTGCTCATCGTTTTGGTTTCCTCCTCTAATCTATTAAAAGCAAGTTATTTGCAGCAGATGGCCGTCGCATTTTTGTGCATATAACGGTATACTTACTGTAATGGGCAATATATTATTCTCAAGCATCTGTTGATAATGTTCTTAGTGAATCCTTTACTAAAAAAAGATACTTTGCTTTTCATTACCAAAACATTCATTTTCAAAGGTTTACTTTTTACATATTTTTCAGAACATGATTGATTTTACTTTGCTATTATTTCATGCGCATTACAATACTTTGTGAACTGCCACACTAAGAGGAAATTGTACATTCGGTGCCGCATGAAATCGTTGCGGTATCTGCAAATGTGAAATATGCGTGACAAAGATTTCGTGCAAGCTTCTTTGTGCAACTTATTTTACTTGACTGTATTCTGTGAAGTAACATCTTGTGCGAAATGTTATCATTTGGAAAGTTTTTAGTTATATAAGAAGGTTTCCTGGTATTTAAAAAAATTCAGTATTAAAACAAATTCAATAAGCTATCTTTAAGAGGCAACCATATTATGTGTACGCCATTATCCATCTTATCTGTGTATGCCATTATATGTTCATACATATAACGAAAAAGTTTGGTCATTCTTACAAACTTAGTATTAAAAATAAAAGTTGTACAGGTTTCATTAAAGTGTTTGTGGGGTTTAAAATACGTCGTTTGTTTGTTTGTTTTTATGGTGTTTTTACGTTGCATGGAACCAGTGGTTATTCAGTAGCGGGACCAACGGCTTTACGTGACTTCCGAACCACGTCGAGAGTGAACTTCTATCACCAGAAATACACATCTCTCACCCCTCAGTGGAATGCCCGAGAATCGAACTCGCGGCCACCAAAGTGGCAGGCCAAGACCATACCGATCACGCCACTGAGGCGCCAAAAAACGTCTTATCAAATGAACTGTTTTACAATTTCCACAATGACAACGGTGTTTTCTTCGTTACACAGAGGGTGGCCGGTGGCTCAAGTACTTTACTGTATACTATATTCAATCTCTAAAGTATGGCTACAGGGCACAGCGTCCTTGACTGCCATTGTTACAAAGACCAGGGAGAACATATCAGACAGACGGAGAATAGAACAGAATATACAAATTAGACCGAAGGCCAGGCGCTGGGACCAATGAGGTTATTCAGCGTTGGAAGGAAAATTCAGAGAGTTGCAATGGCTTAACAGAAAGAAAACCTCGCAGTTGCACTATGAATCAACTGTTTGAACAGCGTGGAAAGATGGACGAAAAACTACGAAAGGAGGTACAGTAAAATGAATGAAAAGGGTTGCAGCTAGGGGCCGAAGGCACGTTACAAGGGACCTTAAATACTGCCTACAGTGCACCACGTGAGGTGCACTGACAGCACTAGCCCCCTAAGGGGAAATGTGTCAATTCACCTTCTCTAAGGCCCACTTGCCGAGTCGCTCACTCTTAGTCAACAGAAAAACTAATCTAGAAGCGCTGTCAGACGATCCTTCAAATAGTCATTTTAAAGCCCCGATTAATGGCTACGTAACGTCCAGTCAGCAAAATGGAACACTCAATAATAATCTAGGATCATTTTTTCCCCAAAAGCTACAATCCTTTTTCCAAGAGATATCACTCCTTCGTCTAATGCACTCAATATTGTTTGATCAGAACTATGATGTCCCCGGTAAATTGTACAATACCTTACCGAGTACTCATCTGTTACGTTGCATAAACTCAAATACCTCATCGTCTTCTTTTTCACTTCATTCAGAAAAAAAAATTACATACTGTTTCTGACAAGTGATTCAAGTAAAAAGGCTTTGAAGCTACACAATAATTAATCTAAAGAAAAATACAATGAGCGAAAGTGCAAAAACTCTAGTATTAATAAAAGAAACGAGAAACGTCTCCTTGAGCTCACTGAAATTCCTTATTTATGCAGAGAATCTCTCGCCGCCCACTAATCCACAAGGCTAATGTTGACAGGGAAGACTTTTTTTTCTTTCTTTCTTTCTTTCTGCCTCATCACTTAGCCTGACAGCTGAAGAGCGCATCATATCCACATTAATAGCTTTTTGATGACGGGCCCTCAGACACACGATCTTCCTCTCCATAAATATCAGGATATGAATGCGGCGAACTTTACCTGACTGGAACCATCCTTCTCCTCGGGAAACCGCACAACTCACAGGCGCTTTAAATATTTGCGAAATGACGCACGATTGATGGAGTGCACTTAACCGCGCATTCATTTGAGAGCGTTTCTCATCTGTTGCTGAACATGACTGAGGATGCGCAAGATTTGTAGGACGAAGCAGCGGCGATAAAACAAATACTAAGTTTGTTTGTTTGTTCGTTTGTATGGAGTTTTTACGTTGCATGGAACCAGTGGTTATTCAGCAACGGGACCAACGGCTTTACGTGACTTCCGAACCACGTCGAGAATGAATTGCTATCACCAGAAATACACATCTCTCACAACACAATGGAATGGCAGAGAATCGAACTCGCGGCCACCGAGGTGGCAGGCCAGGGCCATACCGATCATGCCACTGAGGCGCTACACACAAAGGATTTACGGTTGGAAATGGGAGAAACATCTCCACAGTTGCACTCAAAGGCAAAAGGCTCAAGAGCAGGTGCAGCTCGTGACCGGAGGGACGCTGCAAACACCCTTTGGTAATGCTTACAGTGCACCACGTTAGGTGCAGTGGCAGCCCTAACCCCCTGAGCCGACTATCAGATCTCATAGTGTTGGCCCAAGGGATTGGGATGAAATACCAGGTCTAAGCCTGAGGCTAAGCCCTGGGACCTATTAAGGTCATTCGGCGTGGTGATGAATGAGTGAAAATGAAATTTAAAATGAAAAGAAAAAACTCCACAAGGCATATGCTTTTGCACTGGAATACACGCACACATTGAAATGCGTTCACTCATATTTCTATACATACAAAAAAAATTAGGAAATTAAAATTCAGATAAGTAACATTTTAATTTCATTTTTCAAAATTCATGAAACGCCCAAAAGGCTTTATATTTTCATTATTTACAGATTTATTTTTATATTTTATCAATTAAATTACAGTTCATGAATATTACAATTGGAGTGATTGAAAATGTAGACGACTGACCAAATTTCCCTAACCGGTTTATTTCCAAAAGTGAATAATCGCTGCTGGTTATATTTTGGATATTCACAATGCGCACGGATAATGAAGGCCTTAGGTGCATTTAAAAAGTTCGGTTGTGTCTCATACAACAATACAGGGCTCCTCAATTAAGCAGCGAGTAGCATAAAGGACGCTACGCCTTTAGACAGAGTGAACCTTCAAAAGATCTTCCACGACACTTCTCTCAAAACCCTGACTAAGGAGATCTGTCTCTTTTACAGGTTCGCCAAACCTTACAGGAGTCAACCTTTCTTACTCTTTACTGCCATCGCTTTCACAATTACTATAATTCCCTTCAGCGTTATAACAGCCCTTTGCAACGTCATTCTTACCGACGCTGCTGCCACAAAGCCCTTCCCTTCCCTTCCCTTATATTCCAGCCATCATCTAACCACGGAAGCAAATTATACAGTATAGTCCCGCTGAGGCTGTTCATGTCTTCCCGGGAAATCTCATTTGAGGGAGAGAGAAAAAAAAGAGAAAGTAAGTCGCCCGCCCCTTCCATTCTCTCTCCTCCCCCTAACCCCCCCTTTCTATCTCTCTCTCTCTCTCTATCTATATATATCATAAACTGGAGGATACCCCTTTCATCCCTTTCAAATGCCTCTACCCTGCTAATTAGAAGGGTGAATAGATAACACTTTTTTTTTTTTTTCAAAAGGCCAGGGTGAAAACGTACAGAAAATAAGAAAAAATAAGAAAAAAAAGTTGGGTTTTGAATCTCTTCTTCGCTTAAGAGACTGAATGATCAAAGAGACCGTGGTTCAATGGCTGTACCAAGAACCACACTACTTCGTTCTCCGAGGTTTGCCTAGAATTAATTTGGAGAGAGAGAGAGAGAGAGAGAGAGAGAGAGAGAGAGAGAGAGAGAGAGAGAGAGAGAGAGAGAGAGAGAGAGAGAAACGAAAGTTCCTATCTAATTTCCTTAATAAATCAGAGTTACTTTAATTACCTTGATGAACCACACTTAGTTTGTGAACAGTTTAAGAAACATTTTCCTTGAAGAATTTTACATAAAGGGCGTCAGACAGCAAGGACTTGTCAGACAGCAAGGACTTCCCATTTGTCTGACAAGAGAAAACGCCGCCAACAGCCAGCCAGCAGGTGGAAGAGGACGCAACTGTCAATTTAAAGTTTCCAAAAACGGACGGTTGAATAACAAAGCAATGATCGCTAATATAGGCTGCGAGAGAATGTCGAGTCATTGTTACAAATCATACTAAAAAGGGTAAGAGGAGATTTGCAATAGTGATGGAAATTTACTGAAGTTGTCTGTTAGTGTCAAAGAACCCACTTTGAGACGATAGTTAAAATCAAAGTCCTTCAAATATACTGTCTGCGTATAATTGTGAAGCATCTTGGTTAAAGCAGCAGTGGGATTTTAGGTTAATGCAGTGAAAACTGAACAGATAATTATTATTATTTGAATTAGGCATTGAAGAAAAAGATGGTGCTGAATATTTTGAACTGTCATTTGGTCACGTAGAGAGAACGGAAGGCTTACGATTTATTCTTTCGGCAGTAAGGCAACAGCAGAAAGGGCATCAATGAACGCATTCCGGTACCAACTGGTCTCACAATTGACACCCGCCTTTTTAATTACTCAATCGAATGTCACGAAGTGCCAAGTATCTAGTTACTACACTTACCAGTCGTAAATTAGTTACCTCACAACAGTCAGACACCTGAACCTCCATCACAAATAAAATATGACTGAATACTCTTAAGGCAACAGTCCCTTAAAAGCTTATTAATTACTCAAAAATTTTCAGACTAGGTTCATTAAACACAGGTGTGCGGCAATCATATAAGTAATTAAATTAATTAAAGGGTATCTGATGTCCTTTAATTAATTTAATTATTTATATGATTACCGCACACCTGTGTTAATGAACCTAGTCTGAATTTTTGAGTAATTAATAAGCTTCTAAGGGATCACTGTTGCCTTTAGAGTATTCAGTCGTATTTTATCTGTGATGAAGGTTCAGGTGTCTGGTTGTTGTGAGGTAGCTAATTTATGATTGGTAAGTGTAGTAACTAGATACTTGGCACTTCGTCACAAATTTTAGTGGTAGTTGATGCAATTTTGTGAACGTCTGTTACTGGAGGAAATCGGAAAAGCTAACTGTTCAACAAACAATGTTTCAATAAAACTACATCACTGCCTTACTCCCCCACTAACATCTAGGCAAGCTATTTTACAAGAAACTGAGCCGAGCTACTTGGTTAACTTCTTTATAACCGAATGGGTTGAGTTGAATATAGAATTTAGGCCAAAGGCCAAGCACTGGGACCTAAGAGGTCATTCAGCGCTGAAATCGAAATTGACAGTAAGGTTTAAAAGGTGTAACAGGAGGAAAACCTCGCAGTTGCACTATGAATCAAGTGTTAGGAAAGGGTGGAAAGTAAGATGAATAAAGAGAATATGAAAGTAGGTACAGTAAAAGGAGCGAAAGTGGTTGCAGCTAGGGGCCGAAGGTACGCTGCAAAGAACCTTTAGTACTGCCTACAGAGGTCCACTGGCGGCACTACCCCCTGCGGAGACAACCGAATGGAATTCCTGCAAATAAAGTACAGATGCAACATAAGACAAAATACCAGAGCAGCACTGTCAAAGGAAGTATTGTCTATACAATTACTGTCAGTCTCTGCTAAAGAAAACCTTACATACCGACAGCGGTTAACAAATTAGGCTGCCGTAATTCCGCTGGGAAGCTCTAAAACGGAATATTATTGAACAATCACTCAACTCCAGAGATTAACACTACATATGGTAAGTTGTGTGATGATCTTGGGACTAATTTCGTTACCATTGATTACTTCAACCTATGATTCGAACTCCTAACAACTATGAAGAACAGGAGGGGGAAAAAAAAACTCCAGATGGGACTATGCCTTCAGAGAATGTTCCCCTACACATGGGGTTCATAACAGATAAAAGTTACATAACTTTCTACTTGAGATCATAATCCCATTTGTTATAGGAATGGAAAAAGGATATTCCAGTTCTGCAACTCTGGCACTGGTTGCATTTTCAGTCCCAAGACCAAGTCTCCTCTCAGATTACCCTCTCTTACATAATAAAAAAGGACAGTACTTATGATTTGCGTTAAAAACATGCAATATAACTGCTATCTTACTACAAAAAACAAACAATAGTTTGGTCTGTCTGTCTGTCTGTCTGTACGCACTTTCCACCTGTTCCCACGCAAGTGCTTATCACCTGACGGACCCATTTATTAGCATTAGGGGTTAAAGAGAGATGAATGAGACTTTCCCTACTCAGTGACTACCTAACTAACAAGAACAAGCCATTTTCAAATCGTTGCTGAATATAGTAAGATACGGGTGAAAATTACATCATAGGAAACTACCACTCGGTTGGTCGTTTACGGTAAACATTGAATTGTGAATTCTTATGTACTGACAAGTAGGGCAGGTACAACATGGAAATAACAAGAAAAGGAAATAAAAAGTTCGAGCGTTAGCTCGAAAAACAACACCACCACCACCACCACCACCAGTGTTAGCTACCCGTTACTAAATTTAGAGTACAGTCACATCGTCTGGGGTCGTGGCACCCGGCCGGTCTCACCGCCCGGGTTTCGGGCCCCACTAACTAGTCATTACAAAGAACCTCAAATTATTTCAGACAAATTTCAGATTTACATCAATACGAGATGAGTGTGCATGTTATCCACTCTCCTACCAAGACACTTTCCCGTTAAAGCTTTAGATAAACAATTTGGCAATTTTCCCAAGGCTCTCTTCGACATAACTAAGTTATGAGGTTATGCACAATGGTTCTTTCAGCAGGCTACAGCAACAAGATATGATGGGCTTAAAGTAATGAGTGAGAGTAACGGCACATCCGAACTTAGAAATTTCGGTGACAAATCTTACTGTAAAATAAGAATAAAACTGTTACAAGTAGACTACACTGCAGTGTTTTCATCCTAACCTACAATTCAACAATCAGTTTAAAATATGAAAACTCATACCTCCTTAAACAATCTTTTTTAATACAATCGATAAAATGAAACTACTTACTCATCCAGTGGTGTTAGTTATCTGCTCATATTTCTTTTTATTTTCAAACATTTTTTTACTCAAATTTTCACAACCAATAACAGTAAACACTATCCTCTTAACATACTTCAGAAAATAACTTTAAATTGAACTATTACTTAATTAAGCCATTTAAGGTTCAAGTAAAATAGTTCTGTTTCATTTTATATTCATACAGATGAGGAAGCCTAAAATACTGTGCAAATAAAACTAGCGTAGCTGATAGGTCTTCAAAGCTAACAGGTCGAGATAACGTGCCTTTAGACGAGCAGGTGCAAGAAAAAACAATAATTAGGAAACCAAAATATAAAATATACACATTATAAAAAGTTTTTCGAAAGAAATGCATACGGATTTGTTTCTCCTCTTCAATCAAACTTTAATCACCATCTCCTGCAGTAAATTAACTGATAACTTTTAATAAAATACATTTGATTGATGAAATCGTCAGACCATTTTAATTGAAAACCAAACAATTGCAGAGGATATCTCGAGGTTTAGCGTAGACACAAATCACCTCAAGCGGAGAAAGTGACGACATATATCAAAATGGTTGCAAATACTGTCGATGTCCCCAGGAGGCAGCAGCAACTGTCAAGTGAATCAATCCAAAGGCAGGAGACCCACAAACCTAACTCCTTATCGCGATAATAAAAGGAACGTATAAACCTACTCTCCTGCTTGCTGCTTATTTCGCTCCAAGCATTTTTTCAACATCAAATTAAACAAACACACAACAGATGCAATATCTCCAGCGCCGAGATGAGTAACAGAAGTGTGCAACATTCCTCTCAGATCTCTGGGGCGGTGAGCAGGGCCCTAAAACCCTTTGTTTAATATGTCTGGTTTACCATAATCACCACCTAGCAGAAACTACAGTCTTGTCTCGAGTCACCGTCATTAGCGTTTTAACACTTTCTTTCCCATTAAGACGAATGCTGCTTCGTGGGAAAATATTACCCAACAAGAAAGTAATGGTCAATTTTATTACTGGTGACGTAAACGCTATTTTTTTTTCTTTGGTAATACTCTTAACATTCTGGTCTACTGTTAGAACTGAAGGGAAGATCCTTCAACGAACTACTTACAATTGCGTCTGACTTTATTCGATTTCTGGAAAATTAACTAATATTTAAGTGACTTTATAATTTATCTACACGTATGCATAAATTATACTTGTAAGGCTAAGGAAAACCTTTTACTTGGCGAGCTTTTTTAGTTAAAAAAAAAAAGACCTCATCATCAGACTGAAATAACACCACAAAAAAGAAAAGGAGTATCAAAATCACTGAAACTGCAACCAAAAACAGTCTTTCAGAAAGTGAACTAAAAGGATAAAGGTGCGTATCACTAGCAAGTTTTTATGACCTATTATAAGCAAAATCTCTCCTTTTTTTCAGGATCAGCGTGTACATTAAGTTTACTCAACTACAATTACCAAAAGCATTTCTCAGCCTCACAATAAAATTTTCCCACTTATGAGCCATCTCTTCTACCTTGCTAATTCCACCAGTCTTCAAAATGTTCGCTTCATCGACCAATGAATGTTTTGAACTGAAAATAGCACATCTCCAGGTGCTTCTCTGACTCAGAGATCCATCAGTTTCTCATAAGCTCCTTGTCACATTCTTCCCACTTCTTTATCTCTCGATTTTTTCTCCACTACCTTATCCATCTTTCTACACACCCGGACATGATCTGTCATGATGTCTGCGAGTCTCCTATATCACAAACACTCCCAGCTGCTGCCACTATGACTCATTAACATTATTTTACGAAGTCCGTGTTTTTAACCCTAACACATAATCATTCATTTCCGTCTTGCAAGGTTTTATCGCTTTCCCCTCACCAGACCAGCTGACCTCAATTACATTCACAGCTACAAATTCTCGAGAACTTTCCAACTTGAAAATTCAAGCTCAAAACTTTTGCTTCAATCAATAACGATCGGATATAATTCAAGCCACTCTTCTCACCATTACATGCATCAACTTTCCTTTCCATCTCATTTGTACGGACAAAAGCTACTGAAGTCTTTTCATCGACATTTCACCTTTCCCAGCAATATCATTCTTCTTTGGAATCCACCTACATCCAACATTTCCACAACACACTGTTTTCATCAAATGTCAACTGCAAGAATTACATATCTATCAACAAGGTCATCTCTTCCCAAGTCAATAAATCTTTCAGCACAACCATCCATCCAAATAATCAATTTCCAAAGTCAGTGAATCATTCAGCACAATCATCCTTCCAAATAATCTATATCTATACACAGACACTCTCTCCCAAAAGCATTCCCTTTCATTCTCATTCCTTTGCAAGCCTGCACCATACACAATTACAACTTTCTCTCCTGCCATAACCAAACTTGCCCATACAATATTTGAACTAACACTGCGCTTTTTGACACTTCAAGCGTTACCCATTCTAGCTCTGTACCTTTCACAGATACCCAAAACTCTTGGACATAATAACTATTCCTTCCCACACAAAGCACCCTTTTACCTTTGTGAACTAGCGAAACATCCAGCTTTCTCTCCTTAGGCTAATCAACTTTTATACATTTCTTCTCCTCTGCACCACATTCAAAAACCCAAAGAATTAGCATTTTGGAAAGGGAACCTTTTTTTTGCCCAGTACCCTAATGGTATGAAACGTATAATGTAATATATTAATATTATTAAATATAATTATATATAATATATATATAATAATATTATATATATATTATATATATTATATATTATATTATTTATTATTTATATATAATATTAATATTATAATATAAATAAATTTATTTTAAATTAAATATTAATATATTAATAAAATAAATTAATTTATTATATATAATAATATTATTATTTTATTTTTTATATTTAAATTAATATATATATATTAATATAATATTATTATTATAATATTTATTATATTATTATATTATATTTATTTATATATAATTATTATATATATAATATATATATTATTATAATAATATATATATAATATATTATATTTATATATATTTATTATATTTATTATATTATATATATATATATAATATATATAATATAATATATATTATATAATTATTATATTATATATATAATGTAATATATATATATTATTATATATAATATATATATATATATATATATTTAATATAATATGTATATATATATATTAATATATATATTATTATATTTATTATATATATATGTTATATTATATATTATATATATTATATATATATTATATTATTATAATTATAAATATATATATATATATAATTATATATTATATATATATATATTACATATAATATATACATATATATATATATATATATATATATATATATTATATATATATATATATATATAATATATATATAATATATATATATATATATATATATATATATATTATATATATATATATATATATATATATATATATATATATATATATATATATATATATATATATATATATATATATATATATAATATATATATTATATATATACATATAATATATATATATATATATATATATATATACTATATATATATATATATAATATATTATATATATATATATATATATAATATATATATATATATATATATCAATATATATATATATATTATATATATATATATATATATATATACTATATATATACATATATATATATATACTATATAAATAATAATAATAAATAACAATAATAATAATAATAATAATAAAATATAATAATAAATAATAATAATAATAATAATAATAATAATAAAAATAAATAATAATAATAAAATAATAATATAAGAATATATAATAATAATAATAATAAAATATAAATAATAATAATTTTAAATAAATAATAAAAAATAATTAAATAATAATAATAAATTAAATTAAAAAAATATAATTTAATTAATATATATCATAAAATGTTTTATTTACACATGTGACTTTTGTTTTGTTCATAATAAATAAATACCAATATAGAATTCACTATACCCTGGACATTACGATTTATGAAAATTTAGCTACAAAGCCAAGCACCTAGGGCACCTTTCAAGCATTTTAGGAGCTGTTACACATTATATTCAAGTCCTTCGGGGTGGAATTATTTCAGCATTAAAACCAAAGGGTGTAACGTGGGTATAGGATAGAGATTTTTAGGATCTAGAGAGAAGAAGAGAGAGATAGAGATAAGAGAGGATAGAGAGTAGAGAGAGTAGAGAGATGTAGAGAGAGAGATAGATAGTATATGAGAAGAGATGGAGAGATAGAGAGATATATATTAGATATAGGATTATAATAGACAGAGATATCAGAGAAGATAGAGATAAATATGAGATAGTATATATAGTATATATATATATATACGAGATATATATATATTATGATAGATAGATATATAGATATATAGAGATAGAGTTGATATATATATATAGACATATATATATATTATAGTAATAGATATATATAGAGTATATATACTATATTAGAGTCGATCTATATAGATAATAATATATATATATAGGATATATATATAGTGATATATATATATATAGATAATATATATAATAGATATAGATATATATATATATATATATATATATATATATTATATATAATATATATATTATATATAATAGTATATATATATATAACATATATATATATAGTATCTATATATATCTAGTATAGATATATATATATATAAAGATATAGTATATATATATATATATATATATATATATATATATATATACATAAGCCCACACATATACTATACATATACGTATTATATACATGATGTCCAAGTTGTAAAACTAAAATGAGGATAGTACAAATGACAATATCCAAGACGTTTTCACAGGCGGAGAAAATTATGTTGCACAGTTGCAAGCCCTCGCTATGACTACTAATTCGCAGATAATTGTAACGAACGAGCAGGAACATTCGCTTCATGAAGGAGAAAACCCCGGGGAAACAACTGCAACACAACTACTGTAGTATATATTTGCAAAGAGCGTCTGTTGGGTCGAGTTGAATATAGAATTTAGGCCAAAGACCAAGCACTGGGACCTATGAGGTAATTCAGAGCTGAAATAGAAATTGACAGTAAAAGGTTTGAAAGGTGTAACAGGAGGAAAACCTCGCAGTTACTCTATGAATCAATTGTTAGGAGAGGGTGGAACGTAAGATAAAGAAACAGTATGAAAGGAGGTACAATAAAAGGAACGAAAATGGTTGCAGATAGGGGACGAAGGCATGCTGCAAAGAACCTTAAGTAATGCCTACAGTGCACCCCATGAGTTCCACTGATGGCACTACCCCCCCTCCCCCCCACGGAGAAGAGCGTCTGTTGGATTTCCCTCAAGTTTCATTCAAGAGAATTTAAGCAGACAACCCTTCCATATTCATCGAACAGTATCCGCATACTTTTGAAAGTCGTAGGCATATCGCTTACTCGTGGAGTAACCCTACAAACTACTTTGTTGTTGCTGCTGCTGTTCTTGTTGGGGGGCAGGAAAGCCCTATGGAGAAGCCTAAAAAGGTCTGCAAAGGGCGTTTCGCGTAGAGTTAAAGATACAGGAATTTTAGGATACGATATTTACGATTTATTAAAGTATAGTAAATATCGTTTCATTTTCGTTGGTGAAACAATACTTGACTGTAGATTTTAGCACGCGTCCCAAGTAAGCTGGAGGTCGGATCACGACTTTTTTTCATCAAGATGCTATGGGCTACTATTGTTATACTAATCATTTACTATCCTGGTTACAGTTATTCACGTTGTAGTGTATAGGAACTAGAATAGAGAATTTAGGCCACAGTCCAAGCGCTCGGACCTATGAGGTCATTCAACGCTGAAACAGAAAATGAGTACCACCCTACGGATTGCTATGGTTCGGGTGTTCTTGTTATTCATTTCCTATCCCAATTACACTTTTTCACGGTTCAGTGTTTACAGCCATCTTATTCAAGAACTTTTATACAAAACTACAAATGGCGAAACCACGTGTCAGCTCGTCTCTTTGTTTGTATGGTATTTTTACGTTGCATAGAAGCAGTGGTTTTTCAGCAACGGGACCAACGGCTTTACGTGACTTGACTGTTCCTATAATCCAAACTTGAGTTTTTGATATTTTATATAATCTTCACAAAACTCACGGCCTCTTAAAATCTTTTATAAAATTTATATCAATATTTACATATATAAGTGGCCACACACGAAATATATATATATATATATATATATATATATATATATATATATATATATATATATATATACACACACGTGCGTGCGCGTGCACGTGTGCACCGGTGTTCACGTACTCGCATGTATACAGTGCTGATGAAAAACCCACAAAAACAATGTTTGGCTACAATGAAATAATCATAAAATCTCCCAAAGGGTGAAGATGAGAAAACAGAGGAAAATTCGACATCGTGCTTTTGAAAAATTTCAAAAAATGTCATAGAGAGAGAGAGAGAGAATGAGACGATCAGAGAGAGAGAGAGAGAGAGAGAGAGAGAGAGAGAGAGAGAGAGAGAGAGAGAGAGAGATTCAACGTGGACTATGCAAATTGAACCAATAATCCAATACTTCCCCACAAGTGCTACTCCTTATAGCTTCAGCAAAATTAAAAAGAAAAAAAAAAAGTACCCAAAACGGGTCGAGTCTTTTCTTTGTTTATTGGCGAAGGATCCCTTTGCAGCTCCGGCGATTCAACTCTCGCAATATTTGAGGGAAGTGATCGAGGGTCCCAACCTTAAATGAAAAGCGTTTCAAATTTAATTGGAAGACATAATAAGATTACTAAAGAATATAATGTCCCTGGCTTTGGCAATCTGCCTCTTGAAATATCGAGAAGGACGAACAGCTCCATTCAGCCATTACGTTTAATGCTATCGTCGCGGCGAGGAGGAGGGGTTCCATACAAATAGCGAAACGGCTAATGTTATGGGCTATTTTAACAATTGGATGGGTCGTATCTTATTTGCAAAAGAACATTCTATTAAGCCCCGAGACCAAAAGAGACCATTCCTGAAAGCAACGGGTTATATGCACATTAAAATGACGAGAAAAAAGAAGGTAATAAGTGAGGAGGGGCCAATAGATAATCAAATCTAAAAACTAACGAAGGGTAATCATACAGGTTTGACCGTTCTCTTTGCCGGGATTCGGTGCTTCCAGAAATTAAAAAAAAAAAGTAAAGGGCGATGCGAGTTTTAAAGGTTGAACCTGAACTAATACCGATTAAAATCAATTCTACATAAGATCTCATTCCTAAATTGCAAAAAAATTAAATGTGAACATAAAATGGGCGCTTTGAAGTAAAGGGCGATGAGAGTTTTAAAGGTTGAGCCTGAGCTAATACTGATTGAAATCAATTATACATAAGATCTCATTCCTACAACGTAAAAAATTAAATGTGAACATAAAACTGCACAAAGCTCTCGACATTTTCTAAGTAAAAATGAAATGGAACTAATGTAAATGAATAATCATTTGTAAGCAAGTAAAAGATTAATCAATTTTATTAAAGTGTTATATACGGGGTATGAACTTCCTCATACCAAACAAGTACATACCTTACTAAATATACTGATAATCGTTTTTTCGTAAATAACCGAGAACAGAAGGCATTAAACACTAATTTTATCTCAGAAACAATCAGTTAAAGAAAGGCTAATCAACACACAAGTAATCTGTAAATGTTGAAACTGCTTACCTACCTTCGAAACCCTAAAATCATCCAAAAATTCAGAGTAAACAGCGACAGGGTTACAAAATAGTGCTTTTTTTTTGAGATGTTTACAAATAAAAAGGTCTCAAAAGGAAGATTTCAGTAACTCGAGTGATGTGTTTGCGAAGTCTGTATTTTTTTAAATCATAAAACCTAGTGCCTTGAAGGGGAAAATAATCTCCTTAGCCATTCAACAAGATGACGGCAATGAAAATCACTTGGAAACCTTTGTATCTGGAGGTCTATTGTTCTTCGACTTGCTAACCATTATCTCTAGCTTAACGGCCACACGCTAAACGTTTTTATGCACGGCAATTCCGTCTTCATTGAACGTCGCCGAAGTTTATTCGTCAATAACCAATTTTCATGAAGGTGTTAATGCACATGTTAAGAGAAGCGAGGTCATAGGTTACAGTTCATGAACACCTGTCAAAATCAATGTAGCAATGTTCTGCATTGTGCTGAGGGCAAGCGAGTCAAACCTTCAAGAGTGAAGGGAGGCTCTTCATTCATGCACATGAATCCAGTGTGCTGACTCTGATACAAGATTACGTTAATGACAATACTTTTTTTTTTTCATCTGTCCATCCGCCTGTGGTGTTTGCGCATGGTAACACTGCATCCCGGGCTTTAAATAATATCCTATTTCGAATATTAACGGTGTAATTAGCATACAGTAAATTATTAAAACACTTTTCAGTTGCAAATGTACACCCAGATATCCTTTTATTTACCTAAAACATACACACAGCGTAACTATTTAAAGGCCGGGGCGCAGTGCTACCACGCGCGACCACCACAGGCGGATGGACAGATGGAAAAAAACAAAGTATATATTCGTTCCATGCACTGCTGAAACTATTTGCATTTCTTAGAGGGGTAATTATTAAAGTAAAGTTAATGCTGCAATCTTTTTCATGGTCAAAGAATTAATAAACAAAAACTTTCATCGGCGTGAAGGATGTTGTAAAATAAAAAAAATGAAAAGTTGTATTTCTGAAGAAGAGTAGTAGTTTAAAGGGTAATAACAAAAAAAACGTATAAAGGGACTCCTCTGCCCTTATTCCCTTTCTATTTGCTTTTCGTCACTAATTTTCTGTTGGGATAGACGAATAGACATGGTCAACATCAGAAAACCCCCTTTGAGATATAAAATAAATATGTAAATAAATTGAATATAACTTGGTCAATAACATATTAATAATTCATGTTATGTTCAAATCAATACATATGTTTGTATATACAAATAAATTATATACTATTTAAATATATATTATGTACAATGTAAGTATAATGTCTTCCTTTAAAGTTAAAAGTTAAGTATATCTTAGTTTAACCAGACCACTGAACTGATCAACAGCTCTCTTATGGATGGCCCGAAGGATTAGATATTTTTACGTGGCTAGGAACCAATTGGTTACCTAAAAACGGGACCTGCTGTTTTTTTGTGGGATCCGAACCACATTATGTCGAGAAATTAGTTTCTAATCACCAGACACAAATTTCTCTGACTCCACGTTGGTAGAGCGGGGAACTGAATTCAGGAGGTCTTCCTTTAAATGGAGAAAAAAAAAAAACTGCTCTAAAAGACTGGAGTGACCTCTTCCAAATGTGTATGGCCTTTCAGTTTTTTGTAACTTCTAACTTGTGCCAGTGAACGAGAGTTGGAAAGGCCAACAAACTCGAAAGTAAACAAGTAACTGGCTCTCTCAAATGAATAAACTTAAAAAGGCTCAAGAGTTATTTATTTTGTATATAATTCTAACTTCCGTCCTGAACTTTCGCTGTGGAGTGCCTTTTGCTTTTTCTAAAACGCAGCTTTTCTCTTTTTTGTTTGTTTGTTTGTATGGTGTTTTTACGTTGCATGGAACCAGTGGTTATTCAGCAACTGGACCAATGGCTTTACGTGACTTCCGAACCACGTCGAGAGTGAACTTCTATCACCAGATATACACATCTCTCACTCCTCAATGGAATGCCCGAGAATCGAACTCGCGACCCCGAGGTGGCAGGCCAAGACCATACCGATCACGCCACTGAGGCAATGCACAGTTTTCTCTTTGACATCACAGGCCTCGAGATGTTCAGGAAACGCGCAGTCAAATAAATAGCTGCTGCTAAGACGCACTTTTAAATTAAGCACCTCAACTCCACACCCTGCGCTAAGATAAGAAGTAAAAAATGACAAAAGTGAGGGTTAAGAGAAGGGTTCGACACCACAGTGATTCGAGATGGAAAGGTAGTCCTCTGGACACACTCGAAGGAAAAGAGTTATTCTTGAATACGAAAAAAATGACATGCACTTCGGATTAACAAAATCTGAAGAATAACTCCCGAACCTGATGCAGCTTCATTACTCCAAAGTTTAGATGGCACATCTGAATCAAGAGCGAGCCTTTGAGCACCGAATTTAATAGTAACAGAACAGAATAGAATATTGAAATTTGGCCAAAGGCAAGCAATGGGACCTGTGAGGTCACTCAGCGCTAAAAAGGAAATTGAGATTAGAAAGGTTTAAAAGGTGTAGGCTAACAGGAGAAAACCTGGCATTTGCACTATGAAACAATTGCTAGGAGAGAGTACAGTAATAGAAATGAAAGGGGTTGGAGCCAGGGGCCGAAGAGACACTGCAAAAAACCTTAGGTAATGCCCACAGTGCACCACGTGAGATGCACTGACGGCACTACCCCTGCTACGGGTGCCTTATGTAATGACCAATATGCAACTGTTAAGGATGAAGCGGGAAAACGTGGAATCTTGAAAACCAATACCCATAAACCATACTCTTGGCTTCCCATTTTCACTTGAACTAACAGAAAACTTTGCTTCAATGGCACCACGAGAAATTACGTACAATTAACCGATACTTCATTATGTAAAACCATTTTGTAGTATCACCTGACTCTACAGCCAAAGTGAGCCTCTTTCTTTTAAATCTTTTGTTCAAGGAAGAGCGTATTTAATTCAACTCACATTTGGTTATAATTTGTAAATGCCCTCTTCTATTCATTCGTAGGCTAGTAGTAAGTAGTCTGAAACAGTTATGTCGTTCCATTTTTCGTAGGTTTAATTTCAAGAGAAATATATATATATATAATTTATTATTTAGGTAGACGAAACCTATTCAACTGGAACAAGCACACCAAAGGGGCCATTGACTTGAAATTCAAGCTACTAAAGACTGTTTTAGTTTCAACCTCCCACCGCAGACCCCACACTGCAGCAGTAATTGATCATGATACAGAGCCAGTGATTTTTCATCGCCCTGGGGAAGGCGCGAATCCGCAATATCAGCGGCATGTCACGACACTAGCCACCATAATAAATATATATATATATATATATATATATATATATATATATATATATATATATTTATATATATTATGACTAAGCTCTTGCAAATGCGCAGATTCCCGGCAAGGATTTTGCTAGTCATCGTCGCTTTCTCTGTAACATCGTCATATAATGCTAATAATGTGAATCATTAGTTGTTTTTCTGGTAAGTGTGTGACTGTTGATGTCAATTAAGCATTATTTTAAGTGTTAGTTTTTTTAAATCATCTTTGTACTTTAAAATAGATGTGAAATATATATATATATATATATATATATATATATATATATATATATATATATATATATGTGTGTGTGTGTGTGTGTGTGTGTGTGTGCGTGCGTGTGTAAGTGTGTGTATTTGTAATGGCTACAAAGATTTTTTCTCGATTTCCTAGCAAATTTTGGAGGAAATCAATGGGTTAAGACGTCCCTTTTGCTATTTCAAATAGAAATTTACCTAGAAGAAAAGTGACGTAGGTGTTATCTCAGTCAGTCTGTCTGCCTGTGTGTGTGTGTGTGTGTGTTATTATTAAAATATCGTTACGTTTTGTTTGTTCTATACTATCCATCCTTTATTGCACATTCCTATAATGCCTATTGTAAAAGAAAAAGTTTATATATTCAATAATGAATTAAGATATCTTGACGTACAAATCATTCCTTCACATGACTAACAATGCTGAGTAAGTACAAGTCCTGGATACGGCAAAATCCAAGCCCATAGAATAGAATATATAGAATTTAGGCCAAAGGCCACGCACTTGGACCTATGAGGTCATTCAGCACTGAAACGGAAATTGGCAGTAAAAAGGTTTGAAAGGTGTAACAAGAAGGAAACCCTCGGAACCGCTGCGCTATGAATCAATTGCTAGGAGAGGGTGGAAAGTAAGTTGGAAGAAAGAGAATATGAACGGAGGTACAGTAACTTAATGAAAGGGGTTGTATGCTAGTGGCCGAAGGGACGCTGCAAAGATCCTTAAGTAACGCCTTCTGGGCAATGCATGAGGTGCAGTGACGGAACTAATTGCACCCTACGGGTCCAAGCCATAGAAAGACTTCGTTTTTTACTATCTTACGTAGATGCTGCTGTCTTTTGGGTTCCATCATCTGCAGGACACTGCTCGTGAATAAATCAGTTCCATCAGTTATAAAAAATATGTTAGGCATTTCCATCTTCATGGAGCAAAAATGGGGAGTAGTTCGAAAGTACAACAGTAATTATTTCTTTGCCCAAATATGATCTTGTAAAGAATACTTTTCGAGCCCTTTAAAAACATTTAGTGCCATTTTCACCTATTTTGAACAAAAACTTAAACTTCTGGTCACTTGACAGTTTACTTCCATAAAGTTCTTAACTTTCCTAGGTATATATAAATTTCACCAAGCCATTTATGAGTTTCGTGATCCAATCCCCTTTAACGTCAAATAATTATCCTTATTTGTCTCCGTGCAACTTTATAGTACGGTATCCCCTCACATCTATACATCATTGAAACTTTTCTGTCACCGAAATATAAACTTCGTCTTTAGCCCCTTGACATGTGTATGTACAGGTGTTTATAATTATATATCTGTTTCCTCATTTAAATATGTCTGTGTTCGAATCCTTATTTGTATGTCCTTTTGTGGATTGTCGCTCTGTAAATGACCGTGTGCGGTCGTATACTTAGAAGTATGTGACTGACAGGGCCGCTTTTAGCTATAGGCGGACTAGGCGATTGCCTAGGGCCCCCAAGCCACCAGGGGCCGCCGGGGTAGCTTGGAAAATTTAAATTTCCCAAGCCACCCGGGGGGCCCCGATGAAAAGTTGAAATAATGCGAATAATGTGAATTTTTCTGGTAAGTGTGTGACTGTGACGTTAATTAAGCATTATTTTAAGTGTTGGTTTTTTAAAATCATCTTTGTAATCTAAAATAGATGTGAAATAAATAAGTGTGAAGTGTAATAGTTTCTTGCATCTTCTTAGACCATCTAAATGGCTTGGAATCGCTTAATCACAGTTTGACAAACCCCTCGGGGAAAAATGAAGTACCTACCAACCTATCTATCTAGCACCCCCCGCCTACAAAACAGCATCTTGCCTAGGGCCCCCACAAAGCTAGAAACGGCCCTGAGTATGTCCTTAGGTATAAAAGTATATATTACGTTGTCTTAATGCCCAAACGTTTGTATTTGACTGAGTGCGCCCTTTAAACACAGTTATCATTCATTACACCTCTACCAAAACGCTTTCCTTACGTATTTCCTGAAAATTACACCTTATCTATATGCTGTTACCTTTTTGCGTCGCGTCAACGGATTCCGCTTCCCTGAATTAGAATTAATATATTTTCTACCTTAAGTGATTTGACGATGTTACAGAGAAAGCGACGATGACTAGCAATATCCTTGCCGGGAATCTGCGCATTTGCAAGAGCTTAAGTCATAAAATAAACTCATCTTTCATGTGCTGGTGCACAGCACCATATTCCTACTAACGTAATGGGTCTGGGATTCCGGAAGACAATGGTTGTACTGCTTGACGACAAACGTTACTGATACTTTACAATCCTACCTAAGCTACAAGGCGAAAGAAGTAAGGACAATCATAAACTTAACTTCAAAGGAAAAAGTAAGAATACAGAATTCGGGCAAAGGCCAAGCGCAGGGTCCTACAAGACAATTCAGCGCTAAAACGAAAATGAACAGTAAAAAAGTTTGAAAGCTGTCACACGAAGAATGCTTCGCAGTTGCGCTTTGAATCAACTGTTATGAGAGAGTGGAAAGTCAGATGGAGCAAAGAGAACATGAGCGGAGGTACACTTGGCTAAAAGAAATGAAAGAGGTTGCAGCTAGGGGCCGAAGGGACGCTGCAAAGACCATAAAGTAATGCCTACAGTGTACCACAGTAGGCACTGACGGCACTACTCCGACAAGGGAAAAGAATTATGAACAATAAAAAAAAATAATTGGAAAATAGCTAAGCCCCACCATCAAATGGAAGAGAAATTAAGCCTTTTCAATTCCGAAAAGGTAGAATGATAAACGCTAGCAACAAAATAATCCAGATATACGAATAATTCTTCCTTTTCACTGCTCTTGGTTTGTCCCTCGGCGATATTATAACAACCGTTATTTTTTGCCTTGACTGTAAGCGGACGGTTACGACAACACGAAATAAATTCGGTCAAGTTAAAGGCCACCAGTCGGTTGCAAAGAAGATATCTTGCCCATCACTGACAGTGATTTGGCAGGAACGTAGCAAAAGAAATACAGGTCACACTTATCAAGGGAAATGTGATTCCTGAATACTGCTAATTAAGTCAGAAGTCTAGGTTATCCTTTTTAGAACCCGCTCTAGTTCCTCGTTGGACGAGACTGTTACGTGCTTGACTGCCGATCTCAGGGTCCGGGTTCGATTCCTCGCTCTGCCAACAAAGAATCAAGAAGAA
>NC_061094.1:25874735-25929600 GCF_015104395.2 Macrobrachium nipponense | reverse complement strand
AAAGAATCAAGAAGAATTTATTTCTGGTATTAGAAATTCATTTCTTGATGTGGTTCGGTCCCACAATAAGCTGTAGGTCCCGTTGCTAAGTAACCAATTGGTTGCTAGCCGTGTAAAAATATCTGATCCTTCGGTCCAGCTCTAGGAAAGCTGTTAATCAGCTAATTGGTCTGGTAAAACTAAGATAGACTTAACTTAGAACCCACTGAGATGTAACAAAATCTAGGCGCGCGCGCGCACACAATATTCCGGTATTAAGGGCCCAGACACTGAACGACTGTCCTTACCGACGAGCGCACCACTATTCAGACCAAGGTCTAGAGCAGTGGTTTCCAACCTTTGGCACTTTGAGGAACCCCTGAGACAATTTTCTCATCCAAAGGAACCCCAATATGTGCAATATGTGTGTGTGTGTGTGTGTGTGTGTGTAATAATCTACTTTAGTAAAACAGGAAAAAATCTCGCACGATATGTTGCGATAAAAATAATTACAGGACACGATTTCGCACGGCATATTCAACGAAGAAAAATATATACTTGTAAATAGCAAATAATAAAATAAAACATTAATTTTCACGGAACCCCTGGCGATCGTTCACGGTACCCTAAGGTTCTCCGGAACCGCGGTTGAGGATGGCTGGTCTAAAGAGTATAGGATTCAGACAGTATGAACGATCTCCGCACCGATTTCAGTCTGAACAAAGATTTTCTCTCTGGAAGCTATGGCATCCTCTCTAGAAGAGACGTTCGCGATATCGTTATATCAGCAGAAACACATACACTGAACGACCCGTGTATGACAGACACAAGTCGCAAGCCAGCAACATAGTCGTGACAGATTGCCGCCGAGATCGTTCAGACCACGAAACTCCGCCCACTTTTGCATTCAGAGAAGCCCAAACACAATGTTTTTGTGAACGATACAGACAGTCGTTCATACAATCATACAATGGGACCCTTTACACCTTACAAAATCGAACAAACTGATTCGAAAACTCCTCACTGCAACGAAGTTACACCGGGAAATTATAGTATTTAATAATGAAGGTGGAAAACCACAATGAAAACCCTACTAAATTCGACCATCGAGGGACGATTTTCTAACATACAAGACACTGCCTGTCACAATTAGCACAATCCCATTTCTATTGGAAAAAAAAAAAAAAAAAAAAAAAAATTAAAAAAAAAAAAAAAAAACAATTAATGGAAACAGCGCTCGCATGGTAAGTCATTTTTTCACAAAAGGCTGAACTAAACCTCAATGAATTAATGTTAACTATTCAATAACAGAACAAACATAAGAAAACACACAGTAGATTTACTCATTCAATATATATGTTGTCAAGGAAACAAAATTATATGATATATATATATATATATATATACATACATACATATTTTAGGGCTATTGCCTTGTATAATAAGGCGCCCTATGAGGTAATGTTAGACTTGCGATAATCTTACACTAAGTCGGTTGGTTATGTTAGACTTGCGATAAACTTACGCTAAGTCGGTTGGTATTGCACTTCCATATTCATGGGAGTGTCTTGGGGTTTGTAGATCACTTACGAAGTCGGTATTATTGGTTATAACGACGATGTGTTAAACTCATGATGATTCGGTTATGAGGTGAGGATCTAGTAGAAACCACGAAGTACAAAAATACTTATATTCTCTGAATTCACATGGTGAAGATCAGGTATGATTGTAAAAGTCTTCTAATGACGATAGCTTGATCGCTTCTGCCAATGATGATGGCTAATTCTATTCTCTCTACATGATAAAGCTTAGGTAAAGAGATACAGGTCTTCTAATGACGATAGCTAACTTTATTCTGCTTCTACTACCATCTCCGTTACCAGTCATAAAGGAACAGACAGTAGTTCGAACATATGAACATACAATCAGATGACAGTTACATACGAACATACAATCAGATGACATAGTTACATACGAACACACAATCAGATGACATAGTTACTAATCACGTAGGCCGCTTGAGCTATAGGTCACGGTGTTTGTCTCATGCAGGAAGCTTGGACTAAAGTTTATAAACAACTGAATGACTACAGGTGACGGCATGTTATCTTAGCCTACTTTTATTGTATACGTCATCTTTAGCATCTCTAGTCTGATCACATTCCTGCAAGCAATCTGGTTGACCTCTTTAGTTTTAGTCTTTTATGTATATGGACTAACATTCCATATTTTTATTATGTAAACACTTACATTAGCTCGGTCAGCTACCAAAACCAACTACTGAATATTACTCAAACTTGACTTGCATTTGACTTATAGGAGGTGTGATACAGACACTATGTGAATATATATATATAAACAGAAAATACTTATAAGTAAAAAAAATTCATGGTGTACACAAATACAGATTCAAGTAATAAAATATTGGACATAATATGCATATAATATTCGTAAATAATAGTGATCACGTGATATATACTGATACAGTTTTTCACTTCATCTCATTAAGATACATATGCTACAGAAAATACTAATGTACTCTGATAATCGCATAGAACAAAGATTAACATGATAAAAATCATATTTTAACTGATAAAAATTTCATATATGAATTGATAAAAATTATTAATGTTTATGCTGATTGATTCGTTGATTTTTTATGCTAACTGTTATATATCTGATTCATTAATCCATATACTAACTCATATATAACTGCAGATATTGGGAAGATAAAAGGTAACAGATTGATTATAGGCTACCTGATTTATTTATACATATGTATATGGATTCATATAATTATGATTAATATATGTGCACTTTAAATAGATTCCTATTGCGTACACGCAAAGATATATTTCGATTCTGTTATTTATGATCATTTATATAATAGATTCCTAGTGCATACACGCAAAACTATATTTCGACTCTGTTATTTATGATCATTTATATATAGGATACATGATACTTTATATATATATAGGATACATGACCGAGGTTATACTACTTCACATTTAACTAGCTTTCGAACAACTTTTCGTCCATTACACAGTTCCAGACAACCACCTATAGCCAAATGAAAGGGCCAATTCCAAATGGTTAAAACAAGGGGAAAATTTGCCTGGGCCGGGTCCAACGTTCTATTTTGCGCTCATACTTGTTCTCTGCATCCTAAGCCACACGAATACGTTCGCGATGAATAAAATCATCCCCAGCACGAGTCCTTCGCCAGCAAAGTAGAGTTGAATATCCTTCGGGTCGTAATTGTCGGAAGTATGTCCCTTTTGT
The DNA here is from genome assembly GCF_015104395.2 of Macrobrachium nipponense. Classification (NCBI taxonomy): domain Eukaryota; kingdom Metazoa; phylum Arthropoda; class Malacostraca; order Decapoda; family Palaemonidae; genus Macrobrachium; species Macrobrachium nipponense. The sequence goes on along the minus strand of NC_061094.1, from coordinate 25,926,336 downwards.
AGTCTATTTCCGACAGCCGCCGGAGCATTCCGCATTAAAACGAGATTAACGTCGGGATACGGGTGTCGGTCAAAGAAGTCCATGATGGTGCTTATTTCTTTCACATTGTAGGCGGTTGTTACTCGACTGCCGTCGTCCGCAGCGACAAACGATTTTTTGAAGCTGCGATGTGAAAACTCTCGTACTGCAGGATACTGTAACCAGGTTCCATTAATCAGCCTGCAAGTGAAATTATATTTGTCACAAGGGCAAAGTAAATTCAGATGACATCCAAATACAGGGGGGAAGAAAGCCATTTTGAACCAAACTTAACCCACATGAATTTGCTGATATTTGTGGAATTCAAAAGAGTCAGCTGTACAAACTTTTTTATCCAGGGCATTAATAATGAGTGAACCTACCCAGGTCTATGAGGACTGTAAAAAATATCCATAATTATAAAAAATAACAGATATCAATAAGAATCCCAAAGAAAATTCGATATTACTGGTAGTAAGTTACTAGACAAAGAAGTGGAAAACGGAGCTATTTGTAAGATTGCCAGGCAATATAAGAGTCAAAGAGAATATTAATCATGATTCTGTATTTCTCTATGCTAACTGAAATTAAGCTGTGATAAAATCTGATCCTATGTGCCCCTAACAAAAGTTTCATATTCAATTTCTCGCGCGCATCCTCTGAGGTTAATTTTTAAACTTTATTAATAGGCTAGAGATGCAACGAAAGAACCCACTATGTAACTAATTTCTATATAAACTTTGGGTTTTTTTCAAGAAAATGTGACATTTTCCCATGAATGTGATTTTACTTGAATTGTCATAGGCTAATGTTGCAAGTAAATTTTTCATAAACATGTCTTGATACTTCTAAATGTCCGTTTACCAAAGTCATAACTGATTTATTGACTAATTGTCTATGAGGTTCAGAAAAAATTAATTCATTTTGTTGTTATAGAAATTCTGTTTGCTTATTTTGTTTTATTAATTTTAAAACGATTGCAATCCTTAACTAATTGCATTGCACACACGGATAAGAATAGGTTATGTGGTATGTCATGTGACCTATGAACAACATGTGAAGTTCATGAGCTAAGCATTCCTTTCTCCAGTCAACCTGCTTCGCAAGCGGAGACGGCACACACACAGATGAAGCCTGTGTAAGCAGATTATTGAGGTTAAAAGGAACAAATGCTGATACGGCAATGATGACGTCGTCACTTGGCAGGAGATTGCTCTCAGCCAGCTAAGAGTTACGTGACTTGCTGTAATTAAATACAACTTTAGTATTTTCAAATGATATTTATTTTTGGTTTTAATTCTCCACCCACATGAGAAGAATGTCTGAAAAAAAAAACAGTACTAAAATTGAACAATATATTAGTTTCATGTTGGAAATCTGCATGATTGTAAATAACTGTAACTATGTTAAGTGAAATATTCCTTATTCAAACTAATGAAAAAAGGGTTTTCCATACAAATTTTTTATATATACTATTTGCCCTTTATAAGATTATTCGCATAGATATACATTTTCACTTCTAGACTTCCTGACTTTAAAATCTCTTTTATTTTATTTTATTTTATTTATTTATTTATTTATTTATTTTTTGACTACGAATATAAATCACCGGGACAGACAATATGTCAGTAGGTTTTGATATGTGTTTGAACCTTTAGCTTATTTGCCATTACTAAAGCGTTAAGTTAGAGTTCAAATCTTTACGCATATATATTTGGATATTTAATTAACCTATGGTTACGTTTTACTTATTGATTTTATCGTGATTCCTTTTTTATTATAATTTGTAACCCTTCCGACTTCTTACGGAGTGTATTATATTGACTCCACTTGTATCCATATTTATTTTATTTTTTATATTTATTTATTTATATATTTTTTTATATATATTTGATAAATTAATGGTTGGCTTGAATATGTGGAAAAGTGTTCTAGTGGTGTACCCTATAAGGCTACTTGCGGTATCAATTCTATACAAGATATGAATGATAAAGGTATTTAAAACAGCGAGAACCGCTATAATCCAGTTCAGATCCAATATCACGAGTTGTAACTCGTAAGACATTGACACTTTCTTATTTATCTCTTATTCTACCAAACCAATTGATTGGGTGATAAAATATATTATTGGTTTTCTTAATGGATATGGAATTCACACAACGAGTTAGGGAGATTATTATTGATTTACACCACCCGAGTCACAGATTATTAGGTGTTGAATTCCATGTTTACTGATATAGCACTCATAAATATTCCTAACGCACTCAATTGCGGTGTTTGTTTTTAGTGCTATCTATTCTATATAACGTGTCAAGGAACTATTAACACTAAGAAGTGTTTATTCCCTCTGTCAGACTCGTAATTCTGTTAATAATTCTACGTATATTCTTTCAAGGATTGATTTGGCACAGGATAGGCCCCTAAACTGACAGGTGTCTTAGTGTATCCCTTGTTTTCATGACACGTGTTACAATTAGTTATGTGCTTTTTATATCTGTAAGCATCGTAGGCCAGTAAAACAGTGATTTGGCTTTCTGTGACATAATAGGGAACAAATGGATGACGGAATGCAACCAGTTTAGGACGATTGGTATGAAAGAGATTATTACTACTACCTGGTCGTTAGTCATCTGCTGTGTTCTTCGGGTTTTCCTAGTCACGGACCTACATATAATATTACATTTGATTACATTATTCTGATACACATACTTTAAATATACTTTTGCTTTAGGGTTTCTGCTCGAAGTGTTTATTGTTTTTTGCTTAGCCGCTGACCCTGTTTCCGTTCGAAGTGTTTATTGTTTTGTTTATTGCTGCTGACCCTGTTTTCGTTCGAAGTGTTTATTGTTTTGTTTATCGCTGTTGACTCTTGCTTTGTTCAGTTTGTAACAATTCGGCGCTCCGACCCAGATATTCAATGCTCGCGATCTCTTCGGTTAAGGAATTTTCTTGTTTAGATACGGTTTTAACAATAGGCATGGATGTTTCTATATCTTTTAGTCTAATTAATGGTTCCTTGCAGTATGGTGCGGGATTGCGGGATAATGCGTCAGCTATGATAATTGCTTTCCCAGGTAGATATCTTATCTTGGCTCCAAAGACCTGAATGATCATTTGTCACCGAGTTCCTTTTGGACTGTGATTAAAGCCTTTGAAAAACTCGGTAAGTGACTTATGCTCAGTGAGGACTTTAACAGGATAGCCGTAGATTATGAACTTGAAATGTACTAGTGAGTTAACGATACTTAGCCCTTCCTTGCCTATTACTGCATATTTACTTTCAGAGGGCTTTAGTTTACGTGAATAAAAAGCTATAGGCAACGAAACTGTTTATCATATTACTGAAGTAGTACCCCTCTTACCCCTTGGTCTGAGGCGTCTGTTGCAATAAAAAAAAAAATTCCTTATTTAAATCAGGGATTTTAAGTTAGGTGAGCTGCATTATTCCGCTTTTAAGATATCTAACGCCTGTTGATGCTTTTCAGACCATAATAAATCTACGCTCTTCTTCGTAAGATCTGTTAAAGGAGCTGCTATGATTGAAGAGTTACATATTTGCAACGATTGTAATACCCACTACAGCGCAAAAGTGCTGCATCCCCCTTTTACGTTAATAGGTACCGTTAAGTTATGAATAGCCGATACCTTACCATGGACTACTTTAAGACCTTGACTAGACACATAAAACCTAGATAAACATGTTCGGTTTTTAAAAACTCACATTTAGATATTTTACTCTGAGATTATTTGTCTTTGTCTCTGTAGCACTAGCTCTAGTTTATGTGAATGTACTTCTAAGGTATTAGAAAAGATTACAAGATCATCCATATAGGCATGTAGGGTATCCCCTAAAAGTCTCCAAACACTATATTATAATTTGGGCGCAACGTAAGCCGGAGGCATACGTAAAATTTGATAATGTCCCCTGAGTGTGCTGAAAACGGTATACGAGGTACAATCACTTAGGTAATGGTATCAGGTAAAAGCCTTTTAAGTAAGTCCAAGCTGGTGAAAAATTTATTCTAACCTTGTTTAAGCGATAGAAATCTACGCAGATACGCCAAGTCCGATCTTTTATGGCATGACGTTTGAGGGAAAAATTATATGGGCTTATTTGATTTCCTAATGACTCCTATTACTAAAATTTTTCAACTTCGTCATTTTATCTCTATTTTGAAATTTCATTGAGTCTATACGAAGGTACGTATATAGCTTTATGTTTGTCCTTAGACCTTATTTTGTTTTCAATGACATCCGTTTTTCTCCCAGAGATCACTCGCTAGTGGAGAAACTTCCTGGTATTCAGATAAAAGATAAAAAAAAAATTCTGCTGAATCACCTCTGCTTGAATGACTTTACGGATATTACTTTAGATAGAGTATAAGAGATTCATCTACGACTGATTGGGCGAGATTAAATTTTAGCAACAATAAAAAATGCGATATTTATAACTTCCGTATCCACGATATGTATACGTTTGTGGATCACTAGATTAACTTGTTGCTGTGAGTCAACCGTGTCTAGGGCTTTGTTCGCAGAAATCGTTATATTTCAGAGTGTCGGGAAGGATTAAAATTTCATTTCCCAGCAAAGTCTTTTTACACGCACTAAGACATTCGAGGGTGCATGCGTCTCGAGATTTTGCGTGCAACTGCGACTGCGGTTGTGGGAGAATTCTGTTGGGTCATTTGAACAATATTACGATTTATGAGACAAATGTATAGTTCCTTTATATAAGTTATTATTTGATTAATTCTCTCTTTTTTGTTCAAACTAATTTTAATATGTTTGAAGATTTATAGGATTTTCCTTTGATAAACACGCCTTATTTTGCAGGATGTAAGATAATATTTTGTATACCCCTAGATGGATCTTACAATTACACTAGATACAGATCAATGTTTTTTATAACTATAGAGGTATCTGTAAGCGCTCGCTTATCCGGACTTCTCATTAGGGAAGTTCGAACAACAGACGGTGAGTCCGTAAATACAGGATATTACGTGTACTTAAAGGAATAAAACAAGATATTCTAATTTTTTATGGCACGTACAGTTGGGCTTAATCCACCAGTATTTATAATAACTTAATGTATTAAAATTACGAAAACCTGCTCTGATTACTTGATACGGTCGTGTTATTCATACGAAAATTCCTTTTAATTCAAAAAAATATTGGCATGTATGATCCAACATCGCATTTCCCCACTCTGCTAGAGTCGCTTATTGTGTGGAATTTGCTTTGCTTTGAAAACTCGGCAGATTTAACTGACCTTGACCGCTTGACTGGATGACACAATACCCAGGTGCTTAAGCACGATTTGTTTGTTTCTGAAAGGGCTACTGTTTACCTATTTCTTTTTGTAATAATTAGGATTCTTCTCTTTATTACCATCGACAACGTATGTATGTTTTTTTAGTTAGGCATTATGTTTGCTGGCTAGTTATGTATAAAACAACGAACATATGAATGATGAACTATAAAGAATTGAGCGATTACCATTAAAATAAGTTATCTCTACTGCGTTATCGTGTACTTGCTGTTGTTTATTTCATTCTTTGCTAAAATTTGAAATAGTGAGGGATCCTGGTCAGCGCATTTAGCCTAATGAAAGTTTTTGAGACATGTTATTCCTTGCAATCCAGCCGTATTTTTTAAGGTTAAGTTGAGTCATTGAGGTTAGATTTTTTTATATAACTCAAAAAACTCAAGGCTAAAACTGCGATCGGGACTTTGCAAAGGAGCATTTATTGTCATGACCCGAAATAGTGTTACCTCTAATTTATCTAGATTTGTACGGGTGTTCCACTTGTTTTTGTGTGTTTTCTAATCACTACGGTGCCTAACGACCCTATCCATGCATCTGTATAAATACAAACGTCCACTGCGTAAACGCATATTCACTGTTTAATATGATTTGTTACGTAAGGGATTAATAATCACCCAAAATGATAAAATTACATAGTATATGATTATGATATTTCAGTAGAACTTCTGGAAACAGACACTCAAAGATAAAAACTCGCAGTAGCGAAATCTCAATGATGTAGATAATTTCTGTAAAAAAGTAAGATTAAGAATGTCTCGTAACTTCAGCCACAGGAATAACGAAATTCGACCTGCAAAGGAAACACTCAAAGTTACTCCAAATGAATAAAAAATTGTACTTAGCTTGCTTTTGTGGGAAGTCACGGTGTTCCGATAACGACACACGGCCTTGGTCCTCCTTCTCTATTTAGCGGATGACCTGGTTTTTTGGCTTGAGTTTCCCCCGTGCGCGATGTTTGGATGATTCGAGCCCTTGTAGATCCGATGCTGCAGACGCGTTCGGTTTGTTTCTTGAAGTGCCGGAAATGCTCAATAACGATGTTTTCTTGAATGATTCTAATGAGAGACGAAGCTTGCGTTGCCGTAGGAAAAGGACACGTTGGTTTTGTTTCCTGAAGTTATTCACTAAACGATGATACTAAGTTGCTTGAAGAATCTGCTGCTTCCGTCGTCGTTGACTTCATGATTTATTATTCTGGTTTTACTTCAGAGAAGTTGTAGAGTTCTTCTATCCCACCGCTGCCACCACTTTTAGGGCTATTGCCTTGTATAATAAGGCGCCCTATGAGGTAATGTTAGACTTGCGATAACCTTACGCTAAGTCGGTTGGTTGTGTTAGACTTGCGATAAACTTACGCTAAGTCGGTTGGTATTGCACTTCCATATTCATGGAAGTGTCTTGGGGTTTGTAGATCACTTACGAAGTCGGTATTATCTTCTTTGGTTATAACGACGATGTGTTAAACTCATGATGATTCGGTTATGAGGTGAGGATCTAGTAGAAACCACAAAGTACAAAAATACTTATATTCTCTGAATTCACATGGTGAAGATCAGGTATGATTGTATAAGTCTTCTAATGACGATAGCTTGATCGCTTCTGCCAATGATGATGGCTAATTCTATTCTCTCTACATGATAAAGCTTAGGTAAAGAGATACAGGTCTTCTAAAGACGATAGCTAACTCTATTCTGCTTCTACTACCATCTCCGTTACCAGTCATAAAGGAACAGACGGTAGTTCGAACATATGAACATACAATCAGATGACATAGTTACATACGAACACACAATCAGATGACATTGTTACTAATCACGTAGGCAGCTTGAGCTATAGGTCACGGTGTTTGTCTCAAGCAGGAAGCTTGGACTAAAGTTTATAAACAACTGAATGACTACAGGTGACAGCATGTTATCTTAGCCTACTTTTATTGTATACGTCATCTTTAGCATCTCTAGTCTGATCACATTCCTGCAAGCAATCTGGTTGACCTCTTTAGTTTTAGTCTTTTATGTATATGGACTAACATTCCATATTTTTATTATGTAAACACTTACACATATATATATATACATTTATATATATATATATATATATATATATATATATATAATATATATATATATATATATATATATTTATATATATATATATATATATATATATATAATTTATATATAGTATATATATATATATACTATATAATATATATATATATATATATATATATATATAATATATATATATATATAAAATATATATAAATATAAATATGTATATATATATATATATATATATATATATGTATATATTATATAAATAAATAACATACATATATATATGCATATATATATATATATATATATATATATATATATATATATATATATATATATAAGTAATATAATGGAGGATTTCAATATAATCCTTGTCCCCTCTAAGGATTGGCTGCAGAGGATGTTAATCTTCCGATTTCAGCAATTCTTCTGGGGGTGAGGTTGCGAGCCCCATGCCCTTTTCCATCAGGCATGGGTGCCATCCTCCAGACCCGACTACGCACGTAGTACTACATGATTTCCCAAACGTTATTTTAGGAAGCGAGACTACGCTGTTTCCCTCCCATGGATTGACATAGAATTTGGGCCAAAGGCCAAGCACTAAGACCTACGAGGTTATTCAGCGCTGAAAAGGAAACGAACACTAAGGTAGTCTGAAAGGCGTAACAGATGGAAAACCTCGCAGCTACACTGTGAAACAATTGTTAGGGAGGGTGGAAAATCAGATGGAAGAAAGAGAATATGAACGGAGGTATATAAAAAGGAATGAAATAGGTTGCAGCTAGGGGCCCAAGGGACGCCGCAAAGAACCTTAAGCAATGCCTACAGAGCACCTTTCTTTCCCTCCCATGGGAATGAACAATGGCACCTGGAAATAGATTAAGCCAGCTTGGCCTGGTAAGTTGCTCTAGCTTTTCAGCAGCCCGTAATCCTTACCTATCAGAATATAATAAAACACCTAAAAATCAGTCTTGATCAGAATAGAATAAAACACCTTAAAATCAGTCTTGAAATTAAATTCTAACATCATTTACACATTTAACTTTTTTCTTGTAAAAAAAAAAAAAAAAAAAAAAAAAGTATTAAGGAAAGAAAACAGAAAAATCTGGTAGATGAAATTCGATTTCTGATCCGGCAATAAGCAAGTCCGTGAGATCAATCATTCAGCGGCCGGTCCTCACCCACCCAATTGCCCAAACAAAGGTTACAAACTCCGCCCCATGACAGAACTTGACTGAAAACAAGAAATATCAGAAGAGGCCAATCTGCATTTTTCAATCGTCGAAGAACTCTTCCAATTTTATAAGCTGAATTCAATTTCCGACAAGTGCCGAATATATCACAACTTTCGGACCGGCGTTTGGGCCGAGGTATTATTGATGACTTCAAAAGGTCACCTTCGCCTTGCATTAAATGAAACCCACATATCACTCGGCAGCGACGCTATACGCAGACCTCCTAAAAGTTGCTCGTACCAAAAGGGCATAGTATAGTTACCGCGTAATTTCCGAAATTATGGTGCCTCAAGTAGTTCAGTTTGTCCTGAGCTTCATATAAACCACAGTATACTCAGGTGGGGACATAATTCTCAAAAGAGGAGAACAATTTATTGTACTTTTCCACACACAATTTTTTTCTTTTATCAGTCTCTATCGAAACTAATAACATTGTCAAATACAGAGGTACAACTCCCACCTTCGCGTAAAAAATGGTCCGAGTCGTTATCTATCCCCATTATGACAAAAATTAAAAAAACAAAGTGGAAAAATCATCCCGATGGAAGATGTGTAATAGCTTTTAAAACGAGGGAGTGCTATAGAAATTAGGGAGCATTTCAAGCGCTCCGACGGGAAAGTATGAGACGGCGTGGCCAGACGGGTGCCACGTCTCCTGCAGAGAAAAACAATCCTTCTCCAATTCATGGGAAAGTAACAGTATAATAATCTGATAATCTGTTGCCATAGAATGAGTGGAAACCTGCTTGAGGCAACGAATGCACGGTCGTAAACAGACAAATTATTCTAGTCAAATTGGTAAACGTTGGTCCAAGCAAAGAAGGATGGCTATTTAAGTTGACTAGCAACAGATCTCGAAGAAAATGATCAGGATCAAAAGTGATACTTCAGTTCACAGAAGCAGATTTGGCCATTCTGATATGCATGATAAAAAACATAGACTGGTTATTTGAAATGCCAAACTGCTGAACCTTTAATGCCAAAAATGAAGTTCAAATAGCAAAGTTGTATATGCCAGACTCAAAACCATCCAAGACCCAATACTTCTGGAAACTGCCACTACTGCCAGAAAATACCAATAAAAATAACCACAAATATAGTTAATAACAAACTGACCACTTTAAACCCTCAAATTTTGTTGAAAATTTAAACTTCGGTGAAAGGCGAATCCATTAAATGTTCATTCTGCAACTCGCGATAAAACCTAATTATTAAGATGAAGGATTCCATCTAGCACGTAACCTAACGTCATCTCCATTACTATCCTCATCAGGAACAGTCAAACAAGCGCTGTAGTCAACATTTTTATTCCACCGGGATGTTTCGGCTTCAACGCACCAATCCATTTTCGACCTAAAATAGAGGCAAATCACCAATACTTAACATTTTCTAATAATAAAATACAATTCAAAGAATTTTCACACTCGAGAATAATTTTTTTTAAACTGCGTTACCATAAAAAATACACTACTCAGAAAAGAAAACATAGTGACTTAAAACTAGTAGTACTACAGCCTGACAAAGGACACGGTGTAGGTAATTCAAAACAGCAAGGATTACATTGATAAAAGTTATCTACACTTATGACACTAATAAATTTAAGAAAAGCCACATGCAGACCTTATCATAAGAATATCCTAAATGAGGATAAAATAAACAAGTCGTTAACTTTTTGACGAAGAATACTACCAGTTAGGCAAATGGTTTTTCTCCCGCTATTCTATAAGGAATAACGAAGATCCATAAGCCTAACGCCCCCTTAAGACCTGTAGTTCCATCTAATAATACCCGTCAAATAATTTAGCGAAATTCTTAGTAGCCGTTTTAAATACTATAACGGACGCTACTTATTCTCTATAAAATTAATTAGAATTAATTCATTATTCAAAGCATTTGAATATAGCTCACTATTATCTATATGCAGTTTTAATCATTATTAATGAACATACCTCTTTGTGAAACCATTGACATTGCAGTGAATGAAATGTATAAGGATGGGAACTCTTTCGACATTCGCCTTGAAATAAGTTCAAAAACACTATAGGAGAAGACATGCAGACATGTACTTCATGTTTAATGATGAGTTGTATTTACAAGAAGATGTGGTAGCAATGGGTAGCCAAATTTCAGGCATTTTTGCTAATTTGTCTTTAGGTTTACATGATTGAAAGTGGTTGGAGGACTGCCCGTCACCTTTTAAACCTTTGCTCGATAAGCGATTTGTAGATTATCCTATTTCAATTTTTGAAAATTAACACCAGGTTAATAGTTTCTTCATTACCTAAATAGCAAACATGAAAATATGAACGTTACTTTAGATAGGGAAGTGAATAAGATGCCATTTTTGGATATTGTCATTGACAAATCCGAGTTCATTCTCTGTTTACAGAAAACCTACTTTTTCAGGATTAGATTTGTTTTTCAGTTAACTGCCCAAACATTTCATATTAAATACAATTAATACCTTAATCTACAGGGCTTATAATTTATGATCCAATTTCACTTTGTTTCATGAACAGAGTTAATTCTTGGTGCAAATAATGGTTACCCGACCAATTTGGACTTTAGACAGACTAGGCTACTTCTGAAAAGTGTTTACAGTCCAAAAGTGCCAGGTGTTACAGTTCCTAAACTAGTTTTTTACTGTAAACTGCTTTACACTGGTAAATCAATTTAGTAACTCGAGATACTGCTTGGGTAGCTGTTAACCACGGATTGCTTATAATTATATGCATGTTTAGTAATGATTTCACAATAAAAAGCTTAAACCGTTCAAAGATAAACTGCTTGATTTATTGCGTTCGGGTATTGTTTACTATTATGCATGCCCCAACTGATAAGTGGGATATAATATTTGGGTAGTTCCATAAAGGAGCTAAAAACGAGATAATGCCACCATGCGGGGGGGATCAGTCTTTTAGAACCTACATATATTCACAAACTTAAACCACAAGAAAGATCAGTCTTTCTTTCCATTATTTTTGTTTGTTTGTTTTTACGTTGCATGGAACCAGTGGTTATTCAGCAATGGGACCAACGGCTTTGCGTGACTTCCGAACCACGTCGAGAGTGAACTTCTATCACCAGAAATACACATCTCTCACACCTCAATAGAATGGCCGAGAATCGAACTCGCGGCCACCGAGGTGGCAGGCGAAGACCAAACCGACCACGCCACTGAGGCGCTTCTTTCCATTATCGATCGTCTTACTGATTTTCTATGCGCTCTCGCTTTCCAGTCATTAGGCTAATTTATCTGTTGTGGCTTTTTTCCTTCTGCCGGTTTATCTCTTTCTTTAATGTTCCTTAGTCCTGTGTTTTGTTTTTATGTCTTATTTCTCTCGTATTGAGTTTGTTTTTCTTAGTTTTATTGGCTATTGTAATTCAGTTTTATTAGTTTCAAGTCACTATGTTTTCTTTTCAGAGTAGTGTGTTTTTTATGGTTAGCTACTTCTTTGATTAGTATAAAATTTCAAGTGGCGGTGTTTTGCCTCTATTCTAGGTCGAAAATGGCTTAGTTAAGCCGATAAGTCCCAGTAGAATAAAAATGTTGATTATAAAGCTTATTCTCAAATGACTGTTAACGTTATATTTTTCTTAGAAAATTTGGTACAATATCAATATATTCCTTTGTTCCTGATTCACATCGCCACCTTTACTGCCACTACAGATAACATCCCCTTCTAGAGATCCTCTTTTTTTCCCTTTCCTGCTAAGAGGCTTCGTTGTCCCTGCTCTACGGGTAAATTTTCGGCAAGAGATTTGTTTTGCTAAGGCAGCCTAGCCTCCCTTCCTCTTAATGATTTAACTACTTCTCCTTGAATACTCTTCATGACTTACATATTATGGCACAGTTTTCCGTGTCGAAAATGATGATAATAGTTGCAGGTCCACAATAATATAGTGTCAGAGCTGATACTTCTTTGATAAATAATAACTTTCAAACCTTCTGCTAGGTTCATCATCCTCAGTCAAGTGAATATTGTGACTTTTAAAAATTCGTCGATGTACACTTCTGAGCAGGACACGTATGTGGTAGTACAGTTCCAGACCGAAGAACTACCCACTGATACTTGTCCTGTTCAGTAGTTTACTTCGACGAATTTCTGGTCACAATGTTCCCTTGACTGTGGATGGGTTTTAAAGCTATAGTTATTAATAAAAGAATTATCATCTCTCACACAGCTTTACTATTGTGGACATTACTAAAACTTGTAATGGAGAATGTATCCCAGTCGTAAACAACTTACTGCTGATCTCAGGTGGTGTGACGAACTGCACTTTCTCTTCGCTCAGACTCGCACGCGGTGTTGTTGAGACCCTTCTTAACACTCGTTCTTCTACCCTAAGTGCGAGGCTCATGCGTCTTGTAATAGTTAAGTGAGGAGTCTTGAAGTGTCGCAAGCGTCAGGGTGATAAGAGATGACTCGAGTGTCCAATCATCCAATGCCTTCAACGGTTCAACCTCTCGCATCTTTATACAAGGAGCGACCAGACTAGTTACTAGTATCGGCTGAGGGGAGAGGTGTACCTCAAACAGGAAAAAAAAAAAAAAAAAAAAAAAAAAAACGGAATCTTTCACTTACTTCTCATACAATCTTTTCCTTCTCTTAAAAATTTTCTTTTTTTTTTTTTTACTTCTTAACCCCCACTTTCTTTCCTATAAAAACTATGAAAAATATTTTACGCTTCATTAAATCGAGGGTGTTTCACTTTGGCTATAACCTACGCCACTTTCATGGGCAGACTTTAGATATAAATTAGTTTGCACCATAACAATTTCTAGTCCTTCCGAGGATGCTCTTACCGGTATGTTCTGCACATTTAACAACTATGAAACTTCAATATCCGAAGTAAGAATGACAAGACTACTGGAAATAAAAGCAGATATCGAATTAGTATCCATACACTCGACGTGCCTCGTGGTTTGAAAATAATTATAACAAGAGGCATCGGCCATCGCACAATACGAAGAAATCATTTAGGCGGCGTACTGGGGAAATAGACCGAAGTAAACAAACAATAACCGTAAAATAAATTCCTTGTGTAAAGAGGCAACGTCTTAACCGGGTTCTAATTCCACACTAGACGAGTAAGTTGCGTACTCGACTACCAATCTGGTAGTCAGAGTTCGTTTCCCGCAGCCGTCAGCGAGGAATTGGAGGGATGTATTTCTGGTAATCAGAAATTCATTTCTCGACATAATGTGGTTCGGATCCCACAGCATGCTGTAGGTTCCTAGCCACATAAGAAAAGTATAATCCTTCAGGCCAGCCCTAGGAGAGCTGGTAATCAGCTCAGTATCCAGGTAAAACTAATATGTACTAAAGCCTTTTTTTTTTTTTTTACCGGCTTCCAAGTGATTCCAGGAAAAGGAAGCGGAATACACAGACTACTTTTGCATTCATGATTCCCAGTCGGTGGATTATTAGTTTTTTTTTAGCCTTTGCAAAAGCTTGGTCAATAAAATATTTGGGTATCCCCACCTTCGTAAAAACCTCTCTTATGTGTTCCATTTCCTTATCTATGTACTTAAGATCACAAATCCGAAGCCCTCTTATTATTTTATACGTTGGCTATGGCAAGAATAAAGTCTTTTCTGTATACACTAAATGTAAAGTTAAAAGTAACAGGGTCATGGTGAACCAGAATGTCCAGAAATGGTAAATTATTTTCGACATCAAATTCAACTGAAAAGTTAATGGATGGCATCAAGTTAATTCTAAAAAAAAAATAAAAAAAAAAAATATCGCCAACATATCTGACCAATAAAAAAGGCTTGATGCCTGTTGGATTTATCTTTTAGGGATAACAGTTCATTGAAATCAAAGTTGATTAGGAATCATGAAAGAGATGATTAGTTATCATGAAAAAGAAAGGAAAGATGACGTTGGGGTTTACGTGGTACCCCGTAGATTGTAATAATTATTATAATGGGGTAGTCAGGGAAGGGAATAGGTGTAAGATTAGGGGAACATAAACGATCATGTAGGATTGGGTCAAAGTATATTTCAGTTGCCAGACACACGTAATTGACTGGGAAAGAGCGGAAGTTCTCTACAAAGATAATAACGTAGGTAGACGCAGAGTAGTTTAAGTGGTTCTTATTAACATTTTGAACTTGAGTTTAACAAATCATTTACCCAAGAGGATGCATTTTTTAATTATTTGATTCTTAAAAATATAATTCGAACAGACGTTGTTTGCACCACTCCTACTGCCCAAGTTGTCTCTCTCTCTCTCCCGCCCAGGCATTGTAAGGAAAAGCCCCAAAAGCAGGTGCCGAGGTGGTGGTATGGACGAGGGAACAGCCGAACAGACAGACGAAGCAAATCAGCCACGGCGATCGGCTCGTCTTCTGGTCAGACAGCAGATTAACGGCGGCATAACATGATTATGTTAGTTTATGTTGTTTGCTCTCTTTGAGACTGTTCTAGCGTCTTTTCTGTTCTTCGTGACAGTATGAATTTGTACTTTTAAAAAAGAAAAATCAGTACGGCTGATGAGGTCTACTGTTCAAGTAGTGAGAGCTCCAGTCTTGTCCAGTTTTTTAATACAAAGCTTACATAAGTGTGGACTTCTATTACTTAAAATATTCCAGTCACGTTATTGAGAGTTTTTAAGATACACACACACACACAATATATATATATATATATATATATATATATATATATATATATCTATATATATATATATATATATATATTATATCTATATATATATATATATATATATCTATATCTATATATCTATATCTATTATATATATTATATATATATATATATATATATATATATTATATACACATACACAATACATATACATATATATATATATGCTTGTGGAAAAATGGAGATGGCTCTCAGTATACGGGGAAGTAGGCTATGTTAATTTATTGGTCTCTCGCCATTTTGATTATTTACAAAGTTTATAATATTGAGATATTGAGAAGTCCTAGAAGACGACAACTTGCTACGAAGTTTCCACGGAACAAATCTTTAGGGGTGCATTGACAAGGCCAAACACTCCAGTCAACTACCTTTCCTACAAGGATTGCTATTCAGGTATAATTTGCCACTTCTAGTCTACTATTTACCTCTTTCCTCCCAGACCTACGTTGAAACACCTCGCCTGGTTCATGAAATCAATACCCTTTGCCAGTGAACAATACTGGCTCTGTTCTCTAAAACATAGGTGAATATATTTACAACAAAGTCAGTCAGGTCAGCTGACTGAACATCGGCCTCTGGATAATCGGCAATCTAAGAACACAATACTTGATAATGCAAAATTTTAGTATAATGTACACACGTGAATGTACAATACAATGCTGATGTAAAATACGAATAATTAGCTGAATAAATAATTGAACTCAAAGGTGTGGACAACAGAACAGTACATTTTCCGTGAAGGAAAAAGTTGAGTTGAATATAGGGTTTAGGCCAAAGGCCAAGCACTGGGACCTTGAGGTCATTCGGCGCAGAAATGGAAATTGACAGTAAATGGTTTGAAAGGTGTAACAGGAGGAAAACCTCGTAGTTGCGCTTTGCATCAAATGTTAGGAAAGGGTGGAAAGATGAAGAAAGAGAATATGAAAGGAGGTACAGTAAAAGGAACGAAAGTGGTTGCCATCTAGGGGCCAAAGGCACGCTGCAAAGAACCTTAAGTAATACCTACAGTGCACCGCACGAGGTTCACTGACGGCATTACCTCCCCTACGGAACCGTGAAGGAAAGAAAACATTCATATATATCTGTTAATTCAAGAATTAATTTCGCCAATTTGCCATACTATAAAACCTTCAGAGGTGTGATTACACGTTTTTCCAGGTGCTCCTAGAATTATGGGACCTGATCTGAAAAGCCTACTCTGCCTAAATCGTCTGTTGTACTGAACATTACTCAAATAAACAGAAACAGTATAATGCAATTTCATAACCAGTGTGCACGAGTGGTTTTCGAGACTATAGTGAATATTGTACCGAGCCTTCTCCACAAACAAGAGAAAAAAGGTCACGTAATGAGAGACGAGATTACACTACAAAGTGTACTGAAACCCGACCTTAAGGATGTTTTATTCCCTTTCGGTATTGGACTCTCCTATTGATTTCCAAAAGGTCAGACTGACAGTTGCAAATTGCTATAATATTCAATTAAGAGCAGACGAAAAAGGATGATTGAGTTGGAGATTAAATGCAAGACATCAAAAAGCTAAGGGTGGGGGAACAGAGAGAGAGAGAGAGAGAGAAGAGAGAGAGAGAGAAGAGAGAGAGAGAGAGAGAGAGATAAAACTATTAACTTCATGTCTGTAATAACTCATGCACTAAGATATATTATATATATATATATTATATTATCTATATATATTATATATATATATATATATTTTTGATATATAATATATATCTATATACTATATATGTATAATTTTTTTTTCCTCCATCTATAAATGTTTTACTTGCATCATCACCTTCTCTACAATTTTTCTCCCAACTATGTACTCAGGAATGTTCTCATGTTGTCCTGTATACACCAATTTACCTAAGTATACGATGTTCCCAACGTGATAAGTAAAATTTCATAATGTTTTCACTTTTCTTATCCGCTTTATAGTCTTATATTACAACATCGTTTTTACACGAGGTGGATCTTACATTTACCATTTGTATTGGATAAAGCTTCTGGAAGATTTAACCCACTTATGTTGAGGGAAATAATTTTATGTAAATCTTTCATCTCCACTACTTCCGAGGAGACTTAAGCATTATACAGGTTTCTCTATCAAACTTAGTGATGCCTCTTTGCCAACAGTATCTGCCCAAATAAGACTCCTTTCTTTACTGTAAGTCTTAGAAAAGCTTGAATTTCTCCCTTGAAGCATACCCGTTCTCACACAATCTCCACTTCCTTCTCCTTTACCTTCTAATATTGTATTTGTCACACAGTCCTATCAGTCCAAGGGCGTTGGCCGTATGGCAGCGAAAGAGAAAATAGGAACAGCAGCAGCAGCAGCAGCAGTAGCACAAGTAGAAGGACGAAGAGGAAGAGGAAGAGGGGTGGAAACAAAACAAGAGCGAGCGCCTCAGGAGGGGAGCCTTTTAGCCCCGTGTTTGGTATGCATAGAACGTACCTTTGCCCAAGGCGTACCTCCTATATAGTGAAGAGACCAAGACCAGATATCTCGCAACCAAACGTCAAAGCCACTGCCAGGGGCTATCAATACTTGGCACGTCCCAGCCATACATTTATTTCTATTTCATTACAAAAGTTTTCTTTCCCTAGGTTTCTTAAAATTGCTATTTCATCTAAAATGAGGAAAATCTATTTATTTACTCTACTGACATTGTCTTTACAGTGATGTAGATCTAAACACTGCAAGAAAGCTTCCTCACATCATTAGTTACAAGGAGCTACCAGAGCAACTAGCTAAATTTTTTTAAAAGAGAAGAACACTTTTACTCATTATTTAAGACAACTGGACGACTGTTTTGAATATTGCCAAACAACAGACACGACTTGAGAACACCAAAGAATTTCTACCACAAAACAATGGCAGTTTGTCCTGAAGGATAAAACAAATAACCATATGCCAACATTGGACCATCAACTCGCAATTAGTCCATTTGATTATTGACAATCTCATTGCGCTTATGATGCAGAGGCGTTCTTACAGACTTTATTTTGAGTTGATTTATGAAAATTTGGCTTCAGGGACAAACATTGGGTGTTTTCAGCTATTCAGCACTTGATGGTAGGGAATAGGGGCTTGAGCGGTTGGACAGAAAGATGAAAAAAAAAAAAAAAATGATGTGGGTGCAGCTAGGATGGATTTCTTTTCCTTTGAATAGGAACATCCTCCAGTCTTTTGCTCTCTCCAAGATTAAAAGATGGAAGCTCTTGGAAGCTTTTTTAGTCAAAAGTATAGCATCCTCTAAGATATTAAGTCTTTGGAACAGATCTGATCTTACTTTTTACACAAAGTAGCTCCACGTCTTCATGAAGTATGACCTGTTCCTTCAGGAGTATGCTGTAAACCTTTCAGCAATTCTACATCTAAGTATACCTAGTGCTTTCAGCTAAATACTGCAGATGGTAATGTTAAAATCTGCCATTTTTCCCATACCATGAACTTTTCACATCATAGTATTTCTACTATTGACAGAATGAAATGCATATCTGAGCTGAAAGGTATGAAAAACTGGCAAAATTTAACTTTCACTTCAAAATATTACACCAACAATTCATACTGTGTCTCAAAATGTCCATAACATACACAATAGTACAAGTTAAGTATCTTTACAAATGAATGACAAGCAGGGAATCAGGCACCAGCAAGCTTGTGCACTGGGTCGCTCTTCTCAATTACATTGTTTTCATAACAGAAATGGTGTACGATGAAGAGGTGAAGGAGAGTTTAGTGACAGAGGAAAAGGTTGTGGAAACACATCACTTCTTTATCTTGTCCAGGCTGGAGTCCATACTAGACTAGGAATTACAGCAATTGCAGGAGCAGCAAGCAACAGCAGCAAGAATACAGCAGAGGGGAACTGGCAGCAATATCCTCCAAAAAGGCATCATATGATAGGTTCAGGAGCAAGCCCAAAAATTGCCATCAGGCCTTCACCACTAACCAAAATGCAGATAATATACACAGAATCTAACATTGCACAAGAAGTGACATGAGCAGGTAAAAGGTCAATGTTCATTTGGAGGACTTGGAGGACATCCGCCAGTCCAACACCTGTCTCAATTCATGTGGAGATAGCTCTGTTGTATCTAATACAAGAGAAAAGAAAGAAGCAGCAAGGGGTCCAGCAGGAAACAATTTAGGAAGAGGCAGTTGAGTACTGTGATACATTACTTTCTGATGACAAAGACAGTTCCTTAATAGACTTTTTTTCTTTTGGTTTACTTCCTGAACCGAAGAGGAGATCAATCAGTGCACTACTGAGAAGGAAGATCCTTCATACAAACCTGGCCCCTAAGAATGGACAGAATATGGGGATCAATGTTCATGAATGACATAAATGGACCCACAAACTTCAGCCCAGGACCCCTATGAGTAAAATCGCATCCCCCCCCAAACTTTAAAGGAAAATAAGAAAAAAAAGAGAAAGAAAAGGGGTTTTGAGGGATAGGGACAGAGGTAAATAATTGCAAAACCTGGCAAGCCTAACGAGTCTAAGAGTAGTAGACTACAGGAAAATAACCTTATAAAGTAATACTTTTTGCATTTTTTCCTAAACTTCAGAATATTAGTTCCTCACTATTGTTATACAGGCAGTCCCCGATTATCGGCGGGGTTCCGATCCCAGGGGGTACTGATGAGCAAAAACCACCATTAACCAAAACCCGGCAATTTATGGTGACACAACAGTGCTTATGGCACCAATAACTGGTTATCAGTGCCACAAGCGACATTACGGTGCTTCTACACCAGACTGCCAATCACCGAGTCCGCCGATAACCAGGGACTGCCTGTACTTAAGTGCATTTTTTATTTATCCCTTGGGCTCATGCCTCCCCTGCAAATTGCTGCAATAGCATCATAACTAGTGACACATATAGCAAGGTCATCCAAAAACAAATGCTATTTATAGCCACAGTAAGTAAGGTAACACTCAATACACTGCCTTGTGGGATAACTTCCTTCAGCTCGAAACCATTCGACAAGGCATTTCCAATTTTAACCTTAACCCTTAATGGACGGATCAACTCATATGAGTAGCAATAACACGTTTCGGGTGGTGGACGGATTCACTCATATGAGCATCAATATGAGCATCGATTTGAAGGGATCAGGAGGGGAAGGAGTTTCCACTACTTCTATAGCCCATAAATTTACTAAGGGCAACTTATAGAATGGCTAGAATCAAGTGGGCGGCTCAGGAGAGTGTTAGCTGTGATCTTGACTTGAAGGGAGTATGCACTGCTTCTCACCCCCCCCGGCCCCCGCCTCTCTCTCGCTCGCTCTCTCTCTCTCTCTCTCACATGACGTCTTTTTATATATCCAGGGGTTGCTGTTGGTTTTAGTTCTTATCTTTTATGATACCATGTCAATTATAATTATAATTTTGCAATAAAACTGTAATAGAATAGACATTTATAATCCAAAAAAGTTACTGCATCTTCGATTTCAGTAAATTTACGTATATATTTTACTACAAATATACTCAGAATTTGTTACTGATTCGAGTTCTTATATGTTATGATATTGCATGAGCTGTAATTATAATTCTACAAAATAAAATAAATTTATCAGAAAAAAACATGTATAACTTGGTAAAATTTACAATGGTCTTGTAAAAGAAGGCCCACAAGGGCTTATAAATAGTCATTTTCAACTTCTTGTAGAAGGCAGGGAAAATTTTTTAAGGATTTGTTTTACACCTTGTGCATTTGCATATCTTTGTCTTTCCATTGATGTGTTTTTTCTTAAATTGGCCAACCCCAAAGTTTACCCGACCTTTGGTGCTGCATATTGATTTTATAGCCCGGCTCTAAAGTGTTAATATAATACCTACCACTTAGAAATAAGCTGGTGAAATTTAACATATTACCTTGTATTCCCATGTCATGAAACTGCTTATCCCCAAAACACCAAATCGTGTCATAGGCTTTTTTGAGATCGAAGACGATTCCAATGGTCTAACCAAGTTTTGATAAACCTTGCTGAATTTGGGATAATAATCTTTCTACTGGGTCCCGAGTGAAAAGATTTCTCTTAAAAGCCAAATTAAACAGATAGTAAACCATTTTTCTCTAGATGCCACAAGTGTCTAGAATTCACAATTTTCTCAAACAATTTGTGTACACAACTTTGAGAGATAATGGCCGATAGCTTGTAGAAAAACGTGGATCTTTCAATGGTTTTTAAATGGGGACAACAGCAGTAATCTTCTAAGCGGGGGGAAGAATACCAGTTTCCCTACTTTGTTAAAGATTTTAATTAGACAAGATTTAGCTGAATCTCGAAGTTTTGTGCATACTATACAGAATGCTATTCCCGGTTGTCGATTCAGATGGTGACAGAGCATCTCTTAATTCCCTTAAAGCTAACTTGTCATAATAAGATTCACTAAATCCAGAATTCGAATAAAGGGAAATAATCGAATTCCTAATATTCTGTCACCGAGTTGATAGTTCCCAGAACTTGATACATAGGAGAAATGCTCATCCAGTTTTCCAGCAACTTCATCAGGCTTGGTGACAAGGTCTCCACTGATTGTCAAACAAGGCGTTAACGATGGAACGTATTTACCACTTAGTTTTCTTACCTTTTTCCATGTTAACCTGGTTGGGGTCTTAGAATTTATGCTATTTATATAAAAAAAGCCAAGATTCTCTTTTCAATTTTTAAAAATATTTTCTCTGTTTTGCCATAGCTCATTGGTAAATAGATTTTGCTGTTGCAGATTGACTGGATTTTTAATGCCTGTAAAATTTCCCAGTAATTTTCCTCAAATTACCACAGGTTTTATCACACCATGGAACAGCAGGTCTGCATGGTTTCCTTTTGGTCTGGAGTTTTCAGCACAAATCAATATTCAGAGGCAAAGTACTCATAAGCCTTTAAATGGTACTCTTAAGGACCCAGATTCCTGGGATAGGTTAATACCTTCTTGAAATCTGACCCAATCTGCTTCCTTTTCCTTACATAGGAAAGTGATCATTGCCATTTAGAAATTCATCTACAGACCAATTAAAATCCAGATTGAGAGGAAAAGAGCAAATACATACTTAAGTCTATAGTAGATGAATCACCTGTAAAGATATTATGATATCTCCTGGTACCATCATTAAAAAAAAGTGTAAGATCATTATTATTAACAATGTCACCAATGACACTACCTTCTGTGTCTAAAAAATTACCACCCTAAAATGGATTGTGAGAATTAAAATCACCAGTGTTCAGAACAATAAAATATTGCAATAATCACTGGAACACCTCCAAGGGCATGGTTCCCATCAGTGGGGCTCATCTTATATATCTCATAGTTTAGACCAAGACAGTATACTGCATCCCGTAACTTAAGTTTATTGGTCCCTTACACTTCCATTGTAAAACGTCCAGATTGAATTTTTAGTGCTAGGATCTGCCAAGGGATATTCGACTGTAATCTACATTATTTCTCTAATTTACT
This sequence comes from Macrobrachium nipponense, assembly GCF_015104395.2. NCBI lineage: Eukaryota > Metazoa > Arthropoda > Malacostraca > Decapoda > Palaemonidae > Macrobrachium > Macrobrachium nipponense. The sequence goes on along the minus strand of NC_061094.1, from coordinate 25,903,551 downwards.
TTGCTAATGGGACCTTATAAGAGTTTCTTTAGATAGTCTTGAGATGTGTGGCTATGATCAGCTCCATTATGTTTTTTATTAGCTTTTTTATATGAAGCAGAGTGCACTTCTATTACTATTTTCTTAGTATCCAAGGAACTTAATTCCTTGGCTATTTCTGAGGCAAAAGCACCTTCAGTGTTGGCATCACTTTTGTTACACTTTTTCCGGGAGTTTGGAAATCTCCATACCTTGAACAGGAGGAATTGAGAATAAAGGAGTTCTTACTCCCTTTGGACCTTTAGTTTGTTCTTGTTCCATTTCTTTTGGGAAGAGTTTCTTGCTGGAGAGAGAGAGATAGAGAGAGAGAGAGAGAGAGAGAAGAGAGAGAGAGAGAGAGAGAGAGAGAGAGAGAGAGAGAGAGAGAGACTCTCTCTCTCATCAACTGGAGAGGATTCTACTGTATAACTAGGCACATCTTCCTTAAAGAGGGGTGTTGCAACCATAGCAGGCACCTAGACCAGATGACTAGGTTTTAAGTCTCAGGAGTTCTATTTTTACAGCAAGTAAAAGTTATACCACATTGTTGGCTTAGGAATTCAAAGCCATAGCATAGGTCTTTGTCTGACCAATGAATTTTTTAGCATAACTAATACTTGTATGTTCAGCATTAGCTTCACTTACAGCTACCTCTTCATATTTATATTGGATGCAATTTTTATTGGATGGGGTATGATCCAGTTCACAATTACTAATACATTTTGGTTGTTTTGAACAAGGATCATGTTCAGGGGCTGAGCAATTATCAGAAATTCTATTGTTTTCACAGAACCTGGAAGAATGACCTTATTGATAACAGTTATAGCACTGCAGAGGTTTTGATAAAAATGGTTTAACTTTGACCCTTTCATTTCCAAAATTTACATAAGATGGTATGTCGGAGTCCTCAAAAGTTAGAGACCAGATTTGCCTTTGGAATGCTTCTTACCTTTCAAACAAAGGTTGGACTAATTTCTAATAATTCACTTTGTCAATTCACAAAGGTCTCCATCAAATACTACTCCTCTTCCGTAACCGAAATTCATGTGTGGTCTAATTTCTTTTATGTCATCTTTCTTCTACTTCTTCGAAGTCAGCATACGTATATGATTGGGTCTTCGATTTGGTGTGAATAAGGACACTGCCGTCACCAAACCTTGAATAGAATATAAAACAAAATATAGAATCTAGGCGTAATGCCAATTGCTGGGACCTATGAAGTCATTCATTGCTAAAAGGGAAACTTCACAGTAAGGAGGTTTGAAAGTTGTAGGAGGAAAACCTTGCAGCTGCACAAAGAAACAATAGTTAGAGAGGGTGGAAAGTCAGATGGAAGAAAGGGAATATGAGTGGAGTTACAATTAAAGGAATGAAAGAGACTGTACCCAGAGGCCGAAGGGACACTGCAAAGACTGTAAAGTAATGCCTATAGTGCACCATGTGAGGTGCAATGATGGGACTACTCCCCTACAGGGTTACCCAACCTGGAGATATTACTCATTTCACTACCCCCAACCTTTTCTTGGACCAAAGGGATGCTGCAAAGACCTAAAGTAATGCCTAAAGTGCACCACATAGAGGTACACTGATGGGACAACTCCCATACGGGGTTACCAAACCTTGAGATGTTGCCCATATCAATACCCCCAACCTTTTTTTGGATGTAGTACGTATCTGCTAAATTTGTAGTAATTACAATTTTCCTCCCTAGCAGATAGTACTACCATCCACATTGGAGGTTTGGGAGTTCTTTCAAGAGTGGTAACGTCCTCCAAAATTGGGAGAGCCACTTGTACCCATTGAGACTAAGTAATACATAGCTATTACGTAGTTTCTAACTCACGGCAGCTCAAAGTTTAAAAATTACAGTAGTGCTCTCTTGCTTTGATGTAGGTAACTAGCTTGACCTACTTTCAGGGAAGAACAGGTACAACACAGCTAAAGAGCTCAATTTGTTTTGTGACCTATGTTCATAAGATGGGAGGAGGGAGGGTTCTAATCAAGTAGTAATCAGTACTTGGTAAATATACATATGTTAAACTTAATTATAAAAATGTCCTTTTTATGTAAGGAATTTAACAAGTAATTGCAACATAGGTGAATGCCACCTTGACAAGAGGTGGGAAGCATGGACATACTCTACTCAAAACACTTAGTGAAGGAGATTAATGTGAAATAGAAAGGTACGCAGCATTGTGAAATGCTTCTTGTAACCTACCTAGTGAGAGAGCTTTCAAGGGGTGGGTCTAGCAGATGTCGTCTTCATGGGTCGTACTGAACGGAGATTCGTGCACGGGCAAGGTTGAAATCATGCTCGGTCACCCCATAAGGGCTGCTGTAGCAGTGGGGAGACCATTCTAGCACTAAAGGCGGTTGAAGTTGCACAACTCAACTCCGTAAGACGTTTGACTGACTGTGCATGCAGGTCTTGTGTTGACTTCTTTTGAAGTTCAGTTGTCACTCGTTCCACTGTAGCGAGGGGAAACAAACTACCATGGTCCAAGGGACCAAAATGTATGATGTATGATGGATGGATGTATGAGTTTTAGGGCAAAAGCCCAGGCACTGGGGCCAAAGAAGCCATTCAGCAAAGGAACCAAAAGAGGAAGGACAATCTTTGGGAGGGAGTGACCCTTTATGTGGTAAAGGAACACTACAGCTCCCTATTCTTGAACACTCCTATCAAGAAAAAGAGTGGCTAACTCTTGGGATCCGTCCCTAATTCCCTTTTTAGCGCACGCAAGTACTCCCAGCCAGTCTGTTGAAAAATTATCCTGAAGGGTTGCACAGTCTTTGATCTTCTTGGCCAAAGCTCTAACAATCCAGCCCAGGAAGCTCAGGCCATCAAAGACCTTGAATATCTCTCGCACAATGATCTAGCTCAGAAGACATGAACAAAATTCTGGCAAAGGAGAACCTGACAGACATGCTAAGTCAATAAGACTGGAGAAGTCCCCTTGAGAGGAAGCAGAATCCCCCAAAGAATGAGCTTCCCCAGTGGCATATGACATGAACCATCGTCATATCAAGCAAGGAGGAGTGTGAAACACAGCCTTACCCAAATCCCTCTTCTCTCAAGGAGGAAGAAAGCACTATCTTGGGCAGCCTGGCAAATCCTGCAGGCTGTCTCATCATAAAGGCTGAACCCAGAGATGTCAGGGCTGCTAGAGAAAAAGGTTGGGAAGCAGAGTTTCTTATTCTGAATCTCCTTCATCTGGCAAAATAGAGGAAGTAGGAAGAACCAGAGGGTCCTGTGTAACCAGAGAAGGTTTCTGAAGAATACTTAAAATGCCATCCAAACAAAGTTAGATCGGAGCAAGAAGGATCCACAGCAATGGAGTATGACCAAATTCGTTGAGCAAGATTGAAGAACGGAATCTAGCGCTCAGGCTCTGGCGCCAAACGCTTGGCTATTAGTTTCTAACAGACAGAAGTTTGTAAACAGACAAAATGTGTGGATACAGGCGAACCCTCAGAAACAGGTAAGCACCGAGACAGGTGAACACTCGGGAAACAGGCGTAGACACTAATGTTTAGACACTGGGCACTTGGACACTCAGTGTTCAGACACTGGATGCTCGGACAATCTCTTAGAAGATGACCGCTTGGGGGCAACAAACGGTCTTTCAGCCATCAATGGCTCATAAGGAACATGACTGGGACTCTCCCAGAAACTGCAGGAGGGGAGAGGACTGCACTCATTCCTTGGTCAGCTTGCAGGGGAGCAGCAAATCAAACTCCATAGAAAAGCCATGCCTTTTCATCAGCCTGGATGCAACCAAAAAGCACCAACTGTGCCCTTGTCCACAGTCTGAGTCATTGGTTGACAATGTATGCACATCCATATGGACGCCTTTCTAGCACCTGTTCACAGTCTCCTGGGATTTACAAACAACAGGCTCAGTTGACAGGGTAACTACCATTAGGCAAACACCACCAACCTCCCTTGGACTTCCAGTTTGCCTCCTCCCAGGTGAGTAAGGGGAGTTTGGCAGGGAACTTTGTCTAGATTACAGTGGTTCTTAAACTGGGGGGCATCAGCAATTTCCAGGGGAAGTGTGAGCCCAAGCGAAAAATAAACAATTCTCCAATTATATTAGTTATTCTCTCAACAAATGAGGAACTAATTTTCATTAGTTCATGAAAAAATGCAAAAGTATCACCTTAGTTTCCTATAATCTACTACATACTCTAGTTGGACTCACAGGGCTTACCATGTTTTGCAACTTATTTACCTCTGTCCCTATCCCTCAAAACCCCTTTTCTTTCTCTTTTTTTATTTGCCTTTAAATTAATTGGGGGAGTGGGGGAATTTTACTCATATATACAAGGAGGGCATGGAGGGAAGGACCAACTCTTAGAGGGAGCGTAGTAATAAAAAGTTTAAGAGCCACTGGTCTACAAGCATCTGTGAAATGAGTAGTCACCTCCTCCACAAATGCTGCACCTGCACCGATTTGGACAACAGTATTCACTGGAAGACCAAACTTCTGGTCTACTCTGGCTTTGAGGCTGGCAATGGCACTGGGTTTGGAAGAATGGGAGCCAGGTAATAGAGTAACTGGAAAAGTAAAGTTACAGAAGTCGAAGGAACAGGTTAAGTAACAATATCCAACTTTGGAGAAGATATCTGACTGGTAGAAGCCCTAGCTTCGCTCTACCTGCCACCTTTCTCTGCCTGTCATGCTGAAGTAGTCAAAGTGTATATGTAAAATTTTCCATTTCCCCTGATTCCAATGTTTGCATTTGTCATAATTAAGATCAAAAGTGTAAAAGTCATATTTTGCAGAAGTCAAGTCTGGTGTGGCAGCCTTCGCTGCAATACTAGATGCAATACCAAATGCGAGATAAATAGAACCTGACATCATAAAGTCATCTCAGTAGTCACTATCAGAAAAGTCACAATCCTAGTAGAGCTAATTGTAATAAGCATGCTAACAAATACAAGGAATACTTCATCAAAGGCGGCAAAAGTCATAACTATCTGGTAAAAGAAAATCAAAGAGCTGCTAAAACAACCAATGTTAAGCCACTGACTGGCAAAAACGAATTGAGCTCTTTAGCTGTGTTGCATCTCTTCATCCCCAAAAGTTGGGGGGAGGTAGTTACCTACGCCAAAACAAAAGAATGCTATCACGATTGTTAAATTTTGAGCTGCTGTGAGTTAGAAACTAATAGCTATGTACTTACTCAGCAAGTTACTTATATAAAATTTGATACTATTAATATTGCTGCTGGCTGTGGGCACAGCTTCATGTTTTACAATGGTTACCCATTCTTCCCATTTTCCTTCATTTTTATCAAAGTTCATTCTTAACTCTATTATTTTACCATAACTAGCAAATGAAAGTGTTTCATAGTAACATTCCAAGCAAATGTGCTATACATGTGATACTTCAAGATTATCCACTATGGCCCCCACACTGGTGAGTTTTCAATTTGTGATGACTACCCTGAGAGGTAGTACCGCCACCTTAGCATTCCACATCCATGGTCAAGTTCATGCCAAGAGTTATCATTCATGTCAAGGCCTTGCCAGAGGTCATCATCTGTGCCAAATTATCATCAAAGGGCCCAGGGGTACTCGAATCCATATAGCCTCTAGCCAAACAGAGGGAAAAAAAACTAAACCTGAAACAGATACAGTCGGCCTCTGATGGAGTTTATCCTTCCACCAAAGGCACAAGTGGGAACAGACTCCCACAGGAGATGGCACATTATGATTAAGAGTTGCCCTAGTGGAAGCCAAACCTGCTTGCTAGGACCAAGAGTATTACAAGAATACAATCATCCCTACCCTAATCATGTTATGGGCAAACCAGATATGATGCTGAGAGTTCTATCCTCAAAACCAGACTCTCTGGAATCCATGGTCTAGCCCTGAAGAGTAGTTCTGCACTCAATTAATGGTCCTACCACAGCTCCGGATATTTAGCTTCAGATACAAACCCAGTCACAGCTATGATATCTTTTCCTATTTATCAGGCCAATAAATTTTACTGAAAGTATCTATACCACGTTCTGAGTAATGGGCAGGCTAAATTATGAGAGTATTTCTAATACAAATTACACACCATATGAGTTGGATGAATCTAGTGGGAAAGATGTTCATATCCCTTCAATGATCCATAAATGACTACAATGGACCCCCCCTTATTTGTGACCTCTAGATTCTCAGACTCAGCTATTTCCAGGTTTCTCTATGGATAATATTTACCCATTAATCACGAATAATTCACTTACTTGCTGTATTTTTCACTGAGTAATAAGCACTAATTACTGTAGCTTATCAATTTCATTACTAAATGCAATTTTTTTTTCTTTATAAAATTATCAAAATATTCAGGTATAAGCATTTTTAGAGGATTTTTCTTGCATTTGCACTAGCAAAATAGGCAGTTCTAAGTGTTTTAGATGGGTTTGAAGTATTCGCAGATTTTAGTCATTCACCGGGGGAGGGGGGTCTGGCATGCATCCCCCACGAATATGGGGGGTCCACTGTAATGGCAACTGTAGTAGCTCAGCACAGGAAAGAGGGGGATCAGTATGTCTTGAGACTTGATAGAAGAATGTATTGCCCCTGTCAGTTGTAATTGTAATTTTACAAAGAAAAGTACAAAGAAATATAAAAAAAAAACACTTGTATGCAACATAAAAAGTTACTGCATCTACCCATCTCGGCAAATCTAGTAAATATTTACAATTTTCATTGATGTTTTTTCCTAAAGTGGCCAACCTTAAAGTTTGCCCAGTCTGGGGGTGCGCTTAATATATATTTAGCCTGTCCCTAAAGGGTTAATCTAAAGAAATATATATTATGATATGTATATGGGACTCTTGTACTCAAACCTGGGAAAAAATTACGATGGCTCAAGAGCCCCCATCACCACAACAAGGTGGTCCCAAGTCAAGGGGGGCAGGCATTCTATGAAGAAATCCTTTAAATTACATACTCAGAGCAATTTGTCTACAGTTCCAAATGTAATGCATGTTCACATATCACAAAACTATAAAATCTGCCAAATCTCTCACTATACTGGTAACAAAATACTATTCTCAATTAAAAAAAAACATTTCACTATTTCTCCTAGTGCACACTAACAAAATTGTTTTATTAGTATGTTAATATCAACCACTTGGCTGAAATTACCTTATGTCAAAAACAAAGTTGTGATTAACGGCTGAAACACTGAAGCACAAGGGAAATATATATATTCAAATAAAAAAGTATACATAGTATGAAGATCTAGTGTTAACTTGCCTATCAAGAACTTGAGGCCCCAACCCTCAGTACTGTACAGTATGGTTATTTTGGACCTCACCTGACTAAAAACTAATCTAGATTAGCTTAGCTTAACCTAATTTTACTTAGTGTACGAAATATTAGGGGCTAAAGTGATCTGGAGTTGGCATCATCTATCACCTAAATTGGTGCCTTTTTACTCCATTTTTGGCTAATATTTTATCTAACATTACTAGCTACCAGGAAGGAACTGGAGGGGTCGGGCACTGTCCTAGGTTATGTTAGATCAGGTTACAAAGTATTTGTGATTCTAGACAGTATGTACTCTGCATCTTAGCTATGGTTCTTAAGTTGCGTAGACAAAGAGCAATTAGAAGTCCTCAAACTGGGAATGGGATTTTGCACAGGCCCAAATAAATCCAGTATTTTAAACGTAATAAGTAGTGGTAACCTTTTCAATTTCAAACATTCTGATTTTACGCAGAATTTTTTCAAAGGAGCAGCATTAAATGACATTAAAAAGAATGAAGTAATAAACATTTTACCCAAAGACACCAGTTAGCTTTGACTCTCATAAAGAACAACTAAAGCATAAGGATTATGAGAGCAGACAAGGGAGGGATCCACAGTAGTACACCCTTCTTAATGATAGCCACAAATACACACCTCTTGAAACACCTCCCAACACTACAAAGATACAACAGGAATTCAATAGGAAACTTAAGAAAATTGCCACTACCCTCCCTGATTCCTTACATAAAGAACTAATCCTTATTAAAAAAAAAATCCTCCAAATCCTCAAATGTACCTAACTAACTTTTATGGAGTACTCACAATACATAAACCAGGATGTCCTCTTAGGCCAACTGTTGCAACGTGGATCTCCACATAACCTATCTGTATGGCTCACTCAAGTACTCAGCAATTCAGTAGGAATGTTTTCAAATGCTCACCTTCAACATTCACATCAATTCGGCGCATCAAGTACGAGTCATTACAGACCTCAATCAGAAATTTAATTCTTTGAGTTTCGCAAAGCAACCAACTTGTTAAGTTACATACATTTTTATTCATTACATGCCAGTAATATTAAGTACAATGTAGTGATGAACTGTGCCTTACATGCATTTAAAATAGGCCATCCCGAGTTTGTCGAGGGAGAAATAGTACGTGGTCAACTTTCAGAAGACTAAGCTACCCAAATTATTTTATTGACAAAGCCATTTCATGACCTAAGAAAGCATTTTATTGTCCTGTTAACAATCCCAAAGAAAAACCAAACAGATATTTACCCCTTCCATTTAATTCCATTCTAGGCAAATTATGGAACTAGCTAACAGCAGCAGCCAGAAAGATACTAAGATAGTTTTTAAATATCCTAACATGATTAGCCATATACTAATTAAAAACAAAAATAGCAATAAGAATCCTATCATTCCAGGAAATCCCCTGTTAAGATAGTAAGGGAAAATATTTTGGGGAGGTGAATATCCATTGCATGCACAAAACAATGCCATAGTCTCCCATGCCTTCAACAACCACCAGACTGAATTGGGATGGAGCCAACAATTTTAAAAAATAATGTTCACACAAGGAGACAGGTGGAAGGCACCCATAAACTTTGGAGAAGCTTTTTACAGTAAAAAGTTGTTGGTTGGTGAAGACCCATTAGTCAGTTTTTAAATTCTTACAAGCTTTAAAATTTTAATTTCAAGACAAGCTCTGTTTTTCCTCTTGACTGCTGCTGCCCCCTCTACTGCTATCCTCCCTCAGACAGGATACTATACAAGGGGGCTTACATCTAGCAACCTTGCAGCTGTGCCACAAGGGGAACACCATGTAGCATCATCACAGTCCACAAGACATTCCAGCAGAACAGCAAACAGAAATACGAACTTAAACAATGGAATTACCTAGATGCAGTTGAGAATTTCCTTCTTTCGCATTTCTCATTGTGGAATTTTACTACCACTGACACTTGTCCTGCTCAGAAGTATACATCAACAAAGTTTTAAAGCCACAATGTCCACTTGACTGAGGATGAACCTAGCACAGGGTTTGAAAGCTACTGATTTTTATAAAGAACCATAAACTCTCACACAGCCGTATCATTGTGGACCTGCAACCATTACCACTATTTTCCACAAAGGTAGTTGTGTCTACCATATGTTATAGTTGCAGGCAAAATAGGTTACGATACATTCATGTATAATGAAAATTTTAAAATTCAATTAAATAATTTTGACTTTCCCAACTTAAACAGGTTGCTTTTTACCATGTTACCCACTAATTAAGTTTTTCTAAAAAAAAACAAAAAAATAACAAAATAAAAAAATCTTAAATGCAGAGTTGAATTTGGGGAAAACTTTTAATCAATTTTTCCTCTTCAAGGAACTGTTTTGGTGAGTAGTAGATGTTGAATGTAAAGCGCTCAGAATCTAACACTCATTATTGAAAGTAGGACACTAGCGGTCTTGTCTGCAACATGGAAACATATCTTTATAAAATGTACGGAGCATTCTTTATAAAATGTAACAGAGCATTCTTATAACTTCAGAATTCCAATTCATTCATGAAACTTTAAGGGGTTTAATACATAATAACATTTAAAGTTTTGATTCTATTTGCTGTGTGGTGGGCAAGGGAGTGTCTTACCTAATACCCACAATTAATCAGGTACTTAGCAGCAGCAGAGCACATCAAATCAACTTAAAAATCCCAAAGCCTCAATACATTACCCAGCAAAGATTGTGCTTAGAATAAATTTAAGGACGCAGCTGCACAAAGATATTGTTTATTGATGTATACTTTTATTAAACATTATACAAGTGGGTGTATTAATACAGCAGAAATAATTTGAGAAATCCTAGATAATGAGAAATTTCACATCTTTTGTGTGTGTTTTTAAGTTCAATCCCTAGAGCAGGGGTTTTCAACCTGGGGTACGTGACCTTCGTGTTTTAGCAAAAACTGCTCCTCAGCCAACTAGGATAATTAATGAAAACAGTTTCAGCCATTTCCTTACCTACCTTTGCAGCTGATGTAATAATTATGTACTATTCTGTTTTGGCAGCTTGGTACCATAACCTTGAAAATTTACTGCATAGCCAGAGGTAAATAATTATAGGTATATATATATATAAAAAAATTATGGAATTCATTGTTTACAACATTACTGCATGGTTATTTCTGGAGAGTTTTGCACTTACTTCCTCTCTCTACAGTTTTTCTGAGCTGGTTTTGTTTTCCACACTAGAGAAAGTGAAGGGGGTATATTACCAACATTACAAATACCCATAAGGGTACATGGGGAGGAAAAGGTTGAAAACCCCTGCCCTAGGGGCTAGTACTAAACATGTGGAAGTTCTGCAGGACTCCATGTTGCATATACTAGCCTGTTGGAGAATGAAAGTAATAAACAAATAGTAAATGTTTTCATTATCCCCATAAATTTCTCAATTTACTTCCCTTGCACCATATTATATATAACCCTTTTCTATAATCTTCTGTCAAGGAATTATTATTGTTACTCATTAGGGTCAAACAAGCAACAACATATAATGACTTCAGTCAATTACAGAAATTACTAATTACCAGATTCGTTTAAGAGAACTCAAGACCCTTTCTCTACATAAAGAATTCATTGCGTTGTGTTACAGACATGAAAGAACATATATACTATATTCTATTGTGTTTTGCCCCAGAATTATTACTTACTAGTTTAACATGAAGTTGTTGCCGAGTTCGGATTACAATAGGCACGGGTAAACCACGATACCACTAATATATATTCAATTTTACCCAGTCACGGAATCCCACGCACAGATATGCATATCCCTAGCGATTTATCCCAGTCAAGGCAAATTAAATAATATATCATATAATACTCATCCAAACTTCGGTTGATTAATCCATCCACTTCAATAAATGCTGGGAAGGAACGACATCGTTAATCGAAGTGAAATCCTTTTCACTCTGATTAAGTTCTCCTGTTACCAACCCACTCTACCAGTACCAATGTTGAGAAACGACTGACTTCATACCCTTTGGCTTTGCTCACTTCTGTGTCGAAAATAATATGTTCGCTCTCTCACCCAAACACACGACTTCGGCCTCGTTCGCTCACGACAAAATTAACAACAAAACGAACGAAGCCACCAAACCAACACGAACCGAACGAAACTATCAAACAACTTACATCGCATTGTTAACCAATTATACAAACCATTCACAAGACAATATTCCTTGGTAACAATGCTTATTACAATTAAATATAAATAAAACATTCATTTGTACACAACCTGCACATTTCCACTTAACGCTATGTGATATAAAGGAACATTTTCCATATACAACATGAACATAGATATTCAATAAAAATTGATTTTCCATGTCGTTATTGTAAGTAACGACAATTATACATCAATACCCAATATCCTCATGCAGCCATCTCCTTTACTTACCATGCTTATTAATACAAAGCAAGTATTTTGCAGTGTCTTAGCAGGCTACATAACTGACTATTTGGCCGGCATTTCTGGTACACACATGCAGTCGATTACTGCCGAGGACAACAATCACAAATGTATCGAAAGCGTTTCACGCCATTTAAAGCCAGCGACATTGTCATTCTGGTTGTTACTAATGTTCAAGAAAAATAGTTCTCGTTAGGTTGGATTAGGTTAAATATTGAAAAGCCTTTTTTGTTTATAAAATGAACAAGTAACCCTAAAGCTGGCTAAATACCAATCCATGCTGGACTGCCAGTTCACAACCAATTTACGCCAAAACCGGAATAATTGAGTACGATTTCTTGCTGGTTCACAGCTTTCTAATGAAAGCCTGCAAAACAAAACAAGCTGCCTGCATATCCCATTTATATACATGCCACTGATACCAAAGTCTGAAAATAATTGACTGCGCATGTGCACAGGAAATAGTCAAATAAGTGACCGGTAATTCTAAGCCCTCATTTCGCGGTAAAGGAGACTATGGCAGTTGACGTTTTCCTACGTTATTTTACTTACTGAACAAAAATTTAAAGTAATATTTATTCGGACAACTGTAATTAACCCCCAGGAGCCAGTACTAAACACGGCGAAATACATTGGACGCCCCAATCCCTAGTGGATGTCGTATTCGCGGTTACGTTTCTTGCAGGATACGTCTAAAGAATAGTTCTGCACGGACTGCAAGGAACATAACAACGGATAAAACATCCGCTAGGGATTGGGGCGTCAATGTATTTCACAGTGTTTAGTACCGGCACGTGGGGATTAATTACAGTCGTCCAAATAAATATATATTACTTTAAATTTTTGTTCAGTAAGTAAAATAACATAGGAAAACGTCAACTGCCATAGTCTACTTTACCGCGGTATGAGGGCTTAGAATTACCAAGTGACCTGCCATGACATGGCAAAATATCCACTGCCTTATTAATAACAAGCCTCCCATATTCAAAGGAAAAGAATATCTTCATAACTAAACAGCTGGAGTTTAGAAACAATGTCCAAAATGGACAAAGAAACTATTTAATCAGGAGGTTGATGAGAAATGACTTGACGGTTGGCCGACGTACCTAGGTCATGAAAGCCGTTTATAAACTTTTTACAAAACCTTTTTTAAGCTATAGGCCTACAGGTCTGAAACATAAGCCTGGGATACGCCTCTACACACAGTGTTACGCGAGTTGTGTAATCCATGAACATTATATCCATGAACAAAATTTAACCTTAAAAGTTTAAAATAGCTATATATTACCCAAAACGCAAAAGAATTAGGGAATAGCTCCGCAAGGGGGTATTACATTGGAAATACACTTTTCCTGTAGTATCTATTTTGGTTACTTGTTAAACATTAAACGTTACTTTTGTCAGTCGACTGTAATAACCTGCAATTAACAACAAGGTTAATGCTGGCCATCCTGGAACACTACTTAGGCTACTATGCAAGATCAGTGTTAGCCTAGAGGGATGCATAGGCCCCTGGGTAAGTAACGCGGCCTACTAGGTTAGGGTAAGTTACGTTAATAGAGCCTAGATCCTTTTAAAACAGGTCTCCTTAGCCAATACCTTCTTGAACACATGGCTCCCATAGACTACCTTGCGTATGCAAGGAACCATTCCAGGGTGGCCATCATAAAAATAGCAAGCTCTCTCACTGTGTTTAGGTAACCACACCCAAATACCCGTTCCCAAAGGGTCCCCATAAAGATGTGAGGTTAATAATGGGGCTACTAACTGACCAACAAACACCAGCACCATCTTTATCAGACAATCACAATAAATACCACCACCACCTCTTAGCAAACCAGAACATCATTAAGTAATTCTAAGGAATAACTCTTCATGGACTGCGAATTTGGAGAGTCCAATGTATTTCGCCGTGTTTAGTACTGGCCCCTGGGGGTTAATTACAGACAATCGAATAAATAGCTATTACTTAAAATTCTTGTTCAGTAGGTAAAACTATACATAGAAAAACCGCAACTGCCATAGTATAGGCCGCCGCAGAATAGTAATACAGATCTACCCATCATTAAAACTGGCACCTTCAATCTGAACTACTGTCGATATTAGTACTTACATGAATAGCTACAGTGGAGGAATTACTAATTTGTCTTGCTTTCTCTTCTCCACTTGATTACAACGCTTTCCCACGACAGAAGGCTGCCTTCTATTTTACAACTATCTAGCTTTCTCAGCACTAGCATCATACCGCTTACACGATTCAAGTTTTAACAAGAAAATTTTGGAAATTTTTTCAGCAAGTCTACGAGTACAGACATTATTCTGACAACTTCCCGTACACGATTTCGCCGCTCGTCCCACCACTCTCCTCAAAGGACCAAGGAAAGCAAATTCGGCAGTCGTGTGACGTCGTGAGAAAATTGGCCTAGCGTTAATAAGAATTTTTCTTCCATATTTAGATAAACAAGCGATTAAACCCCATAATGAATGTTGAAATTTAATATAAAAAAAAACTGCGAATATTTTCAGTTACACGATATTCAATATCAAGCAATCAATTATTAGCAAATAGAATGTCATCTAGTCTTTTAAAAACAGCAGTTCCAATGTTTTAATGCTGATTAGCAACTAGATATAATCGTCCTTGAATGTTGTAAGAACTTCAACATAAGGTTAAAAATGGGGATTTTGGGCTCATGTATACTGTTTTATAAAGTAGTGTACAGCTTTAAATTATCGCAACATGGTAATAATATGTATTAAGAATTGTAGCGTAAAAAGCTAATCATGAGAATCTTTCAGGCATTCAGGGAAAGTGCACAGCAGCACAAGTTGTGTTTGTAGTGTGAGAGGTGGACAAAGAGGCAGGTAGAAGTGTACTGATTTTTATTACTTGTTGTTGTTTAAGATTAAGCTGGCTTTATGCCAGCACGAGCTCTTGCTCATAGAGCAGCCCGTAGGGTTTTTATTACAGTCAAGGGAAATATAAATATACAGCATGCGGACGGAAATGTGGTCACCGACCCGCGAGAGAGTAAAAGTGGGTCGGCGAGACCCGATTTGTGTTTCTTGAGAGACATAAAATACAAAATATAAAAGTACACAATATGTGGTTATACAAGCTTTATACACTGACGGAAAGCCCGCTGAATGCTCTCTCAGGGGGAAGTAAGAACAACGCGAATGATGAATTATATACAGAGAAAATTATGAATAAGCGTTGTCCTTACAAATACTCCCCCCCTAAGACAATAATTAGGTATGATTGTTGGCTGACTTCTTTGTACTTCGGGTAGTCACTCGCGGAAGCGAGCTGGACGGCGGAGGCGCCCTCGGGTGCGTGATATTAGTTGCTGTGGTAGATCCCGTCTGGGTTTCCGGGGACGGGATTCCCTCCCCTGATGGTGATCCTCGGGGGTTCGACCGTCTTTCGAGGGTTGGTCCGCGGCTACGGCTAGGAGGTTTGGCGATCGAAGGAGTCGCTTTTTTTCCGAGGAAGATTGAGGCGCCCTGTGGAATCGCGTCTGCGAGGTCCTCGTCCATGATGAAGGCTGGTTTCAGGCGATCGATTGTGACCCAGTCCTCGCGACCGTTGATGGATAAGAGATATGCCTTGTCAGTGCGTCGTAGGACGTGGAAGGGACCGCGGTAGGGTCTCGTTAGAGGCGGCGGCGGGCGTCGTCCCTGACGAAGACGTGCTTGCACGATGATAGGGCCTTCGGGAGGAAACGTTTGGTTCTGTCGGAGAAGGTTTTGACGCAGGGCGTGAACTTCCCGGCGGATTCCCGAAGCCTGGCGATGGAGACGTCAGCGTCGTCGGCATTGGTCGGGAAGAACTCGCCAGGGACTGTTAATGGCTCCCCGTATACCTTCTCCGCGGGTGTGCCTTGCCGTTTGCCCGCGGGGCAGTCCTGAGACCGAGGAGGACCCACGGTAGTTGGCTCTTCCAATTTTCGTCGGTGCAGCGCGCCATCAGGGAAGCCTTGATCGAACGGTGGACTCTCTCCACCATGCCGTTAGCTGCTGGGTTGTAGGCGGTGGTGGCATGTAGCGACGTCCCATTAGGCGGGCCAGGGCAGTCCACAACTCCGACAGGAAAACTGGTCCGCGGTCTGTCGTGATTTCGTCCCTGGCACTCCGAATCGACTGATCCAGCTGGCGAGGAGTGCTTCGGGGCACATGCTTTCGTGGTCGACCTCCGACATCGGCGTTGCCTCGGGCCATCTGGTGGAGCGATCGATTACCGTCAGGAGGTACCTGGCGCCTTCCGAGGGGGGGGCAGGGGGGCCAACGACGTCTATGTGGATGTGGCCGAATCTTCGTTCGGCTGCGGAAATTTCCCCACGCCTGATTCCGTGTGCCGACTGATTTTGCTAGTTTGGCAAGGCACGCAGGTCCTGGCCCACTCGAGGAGTCCTTCCGAATTCCATGCCAGACGAACTTCTCCGTCAGGAGGCGCAGCACCGTCGTCCGGCCCGAGGGGTGCGGAGAGTCCTGTATGACGTCGAACACGGCTTTCCTTCGGGAGGCTGGGATCAGCGGGCGCGGGCGGCCCGTGCTGATGTCGCAGAGGAGCGTCATTGCCTGCGGGTACCGAAGGGCACGTCTTCCCACTTGAGGGCGGTGATAGCAGTGCGGTATGCGGCAGTCCATCGGGTCGGCAGCACTGTTCCCGGGCGAGGTCTTCTTTGTAGTTTTCGACCCGACCCGAGACGCACGGCGTTGATTTCTATCCTCGATAGGGCGTCTGCCACGGGGTTCTTCTCGCCAGGCACGTACTGGATGGTGCAACCGAACTCTGCGATGGCTGCTAGGTGCCTCTGTTGTCTCGCTGACCAAGCGTCGCCCGCCTTGGTGAAGGCGTGTACCAAAGGGAGGTGGTCCGTCCTGATCGTAAAGGGGGAGCCCTCGAGGAGGTAGCGGAAATGTCGCACTGCTTGGTACACTGCCAGGAGTTCGCGGTCGAACGTGCTGTACCTCGTCTCGGCGGCTGATAGTTTTTTGCTGTAGAAGGCGAGTGGCTGGGGCTCGCCCTGGACCATCTGCTCGAGGACAGCCCCGCAGGCGACGTTGCTGGCGTCGGTGGTGAGGCGTAAAGGTGCAGCAGGGTCTTGGTGGCATAATGTCGCCGCTCTGGCGAGGGCCCTCTTCGTCTCGTTGAAAGCCTTCTCTTGTTCGGACTCCCACGTTAGGGCCTTTGGTTTCCCCTCAGGACCTGTGTTGAGGAGACATGGTGCGGGCGGCGGCGGGGATGAATCGGCGGTAGTAATTGACCATATCCGATGAACTCCTGCAAGGGACTTGACCGTGGTTTGGTGTTGGGAACTTCTGCACCACGCCTACCTTCGAGGCCATGGGGCGCACGCCCGTCGCGGAGATCTCGTGTCCGAGGAAGTCCACCTTCTCGGCGCGAAGGTGCATTTGTCGAAACGGACGACCAGCCCGTTTTCCTGCAGGCGCTTCAGGACCGCTCGGACGTGATGTAGGTGCTCCTCCAAGGACCTGGAAAAAATCAAGATATCGTCGACGTAGCAGACGCAGAAGGGCAGGTCCCCCAGATGCTGTCCATCAGGCGCTGGAAGGTGGCCCCTGCATTCCTCAGGCCGAAGGTTTGAGTAATGGAAGACGAAGGAGCCAAAAGGCGTGATGATGGCAGTCTTGGGGACATCCTCGGGGTGCACTGGAACCTGGAAATAGGATTTTAGGGTCCATTTTTGTGAAGACCTTCGCCCCATGAAGGGCCCCTGTCAAATCCTGCATGTTTGGCAAGGGGTATTGGTCGGGGATTGTAGCGAGGTTGAGTCTTCTGTAGTCTCCGCAGGGCCTCCAGGTGCCGTCAGTTTCTGTACCATGTGCAGGGGCGGCACCCAAGGGCTCGATGCTCTTGCAGATGCCCATTCGTTCCATCTCCGAGAACGCCTGCTTCGCCTCCTGGAGGCGGCCTGGAGGGAGTCGTCGGAACTTCGCGTGTGTCGGGGGGCCTGTGGTGGGTTATGGTGGTGGAATATTCCCGTGCTTGGGCGGCGTCCCTGCCGCCTGACGAAGTTCCGGCTTGAAGAGTTCGGGGAACTCCTGCAGGAGGTTGCCGTATTTGTGGGGGGCGATGGTACAATTGTAGGGGCGCCCGGGCCTGCTGCCAGTGGAAGGGAAAGGCATGTCGTCGTGTCGAGGAGGCGTTTGCGGCCACGTCCCACAAGGAGGAGGCGTTCTGCGCCAGGAAATCCTGCCCCCAGTAGCGGGATCCTGACGTCCGCGATTGGGAATTCCCCAAGACGTAGTTTCGCCCCAAGATGGATATCTCGAGGGGCTTCGTGCCGTAGGAACGGATGGGGGTGGGGGTCCCGTTTGCGGCGACGAGGGAGGTTGTTTTGTCGGGCTCGCGGCTACGGTCTTTTCCTGACGGCGGGAATAAAATCGAGTGCATTGCCCCCGTATCCACCAACATCCTCCGGCCGGAGATCAGCGTCGCGGACGTAGAACCCTACGGTGTGTGGTTCGACCGCGGCCGGTTGCCACGGGTGGGCGGCCTTGGTTTTGTTTGCCGTCCGCCGTTTTTTGACTGTTGGAAGGTGCAAGGGCTTTCGCACCTCTTGGAGAATCTCCCGAACCTCCGGTGGAAGCGGCACCAGGAGTTTTCACCTCGCTGCGTGTGGGAGGACTTCCCTTGGGATACGGCGCCGATCTCTTGCGTTGGGTCGTCGTCGTCTTCTTCTTCTCTGCGGCCAGGCACACGGAGGATCGGGGGGGGGTGGGGGCGGCGAGCTTCGCGGCATGTTCGACAACGTCAGCTTCTTTGCCTTCTCTAGTAGTTCGTCGTCCTCTAGGGTGTACGCGTCGGTCAGCTGCTTTCGGACGTCCGGCTCGAGTTGCCGCAGGAATATTTCGCGGCTCGGGCTGATCTCTACCATTTTTTCCGTCGGGGCCTATTTCGGGCAGACGGGACGAGGCACCAATCACAGTGTTCCCAGGCATCTTGGGTGTCGGCGCCGCGCAAGGGGTTTGCGACTAGGTCGAGGGCGCGGGCGGCCCTTTCAGCGATGGGCACGGAATAGGCTGTCAAGAGCCTTTCTTTATCTCGTCGAGCGTGACAAGTCCGATTCGTGCGTAGACCGGTTAGAGTTAGATATTCGGTCGAACACCTCGTCGGGAGAGCCGTGCGACGAGGTCAGCCTGCCAGCACTTGGTTTGTGAGCCCCGTCGATCCGGAATTGCCCTTCGGCTCGGAAGAACAGGAAGACGGGTCAGCCGTTGTGAAGGGGGGGCAATTTGACAGCTTGAGCGGCCGCTGTGTCAGAGTCCGTCGCTGGGGTCGGGGGAGGCCCGGGTTTACCCGCGAGGTACTGTTTGCGCCCATTGTCCTCTCTCACGGCGGTCGACAGAGTCGTGAATGGCGGGCCAAACCGTTTGAGGAAACGCCTGAACACACCTTGGCAGGTATGCCGTATTTAGTCCGTTAGAGGCGTTGGTTATTTCCACGGTAGGAGCTTTCAGAGATCTATACTGAGGCGCCGTATGAGTCCGTTAAAGATCTCTGAAGGTGAGCGGCGGGTAGTGAGTCCCTCCTTAATGGCTGAGCCAAAACCGCTTGGGTCACCGTCCAAACCGGGAGGTTCACCAGTTTTGTGAGAGGTGGACAAAGAGGCAGGTAGAAGTGTACTGATTTTTATTACAGTCAAGGGAAATATAAATATACAGCATGCGGACGGAAATGTGGTCACCGACCCGCGAGAGAGTAAAAGTGGGTCGGCGAGACCCGATTTGTGTTTCTTGAGAGACATAAAATACAAAATATAAAAGTACACAATATGTGGTTATACAAGCTTTATACACTGACGGAAAGCCCGCTGAATGCTCTCTCAGGGGGAAGTAAGAACAACGCGAATGATGAATTATATACAGAGAAAATTATGAATAAGCGTTGTCCTTACAGTAGTTTACGTTCTAAGATTCGAAGTGGCAGTGCAATGTGCAAAACTCTATCTAAAGTATTAACAAAATTGCACAGCGTGATGTAGTACACTGCTCCTGAGGAATTCTGGATTCTGCGGGATAACTAGAAATGTGTGGGCAAATAATATTATAATAATAATGGGTCAAGTGATTTCTCTGATTGTTAAATTTCCACTTCAAGTATTTTCATAATACAACAGGGTATAATTTATGAAAATTTTACTATGAAGTCGCCCACTGGGACACCTGTAGTAGTCAGCGCTCATGATAGGGAACAGAGGGAATTAAAGTGACTGGACAGCAAGAAATGGAGGTGAATTAAGAGGCTAGAAAGTGTGCATGCAGCTAGGATCTGAAGAGACGACACAATCATACACAATCTTTATCCATGTTTACAGTGGCGATTCTAAGGGGGGCCGGCATCGGGGGGGGCAGCGGCCCTCCCAGATTTTGGCCATGCCCCTGGTTTGCCCCCCCCCCCACTGTTTTTAATGAAATATTATATATAAAATTAATCATTATTGAATATAACAATAGCCACTAACTAATCACAAAATTGGGCTGAGTCTACTTTCAAGTGCGTGATGCAATGTTCTGTTTTGCTTCTAGGCACTTTGCATAACCTTTTTAAGGCAATGTAGACGATGCATTTGTAAAGAATGGCTTTAGACGATGGAAAAAGGCACAAGGAAAGATGGGGCCATTGCAAAGTACCTGAACTCACATATCCACAAATCCTCTATACTGCGTGGATTGACTATGAACACAATAAAACTGATAAAACATCCATTAAACAGAGTATAAGTGAGGGCTATCAGAAGAAAGTCCGTGAAAATCGTCATTACATAAAAACTCTTGGCGAGATTATACTCCTGACACTAACACAAAATATAGCACAAAAAGGTCACAGAAGGAGACGATGAACAAAATCCATGAAATATCCGTAAACTTCTTAGATTAATTGTAAAACATGATCCTGTTACAGCTAAACGTGTCAAAAGTGGTAAAAAAAAAAAAATGAGAAGTACACCAGTTCTGCAATACAAAATGAGATGATTGATTCATTTGGATACATTGTGAGGGAAGAAATCGCTGAAAACATAAAATCCTGCCATTACTTTTCTGTTCAAGCCGATGAAGCAAAACTGCGCAATTATAAGCACTATAATAGTAGTACGAATTTGTGATGAAATCTCACACCGTAATCAGGAATGTTTTATTTCATTCACTCCCATGTCTTCATTGGATGCTGCATATATCACAGACATAATACTGAAAACTAGAAAAATTATGCTTAGGTTAAATTTCTTGTTGGCTTGGGATTTGATGGAGCATCAGTCATGAGTGGAGGAATTAGTGGAGTTCAGAAACGTATAAATGAGAAAGCACTTTTTGCTTATTATGTTCATTGTTATGGTCATAAGCTCAATTTGGTCTGCTAGTAATGCAGTGGTTCATGAGAAGTTCCTTTCTATACAACGTGAAATGTTTCCTGAAGAACAAATTCGAGATCTTCAACATCTCAGTGATACTCGCTGGTGGTGTCAGGTTACCTCCTGTGATAATGCTTTATTACGTCTGGAATGTATTATAAAACTTTTGAAGGAGACTCCTGCAGATGATACTGGAGCTCAGGCTGTATCTGCTAGAGGTTTACTTGCTCAGATGGTTGGAGAATTTGTTTGTTTATTGCAGTTTTTCTCTGAAATTCTGGGAAAAATAAAGTATCTCAGCAGCTGCAGGACTAACAGGCAGACCTTGGAAAAACAGCTAAACTTATTTCTTGTCTTCGCGAAGATTTAGCTGGTGTAAGAAAC
Source organism: Macrobrachium nipponense (assembly GCF_015104395.2). Taxonomy (NCBI): domain Eukaryota; kingdom Metazoa; phylum Arthropoda; class Malacostraca; order Decapoda; family Palaemonidae; genus Macrobrachium; species Macrobrachium nipponense. Next base: position 25,882,051 of record NC_061094.1, on the reverse strand, counting down.
TCCAACTTAATTGAGAATTACTCTAATAGGGTTGACGAACTCTGTAAAAAAAAAAAAAATGTGACATTTCACCAACAGTGACAAGGAAACGTTCAAGTAAACCTCGACAACTCCGTATTTTATCATGTTGGAAACAACTGGCCAGAGTTGTGGAGCCAAGTCATGCACAACACGTCAGTCTTATGAAGTACTTAGTGGACTGTTTAAATAGTGAATTAGATCGTCGTTTTTCCAAAGAGTCATGTGTGATCTTCTGTGGCATTTCAGCTCTCTGTCCTGCAGGACAGACGTTCTGATATGAGGATTTTAAAACACAAGCTATCTTTAGTTAAGAAATTGCTCCAGAAAGAACATCAGCCACCTACATCATTGGTGGAGTTTTTGTCATTTATTCATCCATATAAATCTGCCTTTGATTGCTTATACAGGTTACTATTGATAGCTGTAACACTTCCTGTTACTAGTGCTTCTTGTGAAAGAAATTTTTCCAAAATGAAAATAGTAAAAACATTTCTTAGAAATTCAATGACTAGTGAGAGACTAATTATTATCAGTTGAAAGTAAACGGGCTGAGAGTATTGACTTAGATAGTTTTTTGTAGATGAGTCTGACAGCCGACATGACAATCGTAGAAATAAACTGCACTAAACATTTTGAGATTTGTCCCGACATGGTCCATATCTGTTTTGTGTTCAAATGTGTATTATAAAAGCTTACCATTCTTTAATAATTGCATATTGTTATGAATTGTATATAATTTTGAATGTCGAAACAACATTTTGAGAATTTTCATGATAAGCCTCATATCTGTATGTTCATTTCATTAATTAATACCTTTCCTTACTTTGCTCAAATGTGCATTATACAAACTTACCATTCTTTAATAATTGCCTTTCGTTTGGGATTGTATATAGTTTTGAATGTCAAACCAGTATTTTCAGAATGGTCATGACATGGTCCACGTCTGTTTGTTCATTTCATTAGTTAATACCTCTCTTTTAGTTGTGCAAATGTGTATTACACAAACTTAACATTCTTTAATAATTTGCATATTGTTTGGGATCATATATAGTTTTGAATGTCAAACAACCTTTTCAGAATTGTCATGACATGCCCCATGTATATGTTCATTTCATATAGTTACTACCTTTCTTTATTTGGTTCAAATGTATATTATATTTATACATACTATCTATTCTTTAATGTCTGCGTATTGTTTGGAACTGTATATAGTTTTGAATGTTAAATTTTCATATCATGCAAGTCAGGTAAAATATCAGATGGATGATTTACAGTTGTTTTGCTTATGAATCAAACAAAATTCTATATAAACCTTTACCTTTAGTCAAATTCATTCCTCCATGAGTTTTGAAATGTTTCCAAAATTGTAATCATTTTTACAGTTACCTTTCCTATGATGCCCACCCATTATCTTTGCCCCAGAGTTGCCCCCCCACCCCCCACCCCTTCCCCCCCCTTGTTGATAGGTAAAATCGCCTCTGCATGTTTACAGTGCACTAACTCTCCCGATAAAACGTGATACATTAAGCCAAAAAGAAATTTTGCAAAGTAGAATTCCTTGGAGGAGATGCAAAAGCGACTGTCTCAAAGAATGGAGTTAGAAAATCATTGTTCCAACTTTTCTAACGTTCTCGAATTCCCATCGGCTTTTACACTTATTCTACAATCCTAAAACAGCGGATTAAAGCATCTTTAGAATAGAGTGAAATGAGAATGAATACAAAAGTACCCTGAGTATCTATCTGTTAATTCATGGTCTTGAAACAGTAGACAGTCTAAGAGGTTTATACTGATTTCCTTTTCTTTTTAAATATACATTCTCCCTAACTAAAGGGAAAATTGGTTATTTTCCGCTGTCATTTCTTCTAAATTGATCAAGAATTACTCTATTTCATATCATATAATCTCTCGCCGTTGTCAGTGATGTCATTCGACAAAGCAGACCCAAAGTTTTCTTTCCAAAAACATCTCCACGAATCTCAAGATACAGTTTCCATAATTTCCGAAAATCGTGACAGAGGCAAGCAAACGCGGACACAATATACTGCATACATATATATATATATATATATATTATATATATATATATATATATATATATATATATATATATATATACAGGCAGTCCCCTGGTTACAACGGGGGTTCCATTCTTGAGACGTGTCGTAAACTGAAAATCATCGTAAGCCAGAACATCATCCAAAAACCCTAAGAAAACCTTACTTTTAATGCTTGGGCTGCATTGAAAACTATGTAAACTGCATTTTTATTGCATTTTACATAAAAAAAACCTTCAAATATTGATTATTTTGCATTTTTCGTATCATATCTCATTTGCCAGATCAGCATTGTAGGCGCCGTAACCCCGGAACATGCGTTGCAACCCTGGAAATAATTTCTGATAAATATAATTGAAAAGCGCCTTAACCTCGGAACGTCGTAAGCCGAACCCGTAATCCAGGGACTAGTTGTATATATATATCTATTCAGCTAAAAATGTCCATTAATATCCAATTCGCTCTGCATCGGAATTAATATAATTCCATATATGTTAACCGAAGGGGATTTTTTTTGGTTGAATTCATCTTCACATGGATTCGAACCAGAGCACAGAGGCAAACCAGTGACATTCGCATCCACGAGAGGACAAAATTGTTATCAACTAAAAAAATTCCCTTTCGTGTAACACACGAGGATATATAAATTCCACGTTAGAGCGAATTGGATATTAAAGGACATTTGTAGTTAAATGCATGTATATGAATCACGGTGATGGGATAAAAATTCATATATATATATATATATATATATATATATATATATATATATATATATATATATATATGTATATATATATAATATATATATATATATATATATATATGTGTATATATATATATATATATATATATATATATATATATATATATATATATATATATATATATGGAGAGAGAAAAAGACCCACTAAATGAAGGGTGTGTTTCTATTTTCTTTTTGTTATGCTTATCCTTTAACATCTCGTAATTATATATATACATATATATATCCTATATATATATATAGATATAGTATATATATATATATTGTGACGAAGTGCCAAGTATCTGGTTACTACACTTACCATTCATTAACTTATACCTCACAAAAGCCAGACGCCTGAACCCTAAATGACTGAATACTCTAAAGGCAACAGTGATCCCTTAACAACTTACCAGTATTGCAGAAAATCAGACTAAGTTCATCAAAACAGGTGTGAGGGAATCTTGTAAGTAATTAAATTAATCAAAGGGCATCACTCCATCAACAACTTTAAAAGTCTAAATATTTCCCTGATTTCAAAAGTCTAAGTACTTCCCTAGTTCTAAGTCACTTCAAGTAAAAGAAGGAAAACAGATCAATTACCACTCTATGTTTCTACCTAATATCGATATAATCATATGCAAATATACTGGTATAAAAATGAAAACACTTATAAAAATAATATATACAAAAATTTATTATTAAACTCAAAGTTTATAAGTGAAATTCACAATATCAGGGAAAATTACTGTTACTTGAAAACAAAGTAAAGTTTAATTAATTCTTGAATCAATTAAGTAAAATTAAATAAAAATTAGTTTACCAAAAAATTCAAGAAAATTAATTAATTGAAATTCAAAAGTGTTAGGCAATAATTCAAAATTAGAAATTAATTCACAAGTGTTAAATTTAATTAATTGTGCAACGATTAATTAATGAAAATAGCTAAGTTAATTAAATTGTGAATGCAAATGAAAATACAGAAAAATATGGAAAATATTAAAATTTCAAAAGTATTAATCACACAGAATATAAAATAAAAAGGCACACTTCAATAAGAAAATGAACAAATGCACAAAAATGAAACAAACACAAAACGCAAAAATTTGCAATGTGCAAAAACGTAAATAGTTTCTCTCAAACCACTGTAATCATCAGTTATTTACTTTTTACCAAACCACTGTTCCGTTCAGTTATTAGTTGTTACCTAACCACTGTTCCTATTAGTTATTAGTTGTAACTAATAAAAATATAACACACTTTACCTTTTTGGTATACCAATTTCTTTCTTGCTGCAGCTCGTTTCACATTTTCACAAAACCAGGCACCGTTACAACAACCATGTTTGTTCAGATTCCTCAAAAAATCACTAAACAACACTAAATAAACTCTAAGAAATATCAAATATGAAATTCTCAGGTTACGGGTGACCATTCAATAAGTACGAAATCGTTACGTTACTTTAAAAATCAAAAGTGCTATGCAATGGAGAGAGAGGAAGAGAGAGAGAGATGTGAACGGTTTGAGTCTTTAAGCCCGAATGAAAAACTTCTCCCTTACGGAAGCTGGACTGGATATGACAAAACGTTTTGGCAATAATGCTTCCAGAAGCTTCGAAATCTTACGCAACTTTACATACAAAATGTGTAATCTGCACGTGGCTTTGACAAAGACATACATGTATGAGACGATTCTGTTAAAAAAAGACATGTACTCGATTCGATCGACCGAAGCAGAAGTTCCTTATCACAAATGATGACAGAATCCCAAAACACAATGAAGGCTCGAGCTTGCTTATCAAATGTGTTGACAGATTAGGAAAAACAAAGATATTCTCTCTCTTTCTACATTCTACATTATATATATTCTTTTCATATTATGTAATGCAAAATCTGAACACACATTTAAAACATCCTATCTCTAAGCCATCTAGGAATCTGAAAAAATGTTGCCAAAATCTCATACACAATATTTTATACAGTCAAAGAGGGGAAATAGGAATTTTGGAAGTAGCAATATTTAATGATAATAATATATATACATATATGTATGTATATATATATACATACATATATATATATATATATATATATATATATATATATATATATATATCATATCGCCAAAAAATTAGAAGGAAAAAATGGGAAGGCAACATTAACGTGAATGTGGCCGTTGAACTTGAAAAAAATGAGGTCATTCCATAAAAGGAAAGAAAGGAGGTTCCACTTCATTAAGATTCAATGGCCCAGAAATTGTCCTCTCGCTAAGAAAAAAAAATGGAGCTGAAACAGAATCGTGGAAGTAAAATCAGTGATGGGCTTCAAATACACAGAGTATATCACAAAGGTTATTCACTGGCAATTATATGAATAATATGAGTGCGCTTAGAACACTCCTTTCTGCTTACATTCTACGAACTTACATTTTATACATTTTATTGATCTCCAAGTTAGTCAAGACTCTCAGATCTAATCAGCACACATTTAGAATGGTGCGAGTTTGGTGGTATGGGTTGATTGATTGATCTATAGATTTTAGGCATTATGCCAAGCACTGGGCAACTAAGGCCATTCAGCGCTAAAACGGAAAAGGTTTAAAAAATATAACAGGAGGAAAACCTAGCAGTTGTACTATGAAATAATCGTTAGGAGAGGGTGGACAGTAAGATTCTAGGGGCCGAAGGGACACTGCAAAAATCCTTAAGTGATGCCTGCATTGCACCGCATGATGTGCGCTGACGGTGCTACCCACCTACGGAGTGTTCTATATACATACCATCTTCTCTCTCCCAGTTATTTGTAGCATGTTTATCAGGCCATTAAGGATAAGCAGTTCGGTATTCTTAGGACAGAATTCTGTAAAATTTATAACGTAGGAATTATGCTAAAATACCCAAAGTTTTTAACTAACAAATCTTAACAGAATAAAGGACCTTTTATGAGAGAAAATATTCTTATATTGCCATAAAATGTAAATCTCTATTTAATTTTTAAAAATACCAATAACTTTGGAGAAATTTTTTTTTCAAGGATTCAGAGACAGCTCTAAATTTTATAGTTTGTGACTCCTTAAAATAAACTCATGCTTGCAATTACACGATTTCCTGTGCTGGATGTAATAGTAAACTTCTGGGTCAAACTGGACAACATCGTTATGCAGTTCGAGCAAGTCAATTGACAAGTGCTTCATTTGTTCAGAAGAATGATTTGACCCACGTATTGTATGGACTGGAAAAACTTATCTGAGAAAATATTTATGCAATAAATATTGTTAACTGAAATGTTAATGAATTTGCGTTCACCGCGCAATTTAACAATCAATTTATGGATCAATTCTGGACTTTTTAAATTAGATATTTAACTTGTTTATACAGTGTCACCTTGCCGCCATTGTTTGTTTTACTAACTACAGTGTGAGTGCTGAAGCGTTTGTAAATTATCCTTACTTTCTACATGCTAATGACAATCGACAGCTTATAGTACTAAACAGTAATGATGCTCTACTCGTTGATGGCTTCGAACTTTGCCTTAACGTTATTTCCTTGTTGTCTCAATATATGTTAGGTTGTACCCTAAAGAAGTGTACTACATAATGCTTGAAAGAGTACCTGGTCTTTAATATTCACCTTTCCTATGGTTAAATACGTGTGTATATATATATATATATATATATATATATATAGATATATATATATATAAATATCTGTATATAATATATATATATATATATATATATATATATATATATATCTGTATATAATATATATATATATATATATATATATATATATATATATATCTATCTGTATATATATATATATATATATATATATATCTATATATATATATATATATATATATATATATATCTATATATCTATATATATATATATATAAGCGCAGACATAAGAGGTTCAGGAGGTCCATTGATACTAAAGATGAAGGCCAAGATTTATTATAAAAACGTTTCGCACATTAACTTTGTGCATCTTCAGTCTGTAAAAAGAGAAATGCATATATAAAAACTAAAAAACAGGATTCACAATAGTATTCATTAAATGCAATAAAATATAAATAGTTAAAAAAGGAAGAAGAACCACTGAGGTACCAACCGACTAGAATGGAAGGAAAGCAAGGAATGATTTTTGAGAGAGCCAGGTCCAAGACGTTGACTATGCAGATGTAGAGGTGAAGCCGAGGTGTGTTATTCAATGGGGGAACCAGCCTTTAATAATTAAAGATTCCAAGGTAGTTAGGTGGTCCGGGTCTTTAGTATAACCTATTATCGAAAAGTGCTGTTTTGATACATTTATTTTGCATTTGGTGGCATGATTCTTGATACTAGAAAATCAGGATTACTAATTCTTTGACCTGTTCTATAGCTGAAACCCATATGGCTACAATATCTCATCTGCAGTAATCTTCGAGTCGATCCCACGTAAGTTGCAGGGCATCCTGCGCATTTGAATTTGTATACAACGTTGGATCTCA
>NC_061094.1:25829735-25869735 GCF_015104395.2 Macrobrachium nipponense | reverse complement strand
AAATTGGCAGGCGACCATGTAACCCACTCGTCCAACAAGGAACTGATGATGACTACGTACAGTAAAATTACAGTACGTACTTAGCACTAGATTAAGACAAAACACACACAAGCAACAGTTTACTTCATAGACTGAACCCTTCCTTTTGTGTCAGCTGGGAACTGAACAGACATTATACATAAATATGTACAACATAACAAAGGGTGCAGTAGCAAAAAAGTATTACTACATCTTTCTTATTTATAAGAAAAATGAGAAGAAAAAGCAGCCAATATGTTAACTTACAAAATATTTTTTGTATACTTTTACACAAAACTGAAAAATGGATTGTAATCAATATGTTGCAACGCAGAAGGTGGGCATAAAATTTCCTAACATGGAACCTCTGAATACAGGGCATAACTAGCAGCTCATTAACACATTGGCTGTTAATGACTAAATAAACTGATAAAAAGAGAATGTTGTTAGAAGACAAATCAAGCAGAGTTGCAATAGTAGCAGATATCACCACTAGAAGAAAATAATTAAAGCTCCTTTTATTGATGACACTATGAACACCATGGTATGAGTGATATAAGAAATTTGTACAAATAACTGTTCAACCCTAATAGTTATCAGAAAACCTAAGTACAACACCCACAGAAAACAAGTCACATTTTAGACCTGCTGGTACACCTTCATTATTAGGTTTTCAAGAAGTTGTAATTCATTGGGCTAGATATTATTATTATGTAATGGAATTGACCATTTGAGCCATCTGTGTGTTACTTAAGAATTTTTGGCCAATGATCTCCCAGAATTTGGCTGAGAACAGTAAAGTAGCAGTACGTACACAGTATATAGGGTCTTTGCAACATTCTTTCAGATCCCAAGCTGTATTGCTTTTTACCTTTTACCAGTTTCCAACTTTGTTATAGTACTCCTATTTTCATCTCTTGTTTTAAGAATAAATCCTCTGAATAGTCCTACAAGTGGTTAAAAATGACTAAGTGATCTGATTAAATTATATGAGAGAAGTATAATGATAAAAATAACAGTTCAGCCATCTTGTGTAACCATTTATTAATAACAATGTTAACAACAAGTAAATGCATGATAACAACTACAGGTATTAACTTAAGAACCAAAAATACACTACCTTTAAAGAATAATCAGATTATAAACCTCCACCAATGTGATTAGCAAACACAGTACTAATCTAGTGTCAATCAGATTTTCCCAAATACAGTGCTGTACTAGAATTTGATCGACATGGTTATCCATATATGTACTCTGCATCATATACGTATTTTTGCATAATACTCATCAGTAACAACAATAATAATGATAAGAGTATTAATAAAATATTCTGGATCCTCATGCAGACTTAAATCCACACCTACATCTAATCAACTGTTTCCTGAAAATCGAGAATCTTTTTAAAAATCATACAGAGCAGTGTTTTGGTATTCCCATAACCCTGCTAACAGATAGGCAAGCACTGCCAAAAACAGACTCCTTGGTGGAGGTAATAAAAATAATGCCGTTGGAGGTAATAAAAATAATGCCACTATAGTATATTTCATTCCATCTGTCCACTCACCAACGTAGGTTTTAGGTAGATGTGGCAATGCTCACAGCTAGTTCTTAATTGGCTGCCATCAATATTTCCAATATCATAGATTTAATGTGAAAAAAGGGATTTTGACGAAGGAAAAATCTATTTCTGGGTGATTGGCTCGTGTCGCCCTATGAAAGTAATCCTTAATATCATCTTTCTAGGTAAAATATCCTAAAATTACCAGAGAAAAAACAAAATTAAGAAAAAGGTCAGTAAGACTGACTCGCTCACTCTTAAAAAGAAGTGTCGGTATGAAATAGGGGCGAGTGTGGAACACTACCACGAGACAAACACCAATTAGAACTTCCCATCAGAATCCCCCTAAGAGAGAGCCGATACCAACGGGCGATGCAGCCTCTACTACTACTACTAGAGGACGCCACGGACAGCAGCGCCCCTAGCGGTCATCCTTAATTAACACATAATTACATCTTGTCCTGCAAGGGGGGGAAAGCAAACCATAAAAAGGGGATGGGTTTCATAGGGCGACACGAGCCAATCACCCAGAAATAGATTTTTCCTTCGTCAAAATCCCTTTTCTGGGCCTCGCTCGTGTCGGCCTATGAAAGAGTACAGAGAAACAGACAAGATGGAAAAGGAAAAATGAAAAACATGTTAAAATGATGGATATAATATAAAGTAAATCAAATACAGCAACAAAATAAGTACTTAAACTAACTATGGTAAACAATAACAGAATGTTAGTAAACTTAAAGTACTTAAATGGTAGTAACAATGACATAATATGCATGTAAAATAGAGAAATAGTTGAATTTACTTAATTAGAATATATAGGTACAATTATATACATACATGTGTCCTACCCTAGTATAAAGATAAGGGTAGGTACACTCAAATCCATCATTAATACAAATAAAACAAGTAATTCAAATATATACAAACACATTGTGACTGAAGTTATCACAAGTTTAAATGGAAATTTATACAAACATATTGTGGCCTAACCTAGCATAAAAATAAGGTTAGGACCACTGGAGTACATATCAGTACCAATGTGGTTGTCCCTAGCAAAAAAATAAGGGACAAACCACTATAACACACAACGGCTAAGGCTATGATGATGAGTAGCCTGGTGATAGGTTGAGGCATGTTGGTTGAAGTAGGTAGAAAGGAGACCTGGATCAATACTACAACTACTAAGCAGTGTCAGGGGAAACTATGTTTCCCGCTGCTACTGCTGAAAACTTTAAAGATTCCAAGGACTTTAAGTAATGCCGTTTAAAGACTGTCGGGGATTTCCATCCAGTATACTTCCTAAGATCCTCAAAGTTCATATGTTGGAAATAGTTAATAGAGGTGGCTACTCCCCTGATATCATGTGCTTTTGGGAATGACTCAGGGTTAGCTTGTTTAATGAAGTAAAGGATTTGTTGCCTAATACTTTTTAACTGACAAAGTACCACCTTTTTTTTCTCTCATGAAGAGAGCACCCGAGGATCTAGAAGAAGTACGAGATAGAAAGGCTCTAAGGGTTGATACTGGGCAGAGAGAAGGATCCTGTGGAAGTGGGATAACCTTCCAAGGAGCCCACCTTGCAAGAGGATCTTCATTTTTGGCTAAAAAGCTACGATCCGGAGCAAGTAGAACTTCTCCTGATGGGAGGAATTCCACATGACCCGCATCTCTGGATAGAGCCGACAGTTCTGAAATTCTTGCTCCTGAGGCTAGGCTTAATAAGAATAGAGTCTTCCTCAGGAGCATTATGAATGTACAAGATGAGTTGTCAGTATCTGAAGCTAGTTTGAGAACATCATTTAAGAACCATGAAACTGTAGTAGGCCTCTGAGAAGGTCTAAGTCTAGCACAGGCTTTAGGGATAGATGTGAAATAAGATTCAGTTAAATCTATCTGAAAACCTACTTGAAAGATTTTCTTCAAAGCCGACTTGTGAGTGGTAATCGTGCTAGCTGCTAAACCTTTTTCAAATAAAGATCTGAAAAAGGATATAGCCAAATTAACTGTCATGGTTGTAGTGTTCGATTCTCTCAAGAAAGATGCTAATTTCTTAACAGCTGAGTTCATATTGTTGATGATGGTTGACTCCCTCTATCTGATTCCAGGAAGAGAATATTCTGTGGATCAATGTTAGCATCTTTATTAGCCGCAAACTTCATGAAGTCCATAAAGTTAGGGTCTGGAGAGTTCATGAGGAAGCGAACACAGTCCTCATTTGTACTGATTGTGATAGTTTGGGATTTGGGGATCCGTTGAGGTCGGAGACCCAATTCCAAGAGAAAGTGGATACCAGTTGCTCTTGGGCCAGTCCGGTGCAATCAGAGCTACTATCCCTTTGAAAGACCTTAGTTTGTCTAGGACTTTCAGGAGAAGATTCACTGGGGGAAAAACGTAAATTCTCCTCCATTGATTCCAATCCAACGACAGGGCGTCCGTGGCATAAGCCAGAGGGTCCAGGTTGGGGGCCACATAGCAAGGGAGCTTGTGGTTCGCTTGTGAGGCGAAGAGGTCCACTTGGAGACCTGGGACTCTCCGGCCTACCCACTGGAATGACCCGACGTCCAGAGACCACTCTGATTCCAGAGGGACTGACCGGGACAGGGCGTCCGCTATCACATTCCTTACTCCTGCCAGGTGAGTGGCAGACAGATGCCATCTGTGTTTGTTTGCTAATGCAAAGATGGCTATCATGACATGGTTCACATGCTTGGATTTGGACCCTCCTCTGTTGATGCAATGAACTACTACTGCACTGTCCAAAACTAGCCTTAAGATGAGGGACTTTCGGGGGAAGAAGTCTCTTAGAGTAACGAAATACTGCCATTGCTTCCAACATGTTTATGTGGAGCTGGCGAAATTGAACTGACCAAGTCCCCTGAACCTGTTTGAACTGAGAGTATCCCCCCCAACCGGACAGGGATGCGTCCGTGTGAATGGTTAACATTGGGAGGGGATATTGAAGGGGTACTTTCTTGGCCAGGTTCTGTACTCTTGACCAAGGCCGTAGTTGGTTGCGGAGGATCTGTGGGATCACTGACAACTTGTCTCGATATTTGGAGTTTGCTTTTGACCGCCAAATTCGATTTATATCTTTTAACCTTACTTTGAGAAGGATATCTGTTACTGAAGCAAACTGAAGAGACCCTAGGATTCTCTCCTGGTTTCTTCTTGACGTTTGTTTGCACTTGAGAAATTGCCTGACAGATTTTGCTATTTCCTTCCGTTTGGCTACTGGAATTGATAGATTGTGGGAGGACAAATCCCACTGGATTCCCAGCCACTGAAAACGAGATTCCGGAACAAGTCTGGATTTCGTTTTGTTTATCTGGAACCCCAGATGTTCCAGAAAGTGAACTACCTTTTTGGTAGCTTTGAGACATTCCTCGACTGTTGGTGCCCAGATTAACCAAATCGTCGAGGTATGCCGCTACCATGATTCCCTGAGCTCTCAATTGTTGTACAACCACTTCTGCTATCTTTGTGAATACCCTGGGGGCTAACATTCAGACCGAAGGGCATCACTTTGAATGAGAATGTCTGATTTCCTAGCCTGAATCCTAGGAATGGGCGGAAGTGCCTGGCTATAGGGATATGATAGTATGCGTCTGTAAGATCGATGGAGCATGTGACGGCTCCACGCGGCAGTAAGGTCCTTACTTGCGAGAGGGTAAGCATCTTGAACTTGTCGCAGCGAATGAAAGAGTTTAGCTTTGACAAGTCTAAGATTACCCTTCTTTTTGTTGAGCCTTTCTTTGGAACGCTGAATAAGCGACCTTGAAATTTTAGATGCTTGACTCTCGCAATAGCTCCTTTCTGAAGGAGTTCTTCCGCGTAATCTATCAATTCCTCTGACGGTACCTGATGGAATGATTTGATTGGAGGAGGATCTTGGATCCAGCTCCAGCCTAATCCTTTGGACACTATGCTCTGTGCCCAACTGCTGAACCCCCACCTGTGGCGGAAAAGGAACAGCCTCCCTCCTACCTGGAGAGCCTCATTGCTGATGGGCGGGTTGGCCACCACGCCCTCCTCTGAACTGTTTACTCCTTGCGCCCCTTCCTGCGCCACGGTGACGAAAGTAACCTCTCGCCCTACCCCTCGATTGAGAGTAGCCTTGAACCTCATAAGCAGGGTTAAAGGCAGGCGAGATGGCATAGGAGGTCGAAGGCTGGGATTGCTGGGGCACCAGGAGGAACGGCTGAGTTTGTTTAGCTGTAGCAGGTTGTCCTTGTTGGGTGACTGGGACCGCCTGCACAAACTGCTGCGAGGCTGGAGTTTTTTGTATGGCTGGAATCTCTTACCAACCTTCTTTGGTTTCTTGCCAGCAGTAGGAACGGATTCCTGTTTCCTCTTAGAGGAAATGCCCCCACCTAGCTCTAAGGCTCTGGTTGAGTCAGCAGCTTCGTGATGAACTTCGTTCACTGCTGACTCTGGGAAGAGATCCGCTCCCCACATGCTGGCAGATAAGAGTCTATTAGGCTCGTGCCTGATAGTACACTCTTGAAGAACATGCTTCCGACAGTTCTTCCTGGCTTGGAAGAAGTCAAAAGCGTCTAGCAGAACCGTGTGAAATTGTGATTTCGCTAAGATCTTAAATAGCGTTCGTTCGCATAAGACAGTGCAGCCAATTTCCGTGACTATGATAGAGTTAAGGGACCTGCCAAACCTAGTCCGCGCATCGAAACTCTGCTGGATTAGGGAGGTCCGGCAGCTAGGCAACTTCTCACCGAACTGGTCCATAGCGCAGTCCGGCTTGAGTTTACCCTGCGTGAAAGTAGCAGGCAGGTTTTCCCATAACTCTCCGAAGGCGGGAAAGAGTGGAGAAGTGGACTCCGACTCTCTCAACTGCGGAAGGGGCTCATCCTTGAGGACTGCCATGCAAGAGCCTTCTCCACCAATTTCGTGGCGAACGGAAGAGAGACCTCCTCTTCCGTGGCGAAAATAGTGAATGGGTGCTCTTATAGGCCTGGAGTTTAGTATTCGTACACTCCCAGTCCTCAAGGCAGTGAACCCATTCCGTTGGGCGTGGTCTCTACTGTAGAGGACAGACTCCTTCGAGATCTTGTCCTCCCTTGTAAGAGCCGTTGGTGTCAGCCTAGCATACCGATGAAGGCTGTGACAGACCCGGAGGATAGAACTCGAAGTCCTCAATCCTTCGAGTGCCAAACTCCGGGATCGAAATCATCCCGTCCTTAAAGGGAGCGTAGGCCGCTACTCTCCATGGATTCTCCATAGAGAAAGCTGGCAGAGAGTCGTAAGACGGGAGTTGGAGGATCCCCGTGCTAGAAGCAGGGGATACTGGGGGAGGAGCCTGGGATAGCCCAGACATCCGATCCTCAGTCTCTCTTACTCTATTCGAGAGTTCCTGGACGGTCTGTCCAGTTTGAGACAGAGTGCTCGACAATTGTGCGAACATCTGCTCAAAGCGGGTTCCCCAAGCTGAGATTTGAGAACCCACCATCACTCCTACCTGCTCCATCATTCCTGGTGAGACAGGAGAAGGAACGCAGGAGCTGGTGCTTGCTACCCCTGCCGGCATAGCCGGAGAGGGGCAACGGAGGCGGGAGAACGGCACGACTCGGAGGTAGCGCGAGCTTTCTCCTTCGAAGCCTTGCCTCTAGAACTCTTCGACTGGGAAGAGCTTGGCCTTAGCCTTCACCGCGTCGGCGTAAGAAGTCGATGACTTCCTAGCCGAAGAAGACGAAGACGACTTTCTAGAAGTCGACTTAGACAGAGTCTTCGGTTCTCTCTTTCCCTTCTCCTTGGGAGGTACAGAGAGAGCGGGAGTGCGGCTAGGGATCTCAGATCCCGGAAAGCCTTGGAAAGATGCGGAAGAAGAAGGGACAGGAGAAGATCCAGGAGCGTCCAAGGAAAGACCTTGGGCGCCCGACAAACCTACCTCAACCAACCCCCCCAACCCTCACTCACTAACCGCCATTCGGCTCGAGGTTCCAGGTTCCAGGCCGGCGACGTCCGGGACTGGCTCCTGGGCAGCTACGAGCCCCAACGACTGCTGGAGATCTTGCTGGATGGCGGCTATTACGGGGGCGGCGGACAAGGGATCGACGTAGCCCGTCGACTTGCCCGCAGGGAAGATCTGGATGGCCAGCTTTTTATCCAGTATATAGGGCTGGCCCTTGGCGGCGTTCTTTCCAAAGCCGCCTACCCACGCTTTCAGAGTGGCGAGGGCGACTTCCCTCACCCCGCTAGCCTGAAAGAAAGGCTGAATTAGCTACCAATTGCGGACAGGGTTAACAAACTTACGAACTAAAAGTGTTAGTAAATTGATAAATGGTCTTATAATGGTCTTACCCCATCAACCAGCTGACCGACCAGGTCGTAGCAAATGGTGCAGGCCTCGGGGTGCCAGACGATGGACTCGTTGAACAGGGTGGCACAAGGGGCGTGAGACCTGCACTCATCGTGTCCGCAGGGGTCATGCAGCGTCGCGTTGCAAGCGAGGACCTGACAGTTGGTAGCCTGTAAGTGGAAACGTACATGAGTACAGAGTAACACTTACAGCCTAACATATGCTCCGCTGGTGCCGGAGCGATAAAGTTAGATGAAACCAGAGCCCTGCTAAAATACGTGTGGTAACCATGTTGGAAGAAAGGCTATGGCTCCGCCAGTGGCGGAGGCACAAGAATCAACCAACTAGGAGTGGTGGTAAAGGAAACCACAACGTAAAATGGCGGGGATGGTTGATAACATAATAATAAAATAAACACAATTCATTGTAAAACATCTTAAATTAGGGTATATATATCCTTAACATGGTACAGTAACAACATCAAAACCAACTTCTCTCCACCCGTCTACTAGAAGAGTGCGTAGGTAAGGGTAAGCTCCCTTCCGGTAGCGGGGGAGAGATATAAGGATATAGTAGGCAAGCAAACGACCATCCATAGTACCCACCCTACCCGCCAGTGGAGCCAATAACCTATAACCAAAGGGGCCCCGGCTGCGACGGAAGGCTCCTTTCGTATCGTAAGGGAGGTGGCTGAGTAATGGGTATGGGGGGGAAGGAGGTCCCGGTGAAACACGGCGGGAGCGAGGAAAGGGGGAAGGGATGGCCTACTCCTCCCCACCTCACCAACTACCCGTATGGAGACCCGGTACCTCATAGTGGTCGCCCTAAACCCCCTGCTGGTGGAACCTCCCGGCACCTCCGGAATGAGAGAGAAGGCTAAGAGGTGTATGACAATCCAGGGGTCCCCCAGCTCCTCCCTACATCAGAGAGGGAGGGAAGGGGCAGGGTGAGGTGCTATGGAACACGTGACTACTAGTGGCCTAGGCCGCGATCACCACAACCGTGGTAGGGCCACGTGAACCAAACTGTACCAATACATGGAACAAGCACCTAGGCTAGCCTAACACCCTAAATAATAATAATAAAATACATCGAAAGGTGGAAGAGACACTTTTAGGAAAAGAGAAAGAAGCCCAGGAGGAGGCAACTATTCCAAGAAACAGTAGCCTACTCGGAGCCAGCGATAGCCGATGTAGAGCAAGAGCCGGGATGCTGGGCCAGAATAATATAATGATAGCCCTAAATACCAAGCTAAGAGAATGGTAAGAGGGCTAAACTAGCTAAAACTCGATGTAAAACAATGAACGTGAAAAATAAGCCCATAAGTATAAGAAGTCCCAGTATGGAGGACCGGGAATTCTTACGAGGCAGCATGGCCGCCACGAGACAACCGGGGAACCGTATATGACCTATAAAAAGGAAAATACTGGTACCCGGAAGATAAAACTATGATAAAATAATACTTATGAGTTACTTAACTTAGCCGTGGCAATTGCTGAACGTTCCATCGTAGAAAACGAGATAAATCCAGAATAGTAATCGCACAAGGGAAAACAGCGTCAAGATGCTGGCGCTAAAAAATTAAGGATGACCGCTAGGGGCGCTGCTGTCCGTGGCGTCCTCTAGTAGTAGTAGTAGAGGCTGCATCGCCCGTTGGTATCGGCTCTCTCTTAGGGGGATTCTGATGGGAAGTTCTAATTGGTGTTTGTCTCGTGGTAGTGTTCCACACTCGCCCCTATTTCATACCGACACTTCTTTTTAAGAGTGAGCGAGTCAGTCTTACTGACCTTTTCTTAATTTTGTTTTTTCTCTGGTAATTTTAGGATATTTTACCTAGAAAGATGATATTAAGGATTACTTTCATAGGCCGACACGAGCTGAGCCCAGAAATATGCAAACTAATTTCTTCAGTAATACATACATTTGAAAGTTTATATTTACAAAGAGCCCTCACACCTTAGCTAGATCATAAAAATGCTGATTTATATTGATATTGATAACACAACAGTACAAGCATAATATAATGATGAGCTTCCAACAGTCACATGACTGCAAACAGTCTACTCTGGTCAAACACAAACAAACGATGGGCTTTAAATAACCGTTGCTTATCTCATTGCAGGTAAGTAAAAAGAAATCTGAATATGTGTGTGAATTAAAGGTATTTCACTAATTTCTTGCATGGAAATTACATAAGTTGGTTAATATTAAAAATAACATGAAATACTGTCTATGAGGCTAGCTTAGACATACACATTTTTTCATTGTAGGTCACAGGAACTTAGCTATATCTTAGTTTTACCAGACCACTGAGCTGATTAACAGCTCTCCTACGACTGGCCCAAAGGATTAGATATTTTTACATGGCTAGGAACCAATTTGTTACTTAGCAATAGGACCTACAGCTTATTGTGGGATCCAAACCACATTGAGAAATGTATTTCTATCACCGGTAATAAATTCCTCTGATTCCTTGTTGGCAAAACGGGGAATTGAACCCAGACACTGAGATCGGTAGTCGAGGACATTACAGACTCATCCAACGAGGTACTGTAGATCACAGGAAAAATACTTAGAATGAACAAATAAAGTTTACAATAAAAGGAGTAATTCTGACTGAAAGGGAAGGAATGTGTGCATAAAAGGAGGTCGGTAAAATAACATATTTGTTAAATCAGCAGCAAAAGCCTAGCTTCATTGGTCTATGCTTTATGTTCTGGCAGTAAACAATATTAAAGCTTATTTTCCATTTTACAGAAATAGTTATTACTAAGGTATCATAAAGTCATTTTTATAAACATGTACGAAACTGTACCAAATTAGAATTAGCAGTTTCATAATTTTTTTGTTAACCTAATAACTAGGTCTGAGTAAATTATGTTAAGCAACAATGAAAAGGATATAAAAAGGAGAAAAAGGACAGTAAAAAAGAATAATGGGGATAAAATCAAATAAAGCAGATTAATACAGATATTAATACTATACGTATATATATTGTCAATTTAAACATTCATTTACATTATGCATTAGAGAGTGCACTGCTGAAAATAGACCTAGGCTAATCAGATGTCAAAATCAGAAGTCAAATTTAGGCCTACTAAATGTGCCATGCAAATTATTTTATTGATCTAAGGACAAAACTAACTGAATTACACTTTGCTAATTGAGAATATCGATGGGCCTAATGTATTGTTTATCAGCTGTATTAAGTGACGAACTGACGACACCCCAGTAGTACTATTGTACAATATGTTGGGTCAAGGTCAAGACTCTAGCAGCAGCAAAGCCAACTTCCAAATGCTTATTCTGTCACAAAGCTTTAGTTGAGAATAAAATTAGAATTCATGTACTCATGGGTATATATTTTTCTTACTTTGAAAAATAATTATTTTTGATACACTGAATAAATCTATTCAATGCCAATTTAACTTATTTCAAATATAACATCTTTGAATGGAAATATTTATTGATAAGTAAATAAGTTGCATATGGCAATATTTCCATAACAAACAATGAATTAAGAAACTATGCCAATTCTTTGTTGGCTGACTGAACATAGAATAAATTTTAAATAAGAAACTCTTCTGATCTGAACAGTTTGTTAGGATGGGTTTAGGTGTAGTCTAGGCTATACTAATGAGATAAATCGTAGTTATTGAAAGCTCACCATTTGTGTTTAATTTGAGTAAACAATTTGATACTATAAGCTTGTCATTCATGTAGTTGGACATATTGGTATATTATTATCAATATAAATCAACATCTTTAATATCTATATACGTATAAGAAAAGGCATTCTTTGTACGGGTATATATGAAAATTGAAATATGCTATTGTTTAATAATTATTAGCCAACAATATTGAAAGCGTTAATTTTTACCTAATCATGTGCTACCCACGCACATGTGCCACATCTTCACCCATGTACAGATGAAATGAAACCAACTACTATTACAATTTAAGTTCCTTAAAAACTACCCAGCAGATATTAAAACAATTAAAATATAATCTTTTCTCACTATAAAAATAGCCAAGTCATAATAAAAATATAGGCATAATTTTAGAACTGGACAATAATAATCAAAAATAGTAATCATACAATATTAAACTTTGTAAAAAAAATAATAATAAAGGAGCATTTTTGTTATGACAGAATTGCCTCTGCATACTGTATGAAAAGGCAGTTATCCCTTCCCTATCCATGTTACAATTATGATACATACTGTACAACAGATCACTAAGAACAGAGGATGAGAAGTGCATGTTTTTCTCCATAAGTTATACACAAAACTCCATAGGGTTATAAACTATTTTCAGTGCTTTTACAATATCTTACTATTACAGGAAGTGCCAAGAATAATTCACAACCCAAAATAACAATTATATAATCTTACATTTTGTGAAAAATAATACTGAAGGGGTATTTTAGTTATGACAGCAGTGGCATCTAAATCTATATTACAATTACGTACAACGGATCACAAATAAGAGGATGAATAGTGCTTGTTTTCCTCTGTAAGGCATACACTAAGATCAATAGTGTTTGAACCTATTTTCAGTGCTTTAGAACCAATTAATACTATTATAAAATCTGAGAACAGATTTCAAATAATTCAAGCACAACATATCTTACTATCACAAAAAATGCCAAGAAATTAATTACATTCACCCTTAAGTACACACATTCATATGACCTTTACTACTTATATAGTATACGTACTCACTCTTTAAGGCCATAGTAATTATTAAATTTCATTTCTGTTACAACTACAAGCAGTCCCTGATTATCAGCGGGGGTTCTGTTCCCGGGGGTGTGCTGATAAGCGAAAACTGCCATTAACTGAAACTCTTGATTTATGGTGCCATAAGCACCTTTGTGGCGCGCCATCCTTATGGTGTCGATAACCGAAACTCGTCCCGTTATGGCTCCATAAATCGCCGATTTTATGATGCTAGACAAGCACCATAAAACCAAGTCCACCGATAACCAGGGATAGTCTGTATAGACTCATTTGACAACCTATGAATGCTGAATTTGTAAAAAACACCCATAGCAAGCTGCATAGGAATATATCTATTTCAAAAGTGTTTCAAAGAACAGTTTCTGCTTGTAAACTCTGCTTCATGCACGCATGCCTTCTGTCAGCATTGTGTGACTGCAATGATATCTAACAGACTTTTTCTTTTGGATTCTTAAACCTTCACTAAGATTGTTGAATGACTGAATGTGTGGTGGACAAATTTAATTTTTTTTTTTTAGTAAATATGAATTGCATAAATGGATGTATTAATGTGATCATGAAGTTAATAAGACTGAACATTAAGGACCTTAACACATGATGCAATGAATCTGGGTAAGGAAACTGCTGAGAAGAAAAAAAGTTCCTTACCACTGATGCTGGAAGCTCTTACCAGGCACTGAACAGTTTAAAAACCTCCTAGGGGTAGAGTGGCATAAGGGTCTGGGGAAATTGTACACAACTTTGCCTAAACTTTAAAAAAATTATGGTGAGTACAATACATTTTGAATATCAGTATATTTTTAGATTCATTTGTGTCTTACTGATTTAATTTCATTACATATGCACATTTTGTTGAATTTTCCACATGGAACAGTGGGTACAGTATTCAACTGTAAATGAACCCAAAATATTGATACAGGCTGAGGCAAGGAGGCTTATGATCACTTGGATAGTAACCCTTTACTGCAATTTAAATGTTGAATGCTGTTGATTTTATGCTTTTTGGGTACATGACTAGCTTTGATGGCACATATCCCAAATGCATACTGTGGGCTGATTGGAAATGGACACATCAGATGCAACATTTGTCTGACATCATTGTAAAAATTTTACTTTAGTTTATAATTGCATGGTGATAGTCTATAAGAATTTAACATGTTGAAGTCACAATACGACAATGTAAATCATAAAACATATTCCTAAACTAGCATACATACTTAATTTTCACTTGATACAGCTATCCTTCAGTTCCTATACTTTATAGTGGATTTTAACATTCTACCAGACTGACAAAATTAAGTTCAAAATATACTGTATCTAAGATAGTCAGTTTACCAAATAACTGCCAAGCACCAGCCTCAGTTTTTTGTAAAAGAGCAATGTTATAAATAAAAGAATACCGTTATCATTTTTATTTGTTGCTCACTGGGATTGTTGACCCCTATCATAACAATGACACTCAGGATAATTATGTACTTGTAAAATTTGTAATAAATACACGTAATGTAGTACTGTATTTTATGAATGGCTTCACTCTGTAAAACCATGTTAATGTTTGGCACAACATTCTTGATGTGAATAATTGTAAATCAGTGTAAGATTTTCAGAAAATTAGCTAAAGGAACTAAAAGTATTTCAATAAAGAGTATTTAACTTGACAGTAAACATTTGAATTATATTTTTGTTTGTGGAATTCCATCACCCATAGAAAAATCAGAATACAATAATAAAATAAAATATGTATATCTTTTCAATGTGGTATTTAGCAATTAACATTAATGGATGGGAATGCTTATATGTACTGTACTGTACTGTTCTGTTGATGATATATTACATGTATAAAAAAAATTCTTTCTCAATGGAACAACAGTACATGTATTATATTTTCTGCTTATTTTATTACCTGTGAGAAATGGACTGATGATTGAAAGCTTTTCTTTAACAATGTCAAGGTCTGATATCAATATTAAGATCTCAGAAAGGGTGCTATGAGACGCAGAACTGACAAGTAAAGGTTTAGTGAATATTTCTGTTTCAACGTGTAGCTATCAACAAATATGAAAATAACAATTCAGTAGGTTTTTTCTCTTGTTTTCCTGGATGCTTTTGTCTTGTATAGGCAGGTGATATTCTTGAGAAAATTTTTCTCAAACAGAATCTGTGTGTAGCAATGCTACACAAATATTTATAATGGCCTTTAAGGATGTATAATTAATTAGAGGGGCTTTTAACACAACACTGCATTATAATGAACGGTCTTTGAGAAGCAACAACTTATGGTTTACATAGTTAATGATTTAACAAAATGCTTAACACCTTACATTCCTATTACAAAGTCTTAAAAGTTAAATGGGTAGATCCAAGATAGCAGTATGAATCATGCTAAATTAGTAGGAATGAGGTTTTTTATTTCTTTCATCTTATCTACTTTCCAAACTTATACCAAGATACAGGCAGTCCCCAGTCCCCAGTTGTGTTTACAAAGTCGTAAGTACCAACTAACCACTATCGTTAACCACTTATCAGCACCGACAAACCGCTTAATAACACTGATAAACTGCTTAAAGACACTGATAAATCACTTAAGAACTCCAGTAAACTGCTTACCAACACCAATAAACTGCTTACAGATGCCGATACACTGCTTAGCAATGCCGAAAATCACTTACTGCTGCTGAAAATCGGGTTAACAACTTTGTTAGCCAAGCGCCATAAAACCTGAACGCCATTAACCGACGCCACTGATAAGCTAGGATTGCCTATACTGACTACCAACAAAGAGGGATAATACGAAGATAAAGAGATTAAAGTATACCACTCTGTGTATGAAAAATATAAGCATATGAGTTGGTAATTGTTGGTACTTTAGTTGGGGTGTGACATTTTCATCTTTGGGATTTTTAAAAATCAAGTTTTCAAAACAGACTACAATTTCCATATGCCATTATAGAACTGTTATATCTGAATATGATTTGTAATTATCTTTCTGGCACTAAGAGATATAGCTTTAAGGGGTGTGCGGACGCCATAAGGCCCCATTATACAGAAATGCTTAATTCTACTTCATGACTGAAAGGATTTGCTTGTAATCTTTACCACTTAATATAGTATAGCTAATACATACCGAGAAATATAGATACGTATTCAACCTCTAAGTTTATAAATTTTGCGGTTGTAAAAAACATTTTGAAAATAATATGGCAAAAAAACAGTTGCACTCAAAAATAATTTTCCCCACTTGTAATTATAAATATACATATAGCTATTGTACAAGCTGTAAAAGTTTCATTGAATTTTGTTAAGCCATCTTGGAGATTGAAGCATTCATTTTTGAAAAAAGTCATGGAGACTAAAGCATTCATTTTTGAAAAAAGTAAGTTTTCAGAAAACAGCAAAAGAAAAAAATTATAGCTTATTTACAATAACTGTGAAACTATGAGTTAGAAAACTGACTTTTGCACTAAAACTACTTCATCATAAAAGAAATATGCCCTGATATTTATAATAATAATCAAATGAATAGAAGTATGCTCTCTCTTCAGGCCTATACAAAACATGTTAACTGGGTGGGCAATTACCCACTACAAAAAATAAATTGCTCATATACTATATCAATTTTGCCCAAAAGGTCTGTAGGTGATTTAAATATAAATACACTACTACTTCTTGAAAGAAACAGAATTTGTAAAACTATTTGTTACTGTAGCTAAAATAAATATTCACTAAAACTGACATAAAAAGTGTTTTATTAAACAAAATTTTCATTGTGTATGGACAATTATTGATAAATTATTCATAGAGCTGAAATAAGTGTACAGTATACAAATATGATACTTTAATGGAATGACTAAGTGAAAAAAATAAGTCAAGTGCCCACCCACTAAAAAATTATCAGGGTTAGCCCTCTCTCTTGATTTACATATCATCTAAAATTTGCATTTATGGGGAACGCTGATGTCACAAGACCCCATTCTATAAAGTAAATGACTTTCTAATTAATGATCAAAGGTTATTTCCTTGTAACTTTTAACACTGATTCTACAAATAATGAATAAACACAAGTCTAGTTTCAGTCTTCTTGGAGATCGAAGCATTTGGTTTTGAAAAAAAAGTAACTTTTCACGAAGTAGCAAAAGAGCAATATTGCTGGACTCAAACATGAGAGAAAATAACAAAAACTTAGATCACATATCCGTATAAGCCATTGTCTCTATTATGCTAACGTTAGATAAAATGGGATATTTTCATGGGAACAATTATTTTTTAATAAATCTTATTTATCACATTCGTTTTCCATGCATTTATTTTGCAATTTGTTGTTCACAGTGCCATAAAAATGTTGAACAAAGTTGTCCACGAACCAATCTAAACATTCTGTTTTAGCAATAACATTTCTAGACATGTTTATTTATTGTAAAACAGTCCAAAACAGTGTATAACTCAAACCTGATATACAATCTAAAATCATTCATTTTTACAATCTGTCATTCACAGTGCTGTACAATCGATGAACAAAATTTTCCACGAACCAATATAAACATTCTTTTTAGCAATAACAATTCTAGATATGTTAATTTATGTATGAAACTGTCAAAAACAATCCATAACTCAATTGGACCTATCCTGAATTATTCATACAGATGTTTTTTACAAGTCTTTTTCAAAATTTGTGGTCCACAGTGTTATACAAGCAATAAACAAAATTTGTCAATAAACCACTATAGAAATTTTTTTTAGCATTATCGCTTCAGGATATGTTTATATTAATATAAAAACTGTTAATAACTAAAATTTTATAATACCTAGAAATTCAGCTGTTGGTGCGACCTTTAAGTACACTATGCAAAATAATGGTGACTAAAAGTTCAAAGCAAAAAACTCAAAAGTGAATTGTTCCTGATACTGTTGAACAGTTTATGAATGTACTAAAAAAAATGGCTTTAAAAACAAAAAGTAACATGTGCTTATCATATTGAATATAATGGATTAGTAACGCTTATGCCATGCACAACCAATACCCTAAAAACCCTATATAAAGGCACACACAGTGCATGCCGTAATCTTCATGCAATGGTAGAGACAAACTGTGGCAACTGGAAACTATTTACAGTTGTGTCCTGCCAGGTAAATTAAGTTCTCATTCCTTAACATTTATATGCATGAAATACACACATACAGTGATTTCAAAATGTTCTTAAGCCAAATTCCGAAGGTTATACAACACAAAAGTGAGTCTAAGACTGTGTCACTTGTTCTAAGGCTGAGAAAACCCAGCCTTGAAACATCCAGCACTGTTATGTGTAGTACTATCTACTCTTTGCTTTGCATGACACAATTTTAGCCTTACCAGTTCCTTGTATAATCCCTTTAACCTCACAGCATTGTTTTATGGCTTTACTTTTCATTTGTTACCTCTGGTCTTTTCCAGTCTATCTGAACTTCTTTTACTTTACATTGCTCCCTGAAGAATAGATCTTTCAGTTGAACTGTTTATAAATGTCATTGTGGTCTTGTTAAACTACAGCACTCAATCACAAATAATAATAATAATAATAATAATAATAATAATAATAATAATAATAATAATAATAATAAAAAAGGGATTTTGACGTAGGAAAAATCTATTTCTGGGCGAAGGGCCCGTGTCGCCCAGTGAAATAGGTTCCTTTAGCACTATTTCTAAAGTAAAATATTGTTATAATACCAGAGAACCGCTAAATTGGAAATGCCAGAATATTCTGGCTCACTCACCTTTATTAAAAGGTGTCGGTATGGTTTCTGGGGCGAGTGAAACCACTACTGAGAAGGTTGCTGGTAAGTCTACCCATAGGTCATCTGTTCCAGGAAGTAGCAGAGGTGTTGATTCCATCTCCCGGAGCTGTGGCATAGGCTCATCTCTCATTGCAGCTTGCAGAGAGAGACCTTAGAAATAGTGCTAAAGGAACCTATTTCATGGAGCGACACGGCCAAGCCCAGAAATAACAATTTTCCATTCAGTAGTGCAGTTAGTGTTGTAGAGTTTTATTTAATAATAAATATAAGCCTAATTCACCATACAAACACACACAAATTAATGTCTTTCCTAAAATCCAACAACTCAAGACATAGGTAACTAATTTATAAATATGTAAGAAATTAAAGTCTGGAAGCTGGAGAACATCATCTATTCAACAATTTTTTTAACAGTTCTGATTGAATACGTAGTTTCTATTTCACATAAAAAATGCAACTGCAGGAAAGGAATGAAGCACTAAAGATCCTACAAAAATAAAATTCAAAATGTACAGCATAAGTACTGCCTTCACTTGATCCCCATATCTTATAGTTATTTAACATCATCCCTACTGGAATACTAATTAAATTATAAATGGTATATCTATTTTTTAATATCAGACATATTTTCTTACCACAATATGAATATGAGTATGTTAATATCATACATGGAAAGACAGGCATTAAACAATCACATGAGCAGTTACTGCTATGTATACAGTATTTTGTATGAAGATTTTAAAATATCTAATGTCAACAGAATTATAAATCCAATGTAAATCACAAACTTTAGTCAGTGAAAACACAAAATATAGTACGTAGCACTATTTTGTAACAATTCTAATATTAACAGAATTAAATAATTTAAATAAATAAATCACAAACTACAACACATGAAAAAACATTAAAATGACCTTCCACTATTTATGTAAAAAAAATTTAGACTTCTTGAGTACAGAATGGCAATAATCCCATGTTGGAAATAGCATCAACTTTACCATTCTACACCATCAAAGGACTCATCTATATCTTAAAGGATGTTTAGTATTTCTTAGTTTAACCAGATCACTGAGCTGATAACCAGCTCTCCTAGGGCTGGCCCAAAGGATTAGGTAGATATTTTTACGTGGCTAGGAACCAACTGGTTACTTACCAACAGGACTTACAGCTTACTGTGGGATCCGAACCACATAACATTGAGAAATTAATTTCTAATCACCAGAAATAGATTCCTCTGATTCCACGTTAGCAGAGCGGGTGCGAACTTCTGCTACCAAATCAGTAGGCAAGCATGCAACTACTCGTCCAACGAGGAGCCATCTTTAAGGACGACAGAATATAAATATTCCCTTTGTTTCACAGTAAGGGATGAAGAACATTCACATTCACAACCAAAGAAATAATTTACAGGCAGTCCCAGGTTATCGGTGGGGGTTCCATTCTCTGGGGTGTACTGATAAGCAAAAACCGCCATTAACCAAAATCTGACAAAAGCATCCTTATGGCATACCATAAGCATCCTTATGGCACACCATAAGCATTCTTATGGCACACCATAAGCATCCTTATGGCACTGATAACTGGAACTTGGCCCTTTATGGTGCCTGAATCACCAATTTTATGGAGCTAGACAAGTCCCATAAAACTGGATCGTCATTACTGAGACCGCCAATGGCTGGGGACTGCCTGTAATCAATAAAGTAATTCAGAATCTTTTCATGGTGCAATCTCCAGCAACATTACCTCAAAATATCTAAAAAAAAGTTAGATACAGGTCGACCATTACTAATCCAGTTCATCACTAGCGCAATTTCAAATTTTCTGGGTCACCGCACCAACATGCCACCACTATTTCTTGGTGATCCCTACGTAAACAATTGTGTTTATCGTTTGGGTTGTAAAAAATTAGCAGATGCAATAAAAAATTATAAATAAGAATTGCATAAAATATAAAAAAGAAAATCATAAGTAGAGCTACACAAAACAAAAGCTGCAGGAAGTTTTCCAATGCCACCAAATGAGTTTGTGTGTATGTACCCTACTCACAGGATTGCGTTTATCCTTTGGGTTGTAAAAACAATACTGATAAAATACAGTAAAAATATTAATGATAATAGTATAATATATTAATGTAAAGAATCATAAACTTAACAATATGAACTAAAACAAACTATGGCAAGTTCTCCGACGCCAGAGAATGACTTTGTGCATTTGTACGTAACCTACACACGTGACTGTTTATCTTTCGAGTTTTAAAAATAAAAATGAGAAAATAGACTAAAAACATAAAGAGAATAGGGTAAAATATAAATAAAAACATCACAAGCAGACAATACCAACCAAAAACAAGCTGTAGGGAGTTATCCAATGCAAATGAATGAGTTTGCATGTTCGTAAGTACACCAGGCACACGATTACGTTTATTGTTCGGGTTGTCGAGAGAAAAAAAAAATATATGGTAAAAATACAAATGAAAAGAGCGTGAAATATAAATAAAAACTCATAAGCATAACAAGTAACAAAACAAGCTATAGCAAGTTTTCCGATGCCATCGAATGAGTTTGTGTCTTTATGCATACCTACACACACAACTACATTTATTTTTTGAATTTTAACAATAAAAAAGGATAAAATGAAGTAAAAGTATAGCTAAGAGTGTCATAAAATATTAATAAAAATAATTCATAAGCATGACAACATGAACTAAAACAAGCTGTAGCCAGTTCTCAGATGCCAGCAATTGAGTTTACAAATTCATAAAGCACCCTACTCACATGATTGCGGTTATCTTTTGGGTTGTAAAAATAAAAAATGATAAAATATAGTAAAAATATAAAATAGAATAGTATAAAGTATATATGAAAATCCAAGATTAAGAAAATGAGAATTCTGACAGCCGTTCACCAAATATGTAAATATGCTTAGTTGTAAATTCTAGCTCATCACCTTGAAAGTGGCAATGATGAACTTTCTTCTTGTGTAAGTCAACAGACTTACTTGTAATATCTATTTTGCATGCGCTTCATTAAAATTTCAAATGATTTTCATTTCATATTTCTTTCTTCCTTATTAACCAACTTGTACTGATTTACAGGGTATTTTAACAGTGGGCTGAGGTGGTTAACTATTGGGTTAAGTGTATTCTAACCTAACCAGTCTGTAATACTAGAAAATAACTAATCTGGTGCCCTGCAGGTCCCAATAATGCTGGAACAGTAATGGTTGACCTGCACTAAAATGTGCATTCTGTGATAGTACATCTAACTCTAGAAACTTGTAACAAAGCCAAAAATTACTGTACTAAATGTTACCTTAAATATTGAAAAAAACGCCCACATTACAAATAATTCCTGAAGTTAAAGAAATAACTCTACTTAACATTCAAATTAATTTTATATAAACCACAGCAAAATCTCTATGCCAACACATTTAAAAAAAACTTAAAAAATACAACCAGATCCAGCACATGATTAGTTTATTTGGAGCCTGTGTAAGGGAATTGTTTGTTTATTTATGAGACATGGAAGAGATAAACAGCCTTCTCTTAAAAACCTACTCTGCATCTTACAACTCTTATCTCCCTCTGATGTGACAAGAATAGCAACTTAAAATTTGAGTATTCCTCCACATAAAAAAGTTATTGAAAGTTACTGTAGATCTCTGGAAGCAAAAATCACAAAAGCAACTAAGACATTCAATTGGGATAAAAAACCATTCTAAGTTTTTAGACCATATGTGAAAAACAAATGCATATAACCCTTAAAAATACAAATACAACATAATTTACTATACCAGCAATGACAATAAGCTTAGCTAAACAATTTTTTAACTTTAGGTAGCAAATACTCATATGTGTCAGAACAAATATCTTTTATAGCAGGAACTAATTCATCTTCAGTTACAGTTGGCCATTTCTCCTCAGCTGTGGGAAGTAAAATTAGTTACTTTGTGTCAACAAATGGGGTAAAGCGCCTCGTGTGGCACACTTTAGGTAGTACAAAAATCTTTGCATTGTCTTTTTGAACATTGGCAATATAATGCTTTTCACAGTTTACTCTTCAACAGTTCCCTCAGTTTTCTTGCAGCCTTGCAGTCTAACTTCAACCTTTTTGCACACCAATTTCCACTTCTCATTTGAGAATAATTTGTTCAGGCTGGTCCTATAAATCTTGAACCAAGATTCAGTAGTCTGGTTTGAGTAATTTATAACAATACTAATGTATTAAATGGTGCTTGTGGTAATAACTGTAGTTGCCTTGAGTATTCTGATCACAAAATTTACAAAACAGTAGAATGACTACACCAATATATGTAAGATTTCAAATTTTAGTAGTACCACTAAACTCACTAGTACTGTAATTTTATGAGAAGTTGTGGTGTGTATAATGAACACTACAATAGTATTACCAACAGTAACAAAGGGATGCAGCACTATATAATAGATTAAACTATACAGTAACTAGAGCTTAATAAAATCAAATCTTGTGCCAACATTACCTACTTTCAATGAAAATCTCATATGTACTATTGTTGAAAAAAAAGGATTTTGACGAAGGAAAAATCTATTTCTGGGCAAGGGCCTGTGTCACCCAGTGAAATATCCTTTCAGCTCATATTTCTAAGGTAAATAATGCTAACATTACCAGAGAAAAATAAAAAGGGGAAGTCAGAGCATTCTGACTCGCTCACCCTAAATAAAAGAGGGTGTCGGTATGGTACTGGGCGAGTGAAACCACTACCACGGGCCTCTTGTCATTTAGATCTCTCCTCCACAAAATCCCCTTGCTAGAGAGAGCTGGTACACAGCCCGCGCCAGCAACTACTACTACTTGCTCCCCCACGCCAACACCAGTGCCTCTAGCGGCCATCCTTGAAGTTAGAAGACCAAGCTTGGGCACAAGGGTGGGAGAGAAAAAAGGGGGGGATTTCACTGGGCGACACGGGCCCTTGCCCAGAAATAGATTTTTCCTTTGTCAAAATCCCTTTTCTGGGCTCAGCCCATGTCGCTTCGTGAAATAGTACCAGAGAATTAGCACAAGCTTGGGGAAAAGGTAACAGTATAAGGTAATACGAAAACACGAAAAAACATAAGATGAGTATAATCTAGATTAAATATTACAAAGTTATCGTATAAATACTTAAACTAACTTATAGTAACTTATGTTAGCTTTAAAATAAATAACAGGAACTAACAGTATACTTATGCTAACTTACGATAACTTAAAACTAGAATAATACATTATATATAGTTGTGAGTAACCCTAGCATAAAAATAAGGGAAAACATCACGATATAGCCTTTTGGCAGCTAAGGCTCGAAATTATGGTACAGCCTGGTGGCAGGATCACAGGAAAATTGTTAGTGAGGCAGGTAGAAAGGAGATCTGGATCTATGGCTAAAACTACTTAGGCAGTGTCAGGAGAAACTGTGTTTCCCGCTGCCACTGCTGGAAATTTAAGAGATTCTAAGGATTTCAGGTAGTGACATCTGAATACTGTCGGCGACTTCCAGCCCGAATACTTCTTTAGATCATCGAAATTCATGTGTTGAAAATAATTAATTGAGGTGGCTACTGCCCTGATGTCGTGGGCTTTGGGGAATGAATCAGGGTTGGCTTGTTTGATAAAGTATAGGATTTGTTGCCTAATTCCTTTTAAGGAAATAGTGCCACCTTTCTCTCTTATGAATAAGGGACCTGAGGACCTAGAAGATGTCCTGGACAGATAGGCTCGTAAGGTCGTCACTGGATATAGAGTGGGGTCTTGAGGAAGAGGGAGGATCTTCCAAGGAGCCCATCTCATTAAAGGATCCTCATTTTTGGCCAAAAAACTACGGTCTGGGGATAGAAGAACTTCTCCTGATGGAAGAAATTTGATATGGCCAGGGTCTCTAGAGAGAGCCGACAGTTCAGATATCCTGGCTCCTGAAGCCAGGCTTAGCAGAAATAACGTTTTCCTTAGGAGTGGTATTTAGCTACATGAATTGTTGTCAGTATCTGAAGCCAGTTTGAGAACATCATTTAAGAACCATGAAACTGAGCTAGGTCTCTCTGATGGTCTGAGCCTAGCACAAGCTTTAGGAATAGACGAAAAATAAGAGTCTGTTAAGTCTATCTTAGAGCCAAACTGGAAGATTTTCTTTAAAGCTGACTTATTGGTAGTAATAGTACTAGCTGCTAAACCTTTTTCAAATAAGGATCTGAAGAAGGAGATAGCCAGATTAGTAGTCATGGTTCGAGATTCTGTTTCCTTCAGGAAATTTGCTAGCTTTTTAACAGCTGCGTCATACTGACGTAAAGTTGATTCTCTTTTATCCGATTCTAAGAAAAGGATATTTTGAGGATCAATATTTGCATCTCTTTTAGCCGCAAACTTCATGAAGTCCATAAAGTTAGGGTTTTGAGAATTCCTGAGGAAGCGAACACAGTCCTCATTTGTACTGGTTGAGATAGCTTGGGATTGGGAATCCGTTGAGGCCGGAGACCCAATTCCAGAAGCAGAGGGAACCAGTTGCTCTTGGGCCAATCCGGGGCTACTAGAGCAACTTGCCCTTTGAAAGACCTGAGTTTGTTCAGGACTTTCAATAAAAGATTCACTGGAGGAAAGATGTATATCTTCTTCCACTGATTCCAATCTATGGACATGGTTGGGGGCCACATAGCATGGGAGCTTGTGGTTCGATTGTGATGCGAAATGATCCACCTGGAGGCCTGGGACCTTTTGGCATATCCACTGGAATGAGCGCCTGTCCAGAGACCACTCCGATTCTAGAGGAACTGAGCGAGACAGGGCGTCTGCTATCACGTTCCTTACTCCCGCCAGGCGAGTGGAGGATAGATGCCATTTGTACTTGGCTGCTAGTGAGAAAATGGCTATCATTTCGTGGTTCACGTGACTTGATTTGGATCCTCCCCTGTTGATGCAGTGTACTACTACTGCACTGTCCAATACCAGCTTGATGTGGGATTTCTTGGCTGGTAGAAGCCTCTTCAATGTGAGGAATACTGCCATAGCTTCTAATACATTTATGTGAAGCTGGCGGAACTGAGGTGACCAAGTCCCTTGTACTTTCCTGAATTGGGAGTATCCTCCCCACCCGCTTAGAGAAGCGTCCGTGTGGATAACCAACGCCGGAGGGGGAAATTGAAGAGGGATCGACTTGGATAGGTTCTTGACCTCCGCCCTGGGGCGGAGTTGTTTGCAGAGAATCGGCGGGATGGCTGACAACTTGTCTTGAGATTTGTTGTTTGCTCTTGAGCGCCAGACCCGGTTTATATCTTTCAGCCTTGCCTTCAGCAGAACATCTGTAACTGATGCAAACTGGAGAGAGCCTAGGATTCTTTCCTGGTTTCTCCTTGATGTTAGTTTGCATTTGAGAAACTGCCTTGTTGCTTTGGCTATTTCCTTCCTTTTGATCAACGGAATTGACAGAGTGTGGGAGTTCAAGTCCCATTGAATGCCGAGCCATTGAAAGCGGGAGTCCGGCGTTAGCCTGGACTTGGTCTTGTTTATTTGGAACCCCAGATGTTCCAGAAACTGTATTACTTTGACCGTAGCTTTGTGGCATTCTTCGACGGTTGTTGCCCAAACGAGCCAATCGTCCAGATACGCTACTACCATTATTCCCTGGGATCTTAGTTGATGAACTACTGATTCCGCCAACTTCGTGAATACCCTGGGGGCCACGTTCAACCCGAAGGGCATCACTTTGAAGGAGAATGCCTGGTCTCCCAGTCTGAAGCCTAGGTACGGGCGGAAGTGTCTTGCAACTGGAATATGATAGTATGCGTCTGTAAGATCGATAGAGGTGGTGACGGCCCCATGGGGAAGTAAGGTCCGCACCTTCGAGATAGTCAGCATTTTGAACTTGTCGCAACGAATTAATAAGTTTAGACGGGACAAGTCTAAGATTATTCTTCGTTTGGTTGAGCCTTTCTTTGGCACGCTGAACAAGCGTCCTTGAAACTTTCAGTGCTTGACTCTTGATACTACCCCTTTCTGAAGGAGTTCTTGTGCATACTCCGTCAATTCCTTTGTTGGTTTTTGAAGGAAGGTCTTGGATGGGGGAGGACCTTTGGTCCAACTCCATCCCAGTCCTTTGGACACAATACTTTGTGCCCACTTGCTGAATCCCCATCTGTGGCGATAGAGGAACAGTCTCCCTCCTACCTGAGGGTTCTCACTGACTTGGGGCAGGGCGTGATCCACGTCCTCCCCGGAAGTGCTTGCCTCTGCTAGGTGCTCTTCTGCCACCTCTTTGGCGAAATGCACCTCTGGCCCTACTTCCTCTTCCAAACCTATTAAAGGCTTGGAACGCCTGACCTTTAAAGACTGGGTTGAAGGCCGGAGATACTGCGTATGAAGTAGAGGGCTGATTCTGCGAGATCAGGAGGAGTATTGGTTGGGACTTGTTTTTGGAGGTGGAAGGTTGTACCATCTGGGACACCGGCACAGCTTGTACCACCTGTTGTTGCTGAGCAGCCTGGAAAGGTGGGAACTTCCTAGGCTTCTTCAGCTTCTTTGAAGCGGAGGAAGTAGGTTCGGGCTTCCTCTTAGCTGATAGGCC
This sequence comes from Macrobrachium nipponense, assembly GCF_015104395.2. Lineage (NCBI taxonomy): Eukaryota > Metazoa > Arthropoda > Malacostraca > Decapoda > Palaemonidae > Macrobrachium > Macrobrachium nipponense. The sequence goes on along the minus strand of NC_061094.1, from coordinate 25,842,770 downwards.
CCAGCGGACCTTAAAGCTCTGGTTAAGCCTTGTTGTTTCGTGCTGGACCTCGTTAACCATAGCCTCTGGAAAGAGGTCAGCACCCCATATTGAAGACGCAAGTAGTTTATTCGGCTCATGACGGATAGTCGCCTCTTGCAGTACATGTTTCCTGCAGTTGCGTCTTGCTATGGCAAAGTCGTACAGATCACACTGAACGGTGTGTGTCTGTGCTTTGGCCAGAAGCTTAAATAGAGGTTCCGTCCCGTACGTCACCGCAGCAACCTCCGTCATCACTAGGGCATTTAAGGTCCTCCCTAACCTAGTCCTAGCATCGAATTCTGCTTGGATGAGGTTATCAGAAAGCCTAGGGAGTCTCTCGCCAAATTGTGCTATTGCACAATCTGGCTTGAGCTTCCCTACTGTGAAAGTAGCTGGGAGATCCGCCCAAAGGTCTTCGGTTCCTGGAAGGAGAAGTGATGTTGGCTCCGTCTCCCTAAGTTGGGGCATAGGCTCGTCTTTTATGGCGGCCTGTAGAGGAAAACTGCTCTACTAGATTGAAGCATATCGAGCAGGTTTCGTGGTGCCATACCGCTATGTCACCATAGCAGATGGCGCAGGGGGCGTGAGTCCGGCAGACCTCGTGGCCATAGGGGTCCTGCAATATAGCATTGCAGCCGGATTCCTGGCAGTTGGTAGCCTGTAAGTGAACAGATACATGAGTATCAGCGGTTACTAACAGGACTAGCCCGTTAAGAGATATAATACTCCGCTATATGCCGGAGTGAAAAATTTTGGCATTAGCTCTCTCCTGTTCTCCTGTAGAGATATGTCCGTGAGGCCTGGTATACTAGTCAGATAGTTTCCGGGGCACCGGAGTAAGGAGTTTCACCAAACTAGCCACCAGTCTATATGCCGGGGTGAGGAGTACAAGGACGGCGGAGGAACATGAGAGGGTTAAGCCAAAAGAGATAACAAGAATAGGTGGAGCGCAGCTCCGCCGTATAAAAATTTTGCAGGCAGGAGGAGAACCCGGTTGGTGAGCGGGCACTCCGCCGGCTTAGCGGAATATGTAAACAATAATGATAACATTTAAAGATAACAATAGGAACAAAAATGTATGTATGTATATATAGATGCATGTAGTGGTGCTACTTTCCGTCACCCCCTAGAAGAACTGGCAGAGCCAGCTAAGCCCGCCGCTGGCACGGTGGGTAGACAGGGGGGTGACCAGGGTAGGAGAGAGCTAAGGAGGGACCCGAGGAGGACCGAGTACAAGCGAGCAAGGTGGCCAACCCTACCCGAGCGTACAAGAGAACCCCCCCCCCCCCCCCCCCCACCCCTGGAACCCAGGGTGAGAACGGTATGAAGAGCCAGACTCAGGAATCCCCCCCCGAGACTCCCGTATCCTCTCTGGGGAGAGAGAAGGAGGGGAGGAGAGCCCAGGTGGTTGCCCAACCGTGAGCGAGCGCGACCTACCTTCCTACCCGCGTAGGGGAGGGGGAAGCAGGGAGGGGGACTGAGCTGATGGCTTGTGGCGATCGTCTGGCCCACCGCGAACGTGGTAGGACCACGCGGACGGAAAGACCAGGCGAACTGAGGTAGCCTAGGCTAGCACAAACCGTCTCCTACATGCGATATAATAAAAACACAGTTATCAAAATAGAAAGGAAGGGAATCATAAGATAAAGGGAAAGTAACGTCCTAGAGAAGCTAGGCTAATCTACCTGGAAGGTAGGATGCCCAACTACTCAGGAGCTGGCCTCTGCCGATACGTAGAAACGGAGGGCGATGGCCAGGGTGGTAGGACTAAAAAAGAAAGAGGGGCATACAACCCCACATGCCTAACAGACCTAGACAAAGGCACATGCATGCATGAACACTGAGCTAAGACATAAAGGCATAGGATTCCCATAAAAGTAAAATACAGATAGCACATCTTGCACCACACGTAGAAATAAGCATAAATACTGCACAGACATAGCTACAACGGTATGGGAGACCGAAGGAGCTAGGATGAATCACACGAGGCGAGCCGGTATGGTGAGCCTGAAGCCATGTCACAGGAGGCACCGTAATAATACCTAAAAACAGCAGTAAAACGGGTCCTAGCTGGCTAAAATTACGTGAAACACTTAGGCAGTACTTAACTTAGCTGCGGCGATGGCTTGAAGTTCCATGGTAACGAAAAAATTCCAAAACGGAAGCACAAAAGCACTGTGGAAGAAAAACGCGTGTGCAGGATGCTGCTAACGGAAAGGATGGCCGCTAGAGGAGCTGGTGTTGGCGTGGGGGAGCAAGTAGTAGTAGTTGCTGGCGCGGGCTGTGTACCAGCTCTCTCTACCAAGGGGATTTTGTGGAGGAGAGATCTAAATGACAAGAGGCCCGTGGTAGTGGTTTCACTCGCCCCAGTACCATACCGACACCCTCTTTTATTTAGGGTGAGCGAGTCAGAATGCTCTGACATCCCCTTTTATTTTTCTCTGGTAATGTTAGCATTATTTACCTTAGAAATATGAACTGAAAGGATATTTCACGAAGCGACACGGGCTGAGCCCAGAAATGTGAATTTGGAACTCCTCTATTCTGTCTTTGCAGAAAGTAGAACAAATGAGTTTGTAATGGTAATTCTAAAACAACATACCACTTTAAAACTTATTTTTAAAATAAAATACCAAATTAAATGTAACGAAAAATATTTTAAATTGCTGTTTCTTAGATATGGACCACTTATTTACAAATACCACTCCTTTAGCTTTTGGGCTTATACTAATTACAGCCACATCTCTTTTTGGGATCTATCACCTTATATTTGTAAGGCAATGGTAGTTTGATGCAGCCAAATTGTGGGGAATGAGAAACTCAACTCCCCAACATTTTTGTGCTCTTACAAAGTGTAAATGGTAGATAGATACTGAAGTAGGAGTGGTGACTGAAAGAAACTAAGCTTTGACCAAAATCAAAGATCAAGATACAAGAATCGTCATGTTATCTAATATATGACTCAGAGACTTGAAACAATTTCAAGTAACAAAGAGCCCATTTTTGTTGTAGGACAATATGAAGAGGGAGAGCTTATGTTTTTCCTTGGTATAAATTGACAGGGAAGGCAAAGAAAAATGCTACTGGATTAAAATATGACAAATCTTTTAAAGAATTTGTATTTTTCATAACTAACAAACCTGCAGTCTTAACATTAGGATAAATCTTCTCGCACCATCTTGAACCGGTAAAAAAATTAAATAGAACTGTATATGCAGGGAACTGGTGGCATCTGTCCTCTTTCACGATTTAGGTGTCATGAGTTAGGTGGAACAGCCACCGACCCAAGCTGGACCTTGTGACGTCTCAGTTATTCTTCCAACTCAGGTTAAAACTGCAGGTTTGTTAGTTATGGAAAATACAAATTATTTTAATAATTTATCATTTATTCACACACGGAACAAACCTTGGGTCTTAACATTAGGACAGACTTAATTTTAGTGGGAGGTAAGTAATTTAGTATCACTAACCGACTAAAGGTTTACCACACCTGGTCATTCTTCTTGTATAACAGAATTCTAAGAGAGAAGATCTACACCTCTGAACCTTAGATATGTGTATAACTTCGATTTAGACTTCTGGATTTCAATACAGTGCCAAAGTTTACTGCATAAGCAGAAGATGAAGAGCTATCTGTTCAAATAACAAACCAATGTAGCCACTTATGTATGTTTTTTATAATTCCTCACTTTTCTTGCTTGTGGGATGCACATATGAGCAAAAGGGTGTAGTCCCTCTCTCTCAACAGGTACAAAGAGGGAGTAACAACAAGTCATTTGTGTTTCTTTACTAACAAAGTAAGAAATATACAAAAGAGAAATAAGCAATTCATATGGACATACATATACTATACATATGGTCAAATGAACAGCATTCTGATCTGTACACAGATAACAAGCATAACATGACAAGTGATAATGGTCATGGTCTCTGAAATGAATGCATAAAATATAAACTTGAGGATTCATGCTACCTGCTTTCTGCATACTTGTCGCGTGGTTCAGGTACACAAGATGAACAACGATTTTCCTCAGGTAGCCTGCACGATGGCTTGCATGTAGCTACGGTAACCCCCCCTCAAGCGGGGGCCACCCATGATGGTTAGTCTCGTTATTGTAGGCTGGTTTCAGACAGTCTATGGATACCTAGGTCATTCTCCCATCCACTGACATCTGGAAAGCCTTTGTGTGCTGCTGTTAAACTCTGTAAAACCCTGGTCAATCCCCAACAATACACCCTTCTAAGTGTGCTACACATATATACCATATGTAATCGTGTAACATACGATCTTGCATATCATGCGACCCCCATATTTTCACCCTTAAAAAATGATTTTATAATGTATCTCACAAATCATGTGAGTTAAATTTACGAGACCAAATAACAACAGGCTAACCTCTTTTCCTCTTCTTTATCTATTCCATTTTTTAGTTAGGCTAACCCCTTTTCCTCCATCTCTTTATCTATCCCATCTTCCAGTTAAGTTTAAAAAAGTAAAAGAAATGCCAAAAGCATTGTTAGTAATGTTATTTTGTGTAAATGCATACAGCCAGAAACAGCTGATTTGCTATGAACAACCTAAACCGATAACAAAAGCGTTTTTACTTGGATTTCAACCATCGTACGATAGTAAAAAACTACCATAGTTATGTTATAAATGGCGTTAAGGAGAATAGGACTGATATATTCTTACATTACTATATCCTTACTTGCTATGGAAAAAAGATCGGCAAGGGCATATATTGCTAAATTTAACCCGTAAGTTTTAGCTGAAACTGAGGAAATAATGTTGATCTGCTAAAGACTATTATCATCCATCGGCAACGTGGATGAAACTCACAAACTTCGGTATAGTACCATCAAACTCGACCGTAAACATTTGAGAGAAACGTGTTTTAATCAAAACTATAGGGCGTAAAAGAACACATTTTACTATTTTCACTCCAATAAGAGATAAGTACGTAAAGCTCATAGTATTCTGATGAGATCAAGTGAAAAATATCGAACGGAATCTGTTGAATTTTGTTAACACAGATACATATAATATTATTGGATGCAGTGAAGTAAAGCATAACTTTTTAAAAGATCCATGGAAAAGATGCATATTTATTATGTTTGTATTTTATCATACGATACTATGTGATTATTACATACTCTAACTTTATATCTCTAGTATGATGTGACCCCCTTAAAATTAACTACAAAATTAGGTCTTTCATAAGTCGCATGATATGCGAGGATACACGGTACATATTCTGTTAACCCTTACTGGACAGGGAAAAAATCAATATGCAGTTTCCCAGGCTGGGTAAACTTTGAGGTCAGCCAATTAAAAAAAAAAAAAACATCAATGGAAAGAGGAAGATATGCAAATGCACATGGTGAAAGTAAAAAATAAAACAAAAAATTTTTCCTATCTTCAAGAGAACTTGAAAATGACTACAGGCAGTCCCCATCTTACAACGGGGGTTCCGTTCTTGAGATTTTTCGCTCAGATGGATAAATAGTGCATTTGAAGTCTGGGCTGTTCTAACTGAGTACATATGCTGCTTAACCCTCTTACGCCGATTGGACGTATTATGCGTCGAGATAAATTGTCTGTTGGGTGCCGATTGGACGTATCGTACGTCGACATAGAAAAGTTTTTTTTTAAATTCGCAAAAAAATACTTATAGGCCTACCAGGCGAAAACTTTTGAATCACACGCCTTGGGGGATGCTGGGAGCTCACGGATCAAGCCGTTGTTTTGTTTACAATCGTTACGCAGGCGTGCAAGCGCGAATTTCTTTCTTATCACACTAAAAATTATCAGTGACACATCTCAGAAATTATTTCGTCACTTTGACATAATTTTTGCACCATTTTAAATTAGCTGTTACATGGAGTATTAATTATGAAAATGTGTGCAATTTCATGTAGAATACAACAAAAAAATACTCATGATTGTAGCTTTTATCAGTTTTGAAATATTTTCATATAAATAACGATAAGTGCCAAAATTTCAACCTTCGGTCAACTTTGACTCTACCGAAATGGTTGAAAAACGCAATTGTAAGCTAAAACTCTTATATTCTAGTAATATTCAATCATTTACCTTCATTTTGCAACAAATTGGACGTCTCTATCACAATACTTTGAATTATGGTGAATTTATGAAAAAAACTTTTTCCTTACGTCCGCGCGGTACTAACTCTTCCAATAAATTTTTTCGTGTGATTGTCGTAATGTTTGCACCATTTTAAATTAGCCGTTACATAGAGCTTTATATATGGAAATGTGAGCAATTTCATGCACAATACAACTAAAAACAACCCATGGTTGTAGCTTTTATCAGTTTTGAAATATTTTCATATAAATAATGATAAGTGCCAAAATTTCAACCTTCGGTCAACTTTGACTCTACCGAAATGGTTGAAAAACGCAATTGTAAGCTAAAACTCTTATATTCTAGTAATATTCAATCATTTACCTTCATTTTGCAACAAATTGGAAGTCTCTAGCACAATATTTTGATTTATGGTGAATTTATGGAAAAAAAAAAACTTTCTTTACGTCCGTGCGGTAACTCTTCCGAAAAAAATCAGAAATTTTTTTGTGTGATTGTCGTAATGTTTGCACCATTTTAAATTAGCCGTTACATAAAATTTTATATATGAAAATGTGCACAATTTCATGTAGAATACAACTAAAAATGATTGAAGGTTGTAGCTTTTCTCATTTTTGAAATATTTGCATATAAATCATGATAAATAGAAAAAAAAACCACGTTCAGTCAAATTTGACTCAACCGAAATAGTCGAAAAACGCAATTGTAAGCTAAAACTCTTACAGTCTAGTTATATTCAGTCATTTATCTTCATATGAAACAAATTCGAAGTCTCTAGCACAATATTTAGATTTATGGTGAATTTAAAAAAAAAACTTTCCTTCCCTCCGCGCGCGGATTCTCCGCCGCAAATCTCCGAAATGCGTACGTCGCATTCTTGTAATATTTTCTCCATTTCATATTAGGCGTTTCATAGAGTTTTATATATGAAAATGTGCGCAATTTCATGTAAAATACAAAAAAAAAATAATTGAAGGTAGTAGCATTTCTCATTTTTGAAATATTTGCATATAAAAAAATATATAAAAAATATTCGACATTCGGTCAACTTTAACTCATCCGAAATGGTTGAAAACTGCAATTGTAAGCTAAAACTCTTAAAGTATAGTAATATTCAATCATGTATCTTGATTTGGAAATAAATTGGAAGTCTCTAGAACAATATCTAGATTTATGGTGAATTTTTGAAAAAAAAAAAATTTTTTACATCCACGTGTTACGAATTCATGCATCATTTTGTGATAATGTTTTCTCTGTGTTGCTTTGATCGGTTTACAATGTGTTATACACCAAAATGATCGCAATTTAGTGTACAATACAACAACAAAAAATTAACTCGTTAGCTTTAACCGTTTTGCTCACAGCGCGATTTGAATACAATTATATATGAAGTTTTGTTTTTGCGCTATCATATATCGCATTATTTATATATGATAATTATATTTTTTCATTTCTGATGGTTGCATACTAAACTTCAGGCAATGACAAAAATGGAGCTAAAAATGAACTCTTAATCTTGAAAACTAAGCGCGCTGTGATTTTTTGAAAAAAATATTTTTTCCGCTTCCGCGCTCACTCCGAGACCTCCCCCCGGCATACAGGAGACAATTTTTATTATACCCCTTCGGCGTAAGAGGGTTAATACGTACACATAAATTTCTACTTGACTGACCGACGTAAAAAGACGGCCAATCCTTCCAAGGAATTTTGTAAATGTTGTTGTTATTTGTTACGGGACTATTCTTAATTAGCATATCTTTAATGGTACTGTTAGAAGAGAACACAACATTAACATTACGCGATTTAAATATTGATTTTATGGTTTCAAATCCACGAAAGTAAGGCAAACTTAGTACATTTTTAGGGGTTTCTTTTTCATTACTAACAACACTATATAACTTTTTGTGAACTTTTTGATAACATAAATCAATTATATGAGGTGGGTAGCAGAGATCATTTCCTATCTTTTTTTATGTATTCTATTTCTTGGTCAAGATATTTTGGACTCATGATCTGCAAAGCACATAAGAACATAGAAGAAAAAATTGAAATATTAATATTATGATGGTGGCCAGAATAAAAATGTACATATGTTAAATTATATTTGTGGGTTTCCTATAAATACTGAATTTACATTGGAAAGATTCTCTGTATTAATACATCTAGGTGTCAAGGTAAATGCTTTATAGCAAAGGAAGATAAAGGAAAGGAAAACGCATTTACGAGAAGTTCGGCAGTAAGGAGGCATTAGCACATTGTGTTGGAGGTGCCTGTTCTCATGATGGTTCTAGAATAGGCAGGAGTGTTGTGGAACTTGTCAGGCGCCAACGTGACGTGAGAAACGCCGCGATTTCTGATGGAATACCTCGTCTAGATTCGTCTAAGAAGTTCCGGTAATCTCGGGAGTCTGTGACGTTCACCGTAGGCTCCGCTCCCAGAGTGCCGTATAAATACGACGGATGAAGTAGGAGAAAGCAGAGATCATCAGTTAGTCACAGAAAGATATCCTCAGTAAGAGCCACAGATCAGATTATCAGTGAGAGATCGGCAGCAGCAGAGATCATCAGAGAGAGAGAACAGAAAAAGGGGCCGACGAAGGATCAGAAGAAAATTTGCTCGAGAGTTGGTTGGATTTTGGTCAAGCCATCTTCAGGAGTGGACGACCGAGTTATCTCGAAGTTGAGCAGACTTCAGAGAAGAAAATGTCCCGCTAGAGGTTTTGGGGAGTTCCTGCCTTTCAAGTATCAAGAGTAGACATTATTTTCTGCAATACGGAGTCAAGAGGACGCCTGCAATCGCTGTTCTCCTTTTGTGAAGCCATCGCTTCGAGTCGCAAAACTAACAAGCAAGTATTTTAATTACCTCACTTTTTCCCCAGTTCATGCAGTGTAAGATTTTGCCTTTTTATGTAAATAGGAGATACCATTCTGCATTTACCTTTGTTAGTAAGCTTGTAAATAAACCTTTGTTGTGTTAGTGTTTCTTTCTATATTCGTATCCCCAGTTTCAACTGTTGGTGTTGAAATTTTTTTTTTTTATTTCATATCGAACCTGAAGCGGATCTCTCTCTCAGAGGCCGTAACACTAGGAAAGGGATGACATTGTTATTTTCAATTTCAACAGTGAATTTTATGGATGGCACTAAATTATTCAATTTAGACAATGCATCATTTACACTGATACCAACAGGTAAGACTACTAAGATGTTATCTACATATCTGAAACATTTTAAGGGGACAAGTGTGATATTCGGGAGGTGTTGTCTTTAAAAAAAATTCCATATATAAAGGGTTACCCATGGCCATATCAAATATTTGTTGGTAATATTCAGTAAAGCCATGGGTAACCAATAAATTTTGTTTTGAGACACTGCAGCATATCCCACTCTGTGCTCTGATTTAGATCCATCTATAAATATTGCATAATGTGGACCTTTTTGGCTTATATGTTCTATTGTATGTTGTTTATGGGGTTCTGGCATATATGAGTGACTTTTTGATAAATATTTCAGGTGTGTACAAATTCTCATTTTATTCATTGTCAAAGGAGGTTCAATAGCCCATGAATTTACAAATGGCAACTTTTAGACTGGCTCAGCTTATCGATTCTAGGTGGCTCGTGATTTAGTTGTGTACTTGACTTCAAGGGGGCATGTACTACCTCTCTCTCTGACAAGACATCTTTTTACGTATTATCTTGTTTGTTATTGTGCTGACTGATGTCTTGATTTTTAGCTAATTTGAAAGGGTGGGGCTTTTGGATGGGTTATTAACTCCTCTTACTTTTAGCTCAAGTCTGGGTTCCACGACTGACAATCCTGTCCTATTTATTAACAACTGAAGTTCTGTGTTGTATTGGTAAAATGAGCATTCTTTAGATTTTGCGTGATGGGCTAGTCCACAATTAATACATTTTGGGTGGTTACAGTTCCAATTAGTGGTATGGTTATCTGATGTGCAGACTGCACATATTGCCTTATTACGGCATTTTTTGTATGTGTGTCCATACCTTGAGAACTGTACATTGTAGTGGTTTTGGATTGAAAGGACAAACTTCTCTATTTTGCCAAAGAATTTTTATTGGCCTGTAAATTTTATTTTGGCAATGTTGATATTTTTATTCTTGTCTTTCCTACCTGAAATTGAGTATGTAGTATATTTCTAGATCATGAATATTCTTATATCTCAATTTTAAGGAGTCTAGCAGTAGTTGTTTTGAAGGAAGTTCTTGTACCCTGTACATAATTCAATGTTTCATGGCTTGTAATTGTTACTTTTATTTTATTTATTTCCATTATACTTGAAAAGACGGTGGACTGCTTTTTACTGGTTATCGGATAAGCCATTCATTGTCTTTGATGTGTCTACACTCCATGTCCTGTGTTGGATTTATGTTAAGTAATTTGTTTTCTAGTATTGCTGCTGAGATTTTGTTGTCAGTTTTGAGGACTAGAAATCTTGACAAGTTATCTGGTCCAAAGAGGTCATCAAAAGGTACCAATGTAGGATTAAGTCAGTAATTTTTGTTTCTTTTTGGTCCTTGTTTTATGTTCATTGCTTGTCTATTAGGATTTTTATATTTTTCTGTATTGATGGGAGGAATACTTGTTACTAATTCAGAATTATTGTTCATTATATATGGTTCCATTGTTATGATACTGAAGTTTACCAATTGATTTTTGTTTGTTTCTTTTTTACTTATGCACCCTATTTGGTGTTCTGGCTCTGCTACTTCACTTGGAACAGGGTGTTCCTTTGTAGCTTTTATAGCACTTTCATTGCTTGAGGCAGTACTAAGGAAATTAGGGAATGACGTGCCAATAGTCATCAACTGTGCCGGAGTTTTTCCATCATGGGGCCCAGGGGTACGCAAATCATTAAGTTCAGTAATCATAAACATATTTGAGAGAAAACAAAAATCTTGAAAAGATATCATTGGCCCTTCGCGGAGTTAAATCTTCCGCCAATAGCACAAGTGAGAAATGACTCCCAAATGTCCACATTCCTACCCTACCCCAATAGGGGATGGCATAACATGATTAGTATGGCTCAAGTGTATGAAGAACCCATTTGCTAGGACTAAGAGTATTACGATAATACAATTATCCCCATCCTAATCACATTATGTGCAAACCGGACAGAATGCTGAGAGTTCTATTCCTAGAACCAGGGCCTCCCTGAAATTCGTGGTCCAGCGCCACAGAATAGTTCTGCCTGAAAAACAGGTCTGACCATTGTCGGGTAGATGATGGATCTACCACAGTTCTCACTATTTAGCTTGGATTTAACTCGACGTTAAGCCATGATATGTTTTCTTATTTATTTGATTTCTAAAATTTTAGAAAAAATGAAAAAGTCCACAGACATTAACCCAAAAATATGTAAGGTGGGGAAAAAATTATTCACATACAAAAACAGTTTTCTAAGCATTTGCAACATGGCAAACACCCAAACAATGACTTAGTATGTCACCAGAGGACTAATAGAACCGATGCATGGACTGCCAGGTGAAACTGGAGAATCTTATTCTACTGTAAAAGGCTGAAATTTTGTGTGGATACTTATAGTAATGCTATTGTAAAGTAATGAATTTGAGATAAAACTTACGTATATTTTATAGACATATTTTCAACCATCAAAGGATGTTTGGTAGCTACAGAGGCAAACCAGTTTCAATCACAATTTTTTCACAGGTTTCTTGGCTTGCAACATTCTGGTGTTACATACTATTACCATTTTGAAAGTGAAAAGACAAATATGAAAATTACTCACAATAAAAGGGTACATGGCCTGCTAGTTCACATAAAGCCACTGCAAATTTAGATACATCTTTAATACCTGCCAAGAAAAATAAAACATAAGGCATAATAGTTTAGGACAATATTAGTATTGATTCAACCTTACTGTCACAGCATACTTTAAAACAATTATCTTCATTAAATGATACAAACAACTCAAGTAATAATAAAAGAAACCATGCTCCTGTCTAAACTATTTACATTATGAGTAATGTAACTATACAAAAAATAGTTCATTGAGCAGGGTATCCAGTTATAAAAATGAACACTTGTGAAAGCATGTGAGAGAGAGAGAGAGAGAGAGAGAGAGAGAGAGAGAGAGAGAGAGAGAGAGAGAGAGAGAGAGAGAGAGAGAGAGAGAGATGGTTGCTGTGGGAGTGAGCAAAAGTTAAAAGTAGTACACACAGAGGCTAAGCTAACATAAAACAGGTTTGAATTAGAGAGATCAAGACTTACAGTACATACATAAATCTGGTTCAAAGTCCAGCTTTAATGATACAGAGGATGAACCATTTGTGGATTATGATATCACACAGCACTTTCTGTTATCAAAATGTTCATGAAGCACGAGAAAGTGATTGGACTTTGTCTCTATGGTCTGCATTTCACATTTGTCAGCAGATAAAAGTAACATTTAGAAATGTAAGAAAACTTCAAACAACATTGCATCTGATCTGACATAAAATTGTATGGCAACAACAAACAAGACTCTCATAACTGATGGCCTGTAGCATAATAATATCTGTTCTGTGGACATGTGATTGAAAATTTAATCTGTAGGATGTGTATTTAGGTTAAAGTATCTTCACTGATGAGACTAATAGACTTGCTGACAATATTTAATGCTTTAATACATGAAATTCTGCGAATACAAAAATGTATTATATGTAGTTGTTTATTTTACTAAAGGTACATTAAAAAAATCTCAAGTACCACCTCTTTAACAAGCCAAATGTCACATACTTGTGCATAAAAGGCTACAAAATTGAAATAAAGCTGGACTTTAATAATCAATATCAAAATGAAAGTTGGTCTTACCATAGGATGGCTTCCTGCCCCAGATTACCACTCTTATTGTAGTATAAGAGTCGGGGGACGATGTTGCACCTGT
>NC_061094.1:25724465-25829235 GCF_015104395.2 Macrobrachium nipponense | reverse complement strand
TGTTGCACCTGTCAGTGGAGCTCCTCTAGTGATGAAGATGTTATGCGAAATTTCTTCTTCCATAAACATCTTAACTACTGTCATTACACATCTGAAGAAAATAAGAGTTACTTAAGCTGATATTTGTTGATTAAAAATGTTTTCATAAATAGGAGAACAAGTATAGATTTTGTTTATGAAAAATGTCTTCATACATAAGAGAACAAGTATAGTATAAAAATTTTACATAACATTTATTTATAGGAAATAAAATGTAATTATAAACCACACGTCCAAAAGAATAGAAGAAAAGAAAGGAGATATAAAAGTGGGGCTAATCTAGGTAACAGACCACTCTTGAAAGATGTAATTCTAAAGAATTCTAGGAAAACAGAGGAGGTAGTCCTTAAGAAGTGAATGCAGAAAGTGGTACTCTACCTGAGGAAGAGGAACAATGGGGCTACTTTTTAGGTCAGCAGAACAGTAGCTGAGCTAACTCCTACATGGATAACACCCGTGTGGCATAGCAATCTTTGGAGATGATGCAAGAGCAGGGTTATTAATCACCCAAACTGCTCCTTATTTATTTCTGTCAGGAGGAGTAACTTGATAGTAATATTGAAAAGGTTAAAGATAAAAATTAGGGAATAAGTGGTGAAGGACCAGTTTTGGTTTATGGAAGTAAAATGTATAATTGCAACTGATGTGCTAAAGGATCAATTTGGTTTTTAGTTTATAAAAAAGTTCTTGATAGAGTGACACAAGATTTCTTTTTATATTATGGTTCATTCAGAATGAGGGATACTGACATGAGTGGTGTAACTGTTGGCAGTCAGAATGTTAACAACATTTGGTTTGTTAATGACACTATACTGACTGATGATGAAGAGGAAAATTGCAAAAGTTGTTACAGGTGAACTTAGTGAGGAAAGGGCATTAAGTAGCAATGGGGCAGACAGATTGTAAAGTACTGACAAAAGACCAAGAGAATATTAGATGAGTTATATTTAAGTGGCAAAGGAATGAATACTTGTAATTCACCTACTAGAGCAATCAGATAACATCAAAGTACATCATGGTGGGGATGTTACAAAGTATAGGACTGAGAAAGCAATGTCAGCTTTTAATAAACATTACAGATAATTTTGAATTTATCGTTAAAAAGTAGGAAAAGAATGAAGACTATGTCTAGTCAATTTTGCTGTAATTTTGTTAAATGTGGACAATTAGTAAGATGGAAAAAAAGACAGGAAGCATAAAAAATGTGGATGTGGACGAAGTTTTGCCAGAGGCATCAAAAGGTGAGAGAAGAATACATAGAGGAAATATTAACCAATTAGAAGAAGGCTTAATTTATTGGATGTGATATCTCAAATAGTTTGGTAACTCATTACAAACCTTACATGTCTAATAATAATACAGGCCCAAAATGTGATCCTTAATCTTAGAGACTAGTTGGAGGAGGCAAAGGGCTATGCATCTCAGTGGAAATAGCAACTAATAAGAAAACAAATAACCAAGGTATAAAAACAAATGTTTTATTTCACAATTTATGACCAAGTGAGTCATGCATGGTTTTCTTTGGGAAGGGGGGACTCCAGAAGGGACTATGCCCCTCTCTCCTCTCCAGTCAGGTAGTATACACAGGCCTAACCATTTCAGATCCAATGTGGCATTGTTTTTCAGGAATATCTTCAAGGCTATTAGTCAGACAGTTATGACATTCTAACACAATGTTTACAACACCCTGCCATAATTTATAATGTTATATGAGTTAGTCAAATTGATATACTTTAGGAGTTTACTCATATGATTTTAAGTTATAATCACTGAGAACACAAACACCTGAGCAAAGGTTCAGATGAGTCGACTTACCTCCTCCCCTTCATCAGTTCCATCCTTCCCAACCAATGAGCTCCTCTGTCTCCCACTCAGAACCATCCTTCTATCACCTCTCCCCATTCCCACTCCCTCCTCTTCCCCCTCCAATTCTCCCACCCGTTCTCTCTCTCTAGATTGCACAAAGGGAGATATTCTTACACATAGTTACAGGCAGTCCCCCAGTTATTGGTGGACTCGGTTATAGGTGATCTGGTTTATGGCTCTTGTTTAGCACCGATTTCTGTTGGGTGTAGTAATGAATCGATAGTTAATGGACATAACTGTTTTGGCTTGTTTGGCAGTTTTTAATACAGTGTATGTGAGCAATATACAACACTTTACTTGTGTCAGCTTTACGGGCTGGGTTAGAAGAGGCAAAGGCTAAGTGCAACCATGGATATTTGGGAAGGTGCCCTTCGGCGAGCCATGAAGTTTGAGGAGGATTATTGGTTCTGTGACAGTATCCATGACATTGTGAAACCCGTCATCGTCACTTTTAACTGCGATGATGAGGATGAGCTATTCTGTGACAGCAATGATGATTAAGATGAAATTTATGAATTCTTATACATATCATTATCCATTAATTCTATAACTAATATTAATTATTCTACAAGTTTACTGACACCATCTAATTATAGAATAATTATGCCCACTGCCCAATCTATCTCACCACATTATAGGAACAATCGAACAACAGGTGGAGAAAAATCTAAGACCATATATACAATTTCCCACAACAATTCTCAGGCAACGCAGTACAATGAGGTTGAGCATCTAAAATAATATACAATATATTCATATTTCCAGTGTGTTATGTACTTCAGATGAGAGAGAGGAGAGATTAGAATTGGAGGGGGAAGAGGAGGGAGTGGGATGGGAAGAGGAGGGGGTGGGAGGGGAAGAGGAGAAGGTGGGAGAAAAAAAAAGAAGCGGAGAGGGTTGGGAGGGGAAGAAGAGGGATTGTGGAGGATAAGTGGGAGGGAAGAAGAGGAGTGGGAGGAGGAAGAAGAGTAAGGGTACGGGGGACGTAGAGCTTGTAGGTGGGGGAAGGAGGGAACTGATGAAGGGGAGGGGGGAAGTCGACTTATATGAACCTTTGCTCAGGCTTCTGGGTTCTCACTGACTACAACTTAAAATCATAACAGTAAACTCCTAAAGTGTATCAATTTGACTAACTCCTATAACATTATAAATTATGGTAGGGTGTTGTAAACATTGTGTTAGAATGTCATAACTGTCCGACTAATAGCCTTGAAGATATTCCCAAAAAACGATGCCACATCGGGTCTGAAATGGTCAGTAAGTTAAGTCTGGTAAGCTTAGGGAAAATTAGATTGGTATGCTTCCTTGTATTTCATTTGGTGATTTATTGCAGCCAAAGTCAGGCTAGGTTGGCAGTGGGTCCATGAAAGTAAGACACCTTAAGTATTCAACCAACTTTAGTTTTCTGATACCTACAAGCAACCATATCCACCTGTAGATTCCTTTATAGTTTAATGTAATGGGTTAAACAAGAATTTCTGATAAAAAAAAAAAGATTTCAACACAGGAAAAACTAGTTTTTAGTAGTTGTTGTGGGTCACCAAAAGTGCTATCCTTATGGTCTCACTGAGGTTCCATAAGAATTCTCTAAAAGTCTTGGCTGGAATAGTGCAATTGTTGGTATAGTGATGGAATATAATGGCATAACAGCAAGAAGACACTATCTTGTGTACAGTGGCTACCTAGGAGATCCAAATTCACCCCCTCTTACACAGATGTGGCAACAATGGTGTGGGCAGTTAGGCCCATCTATTCCTTGCTTTGTTTGTAAAAGAAACATTAAACACAGATTCCCATGCCTGCATATCTGGGGAAAAAAGGGCAAGTTTGAGGCTTGCAACAGCTACCAAAAATAATTTTTTTTTACGTCAAAACAAGTTTTTCCTGCATCAAAACTTTCTTTTTCTATAGAGTAGCCACTGCTCGTCCTCTGAGGAGCCTATAAAAGAAACTGACTGGGATGAAATGGCCTAGCTCTTAAGAAAAGAATTCCACATGGCAAAAGTCACATGAGGGCTCTTACCTTCCAGGAGAAATTAATAGTGAATAAAAATGGGATGAAGAACTTTAGGACAATAAAGTGGTTTTTCCTAACCCTGTCAGGATGATATGCAGGATAACTGCTCCATCCCAGCAATATCTCAGAGTAGGAAGGCATCAGAGGGGCCACTCCCTTTCTGCTAAGGGATCTATGGGAATTGGACTTTGCATCCCACCTACTGACACAGAGTAGTCGACCCACTTCAATTTCATGGCAGCGATGCTTGATAAACAGTCTCTGGCGACCACCCTGTAAACTTGGAAGTTTCTCCAAAAGAGATGTTTCTGAAAGAAGCCAGCCAGATTCATGGATGGAGTACCTTCCCAACTACCTGTTTTTGCTGGTGAAGTCAGTCATAAAACCTTCTCAAGGTATGCAAAAGATAGCCTCTGTTCAAATTCCTAAGTTAAAGTTTGAGGACTGGATCCACCACAGATGCAAACTGTAACAGGTAAATGATCCATTCCAATTGTGGTTGGGAAGCCTTGGATGCATATATCTTTCTTGATCTTGGCTTGGAAGAGGCAACTGGTGTCTCCAGGGTGTGAGGAGAGATTTTTCCCAAGTGATCCCTCTTGACTAGAATCTGATGACCACCACTTAAAGATTTTGTAAACACTCTGCTCTGGTTCCTTAGACTTGCCAATTACCTAGGTAGACCAATAGTTGAACTCCCTCTTGTCCGAACTCTTGGATGACTGACAAAGACAGTCCAGGTCTCCTACCCATAATGAGTAAACATACTTGGGCAATGGCTGTCCTCTGTAACGTCCAGCACATGATGTTTTTCCAGTTCTGGTAGGTAGCGGATCATCCTCTGTTCAGAAAATTTTTCTTTGGGTATACTGAGGAGACATGCCTGGTGAATGAGAGAACTTGTCCTTCTATACTGCTCCCTTTCAGAGCCTTCTGGACATATTTCTCCAAGGAGGGCTCTGGTTATTGGAAAAACCCCTTGAGGGTGGGGGGGATGTGACCACTGCCACCCTAACCCATTAGACATGCTGCTGTATCATCAAAAGGAAAACTTCCACTGCATGTGATAAAACCAAAGTCAACCTACAACCATACTTGGCTCCACCTCTTCCCACGCCCTTAATGGGCATTCCAGGAGTGGCTTCTCTTTTTGCTCAATAGGTACATCTCTGTCCCCTATGAAAGTGATGCTGCTGTTGTTGTTGCTGTTATTCCTTCTTCTGTCACTGGTAAGACCCTCTAACAAGAC
The DNA here is from genome assembly GCF_015104395.2 of Macrobrachium nipponense. NCBI lineage: Eukaryota > Metazoa > Arthropoda > Malacostraca > Decapoda > Palaemonidae > Macrobrachium > Macrobrachium nipponense. The sequence continues at coordinate 25,824,064 of NC_061094.1, read as the reverse complement.
TTGTATGGGTCTGGGTTGTACTAGGTTTTCTTGAGTTTGGGGGAGTGAAATTCTTGGGCATATTGTTTCCCAAGTTCTAACTTACTCAGCAGGATAGGCACAGTACAATTCTAATGACAAGCCTGTTCTGTGAGCTTCATCACAAAAAAATTCTCAGACATCTTGAAGGAAGGAAGGGAGGGGGGGATGTAACCAGGTGGTGACCCTGGAGAGCAACATTTTCAAGCCTTCAGTGCCATTCCATAAAATTCTAGAGCACTTCCTACTTGGAATGCATAAAAATATTAGCAATAGCAGCCATAATGGTCCTTGGTGACTCTAGGGTCTCCTTTGTTGTCACTTCCAGGATCATAGAAGAGGTCAGAATGGAGATGAGTGGAACCACACATGGATAACAGAACTGGTTGTCCCATTGGAGGCTTTATCCATAAGGGCACAGAATGCTGGATAGCCACGTCCAATGGGAGCTCTTTCTGTTCTGAGGGAAGGATGCTTTTCTCATTTCTTTATGGAGTTGTCAGAGGGATGGCTGAAATTAATGGCTTTATCTCTGCCACTGTCTCATGCATCCTAGTAAACTGTGAAATTCTGAAAATTTTCCTTTACATGAGTTACTATAGCAAAAGTGAAGGGACCAAAGGATGAAGCCACCCAGAGGGGGTGCTGATCTCCAGGATGGTTAAAGTACCAGAATTTGCATTGAAATGGAAAAAGTGGCTTTGATCACCTTGGTTTCCATTCCAGCTCAGCCATTTCTGTATTCCATATGGCAGAGGGCAGCTTTGTCATGGGTTTCTATGATACAACTTGATCTCTGACTTTTGCTCTTTAATAAAGTATTTGCCATCTTGTAAGAAGAGAAAGTGAGGTGTCACAGCAAGGGTATTCAATATTGGAGTATTGGCATCTCTCCTACAGGCTGAAAATGTCTTAGTAACAAAGTCCAATTCAGTAACCAAGGCTGTCCTGCATTCCAGTGGGAACCTTTAATAATGTCCTGAATACAATGGTGATCAGTATCAAGGAATTGCTTTGTATTTTGCCTTATCTGCTTGCGGACCTCCTTCCTGAACTCCTACCATACACTGAGCCAGAATTTCCTTGAGGAACTTGGTTCAAGGCAGTTGGACTGCTGCCAACTAGCAGAGAGGGAGCCTAATGCGAGGGACTAAAGAACCATAGGAAAAACAGGAAACTCAAGGGAGGCGGGAGTCCTGTTGGGGTCATTCTCAACATTGGATTTGTAAGGGAGATCTAGAATCCCCCTCCAAGACCTCTTCCTCAAGCAAAACAAAAGGCCAGTGTCACTGGGCCTTTTGAATTCAGTAAGACAGCTCAGTGGTTTAGTTCATTTCATGCCCATTTTTCAGGGCATGTGTCCCAATGAATGACTATTCACCTCCACTAGAGGAGTCATATAGGGAGATTATGAATTCCTATGTTTTTGGCATGTTTGCCTGAGCATGGAATACAGTCGGCCCCTGGTATTTGCGGGGGATGCATACCACAACCCCTTGCGAATAGCTCAATTGATAGTTCAAACACCAAAATATCCCTCTAAAATCACTTCTATCTGAGCACTATAATAGTTTCATCACAAAAAATTTATTTACTCACAAAAATGATATGAAAATACATTGAGTGAATATTTCCCTATGAAAAATACAGCAAATAGGCAAATTTTTCACAAATAACATGGATATACGTTCCACAGAAACATCTGCAAATAGGTGAAGCTGCGAATCTGAAACCATGAATGGGTGGGAGTCCACTGTATAGTACCTGAGGGGGAAGAAAACAATCACAGCCATAGTTCTACCAGGAAGACGTACGTATTCCCTTTTCCTTTCATCAGCACTCCTATCAAACCACTGATTCCAAAGGGCTACTTTAAACTGGGCCCCGTCATATGACCACCTAAATTCACTTTTATGTCCATCAAGGCTGTTTGTGACATGTGGTATGTGCTGTCCCCACAGGTAAAAAGCAGACTACTTAGTTTGCAACAAAGAAAAGTGATCTATGGGTCTTGTTTAATAGCAACCCTGTATTAGGGAAGAACTAGATATGAGAAATGGTAGGATGCAAGCCACAGATATTCACTAGATAAGCAGGGCACAAACTGGAAAGAAATGGACCAACTTTCTTTAAATACATGACCATAAAGACCAGTTAAGTGACAAGCTTTTTCATATAAATATGGCCACAATATAATGTGTAAAAATAGACATCAAATAACACTTTTTGCATGAAATTTTAATTAAACTAAAGGTATTACATATTATACTCTCAAATGTCTAATGCAATGAAGTAATAAAATGTATATTATACAGGGCACTAAAAGTGAAGTAAAGAATCTTTATCCTGCTGAGAAAACAGCAAGTAGCCCAGACAGATATACTGCAAGTATCTGTATTAGTAAGGACAAAATATTAAATTCCCTCAATTAGGGGTTCATAAAGATAACGAATTGTAATAACAAAACTGTATAATGATGGAATAAAAATAAAAAAAATAGATCCTCCTGAGCTATAAAGAGTAAGATATGTCTCCCATAAAAATCCAATATGTATATTAACGATAATGAAAATATCAATTAAAATTAAGTCCCTCAACAACACTTTCTATGTATATATTGAAAATTAAGAAAGCCAAGATATATGCCCTTGGAGAAAATCTAGAGGCAAAAAAATATTTTTTTTATTATAATATGAAACTAGAATTTTATTAAGAGACACTATGTATTTCACTTTCCTTAGTAGATAATTGCAATATCTCAGTTTATTAAAGCACTGCAAAATGGAAAACTCTTGAAGCAGGAATAATTTTCAAATTCAGACAAGACATAAGAGAATTGGATGGGGTGGCCTGCCAGCACCACTACTGCCACATCTGTGGAAAAGGGCTAAATCGTATCTTCAAGCTAGCTGCTGTAGTCAAGGTAAAGAGTCTTCTTGTTTTGTTTCCATCTATATCCCATCATTATACGGTACCAAGAAAGGGTACAACTTTTGTCTAGACACTACTTTGGTCTAGACTACCGGTAGCTATGAGAGAATTCTTAATATTAGTCAGTCTTTCCTATGGAGCCCAGTGGAACCATGTTGGTAACTCATCTGTGGATGAGCTGAAGCTGCACTATCAAAATGAATGTCGAAATCAATCATGTCAATCATTGTCAGAAAAATATTTTATAATTACACTTATTTACTGTTTTAAAGCAATATTTGCCATCATGTCACTTAATTTCATGTATTTTCTTGCTTAAATGTAACTAAACATATCATGTAGCAAAAGTAGGAAATACAGCTCTTAAATAACTTAAATAAGATGGCAAAAATCATAGCAAATCAAATGGTGATGTACAAATAAGTACATCTTGTACAATAACTTACCCTACAAGTTTCTTAACATCTCCATCCTCTAACTGAAATACAAATCCTGGAGCAAAATAATCTTTGAAGACATAACAAGGACCGGCTAAGTTCGTGCATTCCTGAAAAATAAGCCTTACTGTAAGAACCTTAGGTCAACAACAAAAAGTAAAATTATATGTACAGGCAGTCCCTGGTTATAGGAGGGGGTTCTGTTCTTGGCGGGGTGCTATGTGAAAACTGCCAATAACTTAAACTCAGCAATTTATGGCACTTATAGCGCCTAGTTTCAGTTAATAGCACCGATACCCGGTTAATGGCGCCTCTGTTAGGTATGTTATGGCACCATAACTCTATTATTGGCACCTTATGGTGTCGATAAACAAAACACGGCCCGTGATGGCACCATAAATCACTGATTTTAATGGCACTAGAAAAGCACCATAAAACTGGATCACCATTAAGCAGCTCTGCCAATAACCCGGTACTGCCTGTAATAATATATACAACGTGTATTTATTTATAGATAAATATATTATATATATATATAATATATATATATAGATATATATATATATATATATATACATATAATAACTATATATATATATTTCATCTTAAAGTCATCTTAAACATTTACCACTAGAAATATATATGTACAGCCAATAAAACAATGAAGGAGAGATGAGAGAGAGCGAGAGAGAGAGAAAAGAGAGAGAGAGAGAGAGAAAAGAAGGAAGAAATATAAATATGATCAGGCATTGGCAACATTTTGGACCTGCATCACTTTCTGTCAAGTACTGTGACATTTCTGACAGGCCAAACAAACTCTACCCTCCTTCACAAAAATTAAAAGTGAGAAAATTCTGTTCTTTCTTTTTTTAAAACAACTCACTATAGAAATGCATAAATATTGCAATAACAGTGTATTATTATTATAACTATTATTATTATTATTTTTTTTTTTTGCTTTTATCACAGTCCTCCAATTCGACTGGGTGGTATTTATAGTGTGGGGTTCCGGGTTGCATCCTGCCTCCTTAGGAGTCCATCCTCTTCTTCTTACATGCGCCGCCGTTTCTAGGTATCCACTGCTCTTGGTCTGGATGAGTCCTGGAGCTACTTCAGTGTCTAGTTTTTCCAGAATCCTTTTCAGGGATCTTGGGATCGTGCCTAGTGTTCCTATGATTATGGGTTCAATTTCCACTGGCATATCCCATCCCTCATTTATTATATTTTCAGGTCTTGATACTTATCCTTTTTTTCCCTTTCTTTCTCTTCAACTCTGGTGTCCCATGGTATTGTGACATCAATGAGTGATACTTTCTTTTTGATTTTGTCAATCAACGTCACGTCTGGTCTATTGGCACGTATCACCCTATCTGTTCTGATACCATAGTCCCAGAGGATCTTTGCCTGATCGTTTTCTATCACTCCTTCAGGTTGGTGCTCGTACCATTTATTACTGCAGGGTAGCTGGTGTTTCTTGCACAGGCTCCAGTGGAGGGCTTTTGCCACTGAATCACGCCTCTTTTTGTACTGGTTCTGTGCAAGTGCCGGACATTCGCTTGCTATGTGGTTTATGGTTTCATTTTTCGTACTGCACTTCCTACATATGGGAGAGATGTTATTTCCATCTGTCGTTCTTTGGATATAGTATCTGGTTCTTAGGGCCTGATCTTGTGCCGCTGTCATCATTCCTTCAGTTTCCTTCTTTAGCTCTCCCCTCTGTAACCATTGCCATGTGTCATCGGTGGCCAGTTCTTTAGTCTGTCTCATGTATTGTCCGTGCATTGGTTTGTTGTGCCATTCCTCTGTTCTGTTTGTCATTGTCCTGTCTTTGTATATTTGTGGGTCTTCATCTACTTTTATCAGTCCTTCTTCCCATGCACTCTTTAGCCACTCGTCTTCACTGGTTTTCAGATATTGCCCCAGTGCTCTGTTCTCGATGTTGACGCAGTCCTCTATGTTTATTAATCCTCTCCCTTCTTCCTTTCATGTTATGTATAGTCTGTCCGTATTTGCTCTTGGGTGTAGTGCTTTGTGTATTGTCATATGTTTCCTAGTTTTCTGGTCTATGTTGCGGAGTTCTGCCTTCGTCCATTCCACTATTCCTGCGCTGTATCTGATTACTGGCACTGCCCATGTGTTTATGGCTTTTATCATATTTCCGGCGTTGAGTTTTGACTTGAGTATTGCCTTGAGTCTCTGCATATATTCTTTCCTGATCGTGTCCTTCATCTCTTGGTGTTTTATATCCCCTCCTTCCATTATTCCCAGGTATTTGTGTCCTGTCTCATCTATGTGTTTGATGTTGCTCCCATCTGGTAGCTTTATCCCTTCAGTTCTCGTTACTTCGCCTTTTTGTATGTTGACTAAGGTGCATTTTTCTATTCCAAACTCCATCCTGATGTCCCCAGATACAATCCCTACAGTCTGGATTAGGGTATCTATTTCCTTGATGCTCTTACCATACAGCTTGATGTCGTCCATGAACATCAGATGGTTGATTCTGTTGCCTCTTTTCTTGAGTTGGTATCCGGCATCCATCTTCTGTAGTACTTTGTCATGGGAATCATGGCTACTACGAAGAGTAGTGATTATTATTATTATTATTATTATTTTTTAGTTTTACTAATATTTGAAAATTAGTACTTATTATGTATTAGGTAGGTAAATCATTTATTTATCATACAAAACAGAGAGAGAGAGAGAGAGAGAGAGAGAGAGAGAGAGAGAGAGAGAGAGAGAGAGAGAGAGAGAGAAATTATATTTATTATTTAATACCATTTAATCTTATTACACTTAATACATTATTAATATTTGAAAATTAGTAAATCCTTTTTGTATCATAAAAATGTATTTAGTCATGAAAATATCATAAAAATACACTAATTATTGAATATTTATCAACGGAAAAACAGTGAATGAGCTATTCCTCCTGCAAGTAATTTTTAGATAGGTTCCACAGAAAAATCCGTGAATGAGTGAGTCCACGAATCTGGAGAACGCGAATACGGGGGTCAATTGTACATGTATTTATTATATAATGGTTTAATATAATTGATTGTTATGCTGATTACTACTATCCTGTTTAGAATGTTTGTATTTTGGGTAATTTGTTAAGGGTTTTGAGCCATGTTTTAAGTCTGCTAAGATTTTGACTTAATATGTGTTTGATTTTACTTAAAGTTGTTCAGGTTGGAGTCCTTGGAGTCACTATGTGACATGGAATTTTTTCGGTGTGGTTTTGTTTTAGGTATGCTTTTATCAACAGCATTTATTTTGAAATTTGTGAAAAATTCACGTTGTATCGTGGTTTTTGGTTATGTGGAAATGGAGGCTTGTATATTTCTGGTATGTAGATTATAAATGTCCCAATCTGCTTTTCAGATATTATATATGGGTGGCAATATTTTATTATTATTATTTAGATAATTAAGGACAATGGAAGTGGTCACTGGTATATGAATCATCCAGGACGTCCACTTAAGTCTTTCAGGTAAGTCGACTGAACACAGTGAGATATCTACTGAAAAAAAGGTTAAGTGGGTATTAGAGAAGCATGTTGGCACATCACTTTCATTTAGGCAGCATTTGTCATTTTCCAATATGTATTTCTCTATGTTTGTTCCTGGTGTGTCAGAGGGGTGGTTGTTGTCCCAAAGGGGACTATGTGCATTAAAATCGCCTTCTAAAAGTAGATTAATTAATTAATTCTGGTAGATCACTGAAATTTGAATTAAAATTTGGCTGGTTGTATAAGTTACAAATAGTGATCATATTTTCATCCGGCATATATAATTTGACAGCTGTTATCTGATATGATTAGGATGGTATGTTTAAAAGTTCATAGGTGATACTGCTATGAACATATATTGTAGTGCCTAGTTTTCTACCGTCAGTTGGTAAATAACAAGCAATTTTCTACTGTTGAACGTGTATGGGGTTAGATCCTATGTGTTGTAGGCATATACATGGTGGGCTGAGGTCTCATAGGATTCTTTGCAATCCACCCAGATGTAATCGGGTTAAGCGACCATTTATGTTTAATTGAATATAGTAATTCATTATTGGGAGGAATTGGTGTTAAATTTTGTAAATTGATTGCCGATTTTATTTTGTCTAAGTTTGTGTTTGAATTGAATTATGGTTTTTTTTATTACTGTATTTGTATTTTGATTATTATATTCAGTAGTTGTTTGTTTTTTATAATTAAATATTAATGAGTCTAGTTTTTACTCTACAATTTCCTTTTTGTATTTTAAGGATTCAGAACATAATTCATTCTCAAGTTACTGTGTTAAAGGGCATTTTTGTAATTTAATAAAATTGTCTATACAACTTTGTACTGTGTCCTCTGTCTTGATTGGGTAGTTGGTTGGTTGTAAGTACCTAAGAAGCACTCATTACAACCACAAGATGAAGCATGTTTGGTGTTGTTAGTTATTGGTTCAGTTTCTTTGAATGAAGTAGCATTTAAGCTTTTATCTTTAGAAACTTAAGATTTTGTAATTCTATTGGTCCTTTTCTGTAATGATAAGGAATGTTAGTTTGAGGGGTTATTTGGTTTATTGTTATTAGTGGAATATTTGAATCTTGTGGATGGTTGAAGCATGATATGACAAATTTTCTAAGACAATTTGTATTTTTCATAGCTACAAACCTGAGGTCTTAACAATATGATAATTTCTAGTTGGATCCGGTTAAAAAACAGATGAAATCAAAGAATCTTGTGATATCTATCAGGTGAAGAGTGGTCAAGGACCACTCACCTACGCCACCGTGTCAGTCTTTTCTTTAACCGCCTGGGTGAGAGTCGTGGTTAACCTCTCTCGGCCTTTACCCGGTTCATTGCCTGTTTCACTTGTGTTTAACGTGTGTGTGTGTTTGGCTGATACTATTATGGCTACTTCTGCTCCTTCTCGGCCTTGTCAACGTGTGTGCCCTGGAATTCCAGGTTTTCTGTGTTCTCATTTTTTGGCTTCGGCAGCGACCAATCCCCACATCACATGTAGTGGGTGCTGTTCTAGTTTTTGTACTATAACGAATCCTTGCACGGAATGCCAGGTATGGCCTAAAGAGCAGTGGAAGTCGTTTTATAGCAAGAGAGAGCATCGGAGGGTTTCGACTCTTCCTTCTTGGGAAGGTTTTCCACCTCTTCCCGATGCTTCGTCTCCTGCAGTATTCACCCCCCATAATAGCGTTGTTCCTGTGTCTCCTTCCTTTTCTTCCATTGATTCGTCGCTGAAAGTATCGGGAGGCCACTAGGCTGATTTTTGTAATGTCACCCCTTCTTCTTCGGGAGTTAATTTGATTCCCAGGAAGGGGGAGGCTTTTTCATCATTCTCATTTATTCCAGAGTTGGAGGCATCCAAGATAGTGGCGATTTGGAAGACATGCAGGCTAGGGAGTCCCCCGTCCTTGGAGGGGTTGCTAGCGCCACTTTATGGAGGCTCGCTAACCCCCTCCTCAGGCTGGCCAGGTCATCCCCACTCCTCCCGGCCTCGTCTTCGTGGGTAGCTGAGGTCAGCCATCTTGTATTGTTCCGCCAGTAACCGTTGCCACTTCTTCGAGTCGGAGGGAAGCCGTGGCGTCAGCCCTGTTGATGATGTCACGGGATCTGTCATTGTGTCTTCCTCCGCCAATGGCGTCTGATTCCCTTCACACTGAGGGGAAGCCATGACATCATCACCACTTGTGACGTCACTCCCAGTCGTTTCCTCTGCACTGCCTCTCTCAGCCGTGACGTCATCTCTGCCGCCCAGTTCACTACATCTCCCTTTCATGTCATTGGAGCCTTCTCTTACAGATCAGTCTGAGGTTATATGCTAGGCAGTGCTCAAGAGGTTGGACTGTTTTGGATGATAAGTTGGCTGCCTTGTCGGTTGGGAGGACTGGAAGGAAACGTGTTGCTTAATCCCCGCCTCTTGCGAAGAGATCGCATAAGAAACCAGTGCTGTCTTCCTCTCCCTCTTCCCCCATCTACGCCATGTTGGCATATCAAGCGTTGGAAGGCTAAGGACTTTGCTCTTTCTTTGCCAATGAGGGAGGAACAATGCAGATGTGTTCTCGAGAGTGTTGGTGTTTTGGAGAGTGTTAGTGTATCTTCCCTTGTGCAATCTGCAGTGGCTGCTTCATCCTCTACATCGAATCGCGGGCGTGTTGCAACCTCCCCTGTCCGTGCACATTGCGAGCGTGTTGCAACCTCCCCTGTCTGTGCTGATGGTGCAAGTGCTCCTTCTTCTCCAGGGCCTATTTGTCACCATACGGATCTCAATGCACCTGTCAAGAGGTCAAAGGTGGTGAGCGCAGAGTTGGTGCAGCAGGAGTGTTTGCCTGCCCCTCTCACTGGGGCTTCCAAGAGTTTGACTCTGGGAGATTCTCCTTCGATCTCGAGTGTTCGGGATTCCTCTCCAACTCACGTTCGTACGTCTGCCACGCCCGTGACCATTCACAGACATGTTAATGAGTCATCTGTTGGAGGAGTAGGTAGTGATGTTCCTAGTTATAGTGGACCCAGCCCAGACAGGTTAGTTGGTGTTTTGGGCTATTTGGCTGCTGATCCTTCCGTTAATTTTAATAGGGAAGGTGCCTTAGAGGAGCCTACACATTTTTCTCGTCGTCGGTCTCCATTGCCGGAGCAGGAGGAGGGAGACATGCAAGAGATTTTGTCTTCCTTTTCTGAAGTTGTTGATCTCATTTGTGGGTTTAACAATTTGGAAAGTAGGACTCAGGCTCAGTCGTCTTACACTCCTTCTTGCTTGGAAGCCTTGGTGGGAGCTACGCAGGATCCCAAATCATCTCTTTAGCTTCCCTTGTCGGGGCACGTCCAGTCGGTCTTGCATAAGGTTAACGCCTGTTTCAGACCGGGACGGTTCGCTTCGCTCTGGGGGCTCTGCCAAGCTACTATTCATTAGTATTATACATATAAGGGAATGCTTTTATTAATACGTATTGTCCGTTGGGAAATTTAGTCTTTAACTGATTCTTTACTGCCCAAATATTGATTGTATGGTTGGGACTGAGGATAATTGTGTATTTCCACTTGTGATGAGGTTAACCCTCTTACGCCGAAGCCCTAAAAATCAAAACCTCTCCTGTATGCCGGCGCCGGTTTGGAGTGAGCGCGGAAGCGGAAAAAATAATGTTTTCAAAAAATCACAGCGCGCTTAGTTTTGAAGATTAAGAGTTCATTTTTGGCTCCTTTTTTTTCATTGCCTGAAGTTTAGTATGCAATCATCAGAAATGAAAAATAATATCATTATCATAAGTAAATATTGCGATATATGGTAGCGAAAAAAAAATATTCATAGATAATTGTATTCAAATCATGCTGTGCAAAAAACGGTCAAAGCTAACGAGTTAATTTTTTTTCGTTGTATTGTACACTAAATTGCAATCATTTTGATATATAATACATAGTAAAACAATAAAAGCAACACCAGAAAAATATTATCACAAAATGATGTATGAATTCGTAATGCGCCGATTATTTTCAAAAATTCACCGTAATTCTAAATATTGTTCTAGAGACTTCCAATTTGTTTCAAAATTAAGACAAATGATTGAATATTATGATACTGTAAGAGTTTTAGATTAGAATTGCAGATTTCGACCATTTCGGAAGAGTTAAATTTGACCGAATGTCGAAATTTGTATATATAAATTTTTTTATATGCTCATATTTCGGAGATGAAAAAAGCTACAACCTTCAATTATTTTTTATTGTATTCTTCATGAAATTGCGCACATTTTGATATATGAAACTCTATAAAAAGGCTAATATGAAAAGGAGCAAATATTAGGATAATGCGATGTACGTATTTCGGAGACTTGCGGCCATGAATCGGCGCGCGGAGTGAAGGTAAATATATTTTTCAAAAATTCACCATAAATCACAATATTGTTTTAGAGACTTCAAATTTGTTTCAAAATGAAGAAAAATGACGGAATATTACTAGGCCATAAGAGTTTTAGCTTACAATTTTGTTTTTCAACTATTTTGGTAGAGTCAAATTTGACCGAACGTGGTTTTTTTTCTATTTATCGTGATTTATATGCAAATATTTCGAAAAAAGAGAAAAGCTACAACCTTCAATAATTTTTAGTTGTATTCTACATGAAATTGCGCACATTTTCATATATAAAACTTTATGTAACAGCTAATTTTAAATGGTGCAAACATTTCGACAATCGCACACAAAAATTATGATTTTTTCGGAAGAGTTACCGCGCGAACGTAAGGAAAATGTTTTTTTTTTTTTCATAAATTCACCATAAATCAAAATATTGTGCTAGAGACTTCCAAGTCGTTGCAAAATGAAGGTAAATGATTGAATATTACTAGAATATAAGAGTTTTAGCTTACATTGCGTTTTTCGACCATTTCGGTAGAGTCAAAGTTGACCAAAAGTTGAAATTTTTGCACTTAACATTATTTATATGAAAATATTTCAAAACTGATAAAAGGCTACAAAACCGATGGGGTTTTTAAGTTTTAGTTGATTGTGCATAAATTGCGCAACATTTCCATATATAAAACTTTATGTAACGGCAAATTTAAAAGGGTGCAAACATTAGGACAATCGCATGAAAAAATTTATCGGAAGAGTTATCGCACGAAAAAATTTATCGGAAGAGTTATCGCACAAAAAAATTTATCGGAAGAGTTATCGCATGAACGTGAGGAAAAAGTTTTTTCATAAATTCACCATAAATCGAAATATTGTGCTAGACGTCCAATTTGTTGAAAAATGAAGGCAAATGATTGAATATTACTATAATATAAGAATTTTAGCTTACAATTGCGTTTCTCGACCATTTCTGTAGAGTCAAAGTTGACCGAAGGTTGAAATTTTTGCACTTATCGTTATTTATATGAAAATATTTCAAAACTGATAAAAGCTACAATCATGAGTATTTTTTTGTTGTATTTTACATGAAATTGGGCATTTTCATATATATAATACTTCATGTAAAGGATAATTTAAAATGGTGCAAAAATTATGTCAAAGTGACGAAATAATTTCCGAGATGTGTCACTGATACTTTTTAGTGCGATAAGAAAGAAATTCGCGCTTGCGTGCCTGCGTAGCGATTGTAAACAAAACAACGCCTTGATCCGTGAACTCCCAGCATCCCCCAAGGCGCGTGATACAAAAATTTTCGGCTGGTAGGCCTATAAGTATTTTTCCGCGAATTTTTAACAAAACTTTTTTGAGCCGACGTATGATACATCCAATCGGCATACGGGAGACATTTTGACTCGACGTTTAATACGTCCAATCGGCGTAAGAGGGTTAATATGCCTTTTTTGAAGTACATACTCTTCTAGAGTAGCTGGAGTTTCTTTGAAGTGATTGTAATTTTCAATATTCATTTTTTCCCCTTAAATGGAGTTCTTTCTAGTATTCTTTTCTTTTTGTCAGTCTGATTGTTATCATCATTTGATTCCTCTTCCAATGAAGATACTTTTTCATGGATATTTAAATCTTCAACATTAGTAGTAGTACTAGTGGATATGATATCATGCTTATTTTGGGTTTTAGTATTATTGGTATGAGAATTACTTTGTATGTTTATATTATCTTGTTGTTTGTTATTATTGTGATTGATATTTTGATTTTTAGAAAGAGCAGTTTTTAGATGGATTATTGACTCCTCTTACTTTTAGCTCAGGTTTAGCTTTCTGACTGTCATTCCTGCTCTATTTATTAACAACTGAAGCTCTGTGTTATATTGGTAAAAGGAGCATTCCTTAGATTTAGCATGATGGAATAATCCACAGTTGGTACATTTTAGGGATTTACATTTCCAATTAGTGGTATGGGTTTCTGATGCACAGACTGCACATACTGCTTTATTATGGAATTTTTTGTGTGTCCATATTTTGAACATTATGTGGACTGAAGTGGTTTTTGTAAAAATGGATGCACTTCTCTACTTTTCCAAGAATTTTGATTTTAAGTGGAAGTTCTTGGCCTGAAAATTTTATTTTTGCAATATTGATTTGTTTATTTTAATCTTTCATACTTGGAATTGAGTATACCTCTAAATCATGGATATTACTATATCTTAATTTGAGAGAGTCAAGTATCAAGTGTTTTGAGGGTAGTCCCTCTTTTTCAATGTTGGGTAAAATGACCATGCACTGTATATAATTTAATGTTATAACTTGTTATTGATATTTTCGTGTAATTTATTTCTGTTATATTTAAGAAGGTGGTGGATTGTTTTTTTGGTGGTTACTTGAAGTACCCATTCATTTTCTTTGATATATCGACATTAAATTTCTTGTGTTGGACATAAGTTTAATAATTTGTTTTTAAGTATTGCTATTGATATTTTATTTTCAGCTTTAAATGCTAGAAATCTCTGCCAGTTATCTGGTCCAAAAAGTTAATAAAGGGATTTTGACGAAGGAAAAATCTATTTCTGGGCTCAGCTCGTGTCGCTTGCGCGAAATATCCTTTAATCTATTATTTCTAGGGTAAATGTACTAACACATACCAGAGAATAAATAAAATAAAGAAAAAGGTCAGTATGACTGACTCGCTCACCCTCTAGGAGGGTGTCGGTATGAACACTAGGCGAGTGAGACCACTACCACGAGCCAAATGCCAATAGAAATCTCCCACTACAAAACCCTCCAAGAGGGGAGCCGTCCCACAGAGGGAGCAGCTCGTACTACTACTACACCATCCCATGCTTGCGACTGCTGCGCCTCTAGTGGTCATCCTTTAAAAGTTAGCGCCAGGAGCCACACGTGCTAATTTTCTCTCTGTGTTTTTTGTGCCCTTTCGTGGATTTTTACTATAATGGAGCGTGCAGCTATCGCAGCAGCTAAGTTAAGTACTCAGTATTTACGGTTAGCGAGTTTTTTCCGTCCCCGAGACGGTATTTGCCGTTTTTTAGGTATAGATACGTTCTCGGGGGCTGGAAGCATGGCAGCATGTCCTGCGCATGTTGGGTTTCGTTCTTGGTCTCCCATACCTAGAATCCCTTATTATTTTACGCTCTATTTTGATTATCCGCGTTATTACGTCTACTCAAGTTGTTATACATGTATGTATTTCACCTTATGTAGGCTTTTTCTATCCAGACCCTAGTCCAGGTTCTTTGTATCGGCCCCTGACTAGCTTTGAGTGGTAGACTTGCCTTCGGGCTAGTCGCACACTCCTGGATTTTTTCTCCTGCTATTTTACCTTCTTTCTTCTTTTTTTTATTATATATTATATTTTTATGTTTTGTTGTTGTTAGTTAGTTGGCGTCTGGCTCAGCCTAGGTCCTGGCTCGTAGAGCCTAGTCTACCGTTGATCAGTTCGGTCGCTTCCTCATAGCTTCTCTCTGATCAGTTGGTTTTCGCCCTATGGGCCTATATGCTACCGCTTTTCAGTTCTGGTTGCTTCCCGATAGCTTCTCTCTGATCAGTTGGTTGGCCTAGGCTTGGTTACCGTATCTTAGTTTACCGCCTCGTGGTCACTACGTGATCACGAGTCAGCCAGACGCCTGCCAGTCCCCCTTCCCCCTCTCTCCCGCTCTCCCATAGAGTCGGGCGGGGGTGGGTGGGCTCGGCTGTCCTTGCTCGCCCAGCATGCCCGAGCCTGCCTCCCCCTTCCCCTCCACCGGAGGGGCCTGGGAGTCCGACAGTCCCTGACTGGTTCCGACCTCTCCGCTTCTCGGCCTCAGGCCGGGTGTGGTACGTTGTGGGGGGCTCTGGCCTTTCCCCCCCTCCGTTACTTCCTTGTCGCTCCGGGTTAGCGCGAGTCTGTATGTCATCTCGCCCTTCCCTCCTTACTAGAGCTCCTCCCTATCGGAGTCTGATATCCAGCGGTAAGGGTATAGTCCACCATAGTTGGACCGGAGCATACAATAGGTCTTTACTAACCGTACCGTATTGCTGAGTTACTACACTCCGCTTCACTGGACCTAGTCCGGTTACTTGCATGTAGGGTTTAAGTTATCTTTAAGTTTATCTTAAGTTTCTTAAACCATCCCCACCCCTCCCTTAGTATTTACCGGATCTCTCCGGGATTATAGCCTATTCAGGCAATGCAGGGAGGGGAGGGGTTATGCCCAAATTTTTCCGAGCTCCGCCACGTAACGGAGTTCTTTTGTCCTTAGTCTGTAAGTGTTACCCCTTTAAGATACTCATGTGTCTTCCCACTTACAGGCCACCAACTGTGAGCATCCGGGATGTTCCGCTACACTTCAGGACCCCATGTGGACACGAAGTTTGCCTGTCCCATGCTCCAATGCGCGACTCCGCACGGGGACATCCAGGTCTGGTACCATGAGACGTGTACCATATGTTACGATCTGGTGAGCCAGCTTTTGGAAGGCGTAAGTATTCCATCTCCGCATGCCGCTCCGCTTCTTTTAGTTCTTAAGTTTTCATCATTACTTAACTTAAGGCATCTAGTTTAAGTTATATCCTAAGTTTTAGTTTTAAGTGGTTCTTAAATCTAAAATATATCCTCTCTTACAGGCTCCGGCAGTAATGAGATACGGCATTGGCTACCCTGCGGGCCTGGGTCGGAGGTTTTGGCAAGAACGCCGCCAAGGGTCAGCCCTACATACTGGGAGAAGCGTTTAGCTTTGTTAATCTTCCCCGGAGGCAAGGCGACTGGGTACGTCGACCCGGTAGAGGCGGACCCCTCTATTGCCTTATCCAACCAACAGCTGGCGGCCTCCTTGACTGAACAAGACCAGGATATCTCCACGGATGTCGCAACCCTGGATATAAATGTTGAACCTATGGTGGTATAGACGACCTGTTGGTCGAGGTAAGTAATGCAGGTACCCAAGGGTCCCCCTTGGGAGTGACTGTTTCTTCTACCCCTGCAACTTCACCATCCTTCCCAGGCTTTACCGGTGATGAGTTATATACTCCTCCAGAGGCTTCGGTTAGGCCTAAGATCAAGTCTAAGCATATGACCTTGACTAAGACGTCATCGTCCTCGAAGAAGACGTCCTCGTCTTCTTCTTCGCGTAAGTCTCCGGCTCGTAATCCCGCCCAGACAGTGGTCTAAAGGGTCTAGCTCCGGCTTCAAAGTCCTCAAAGAGTAAGCCTAAGGAGAAATCCCGCACCCCGGCAGTATCACCAGTTCCACTACCTTTGGTGCCTATTCAGAGTCTCCCCTCCACCTCCGCAGCAGCTCCGGCTCTGGACACCAATGCTGGCCTGTTGCAACAGGTGGGCGACTTGGTAGGCTCCCTTAAGACGAGTATGGAACATATATACTCGCCTGTCGGATAGGATAACTTCTCAGGATACTATTATAGCCGGCCTAAGAGAAGCCCCTCTTGCCTCTCCCTCAACCTCTAACACTAGTGGATCTCAGCTTCCCCCGTATGACTCGCTGCCCGCTTTCTCCATGAACAATCCTTGGAGAGTAGCGTCATATGCTCCCTTCCAAGATGGTCTCATCTCCATACCGGAGTTTGGAACTCGAAGAATAGAGGACTTCGAGTTCTACCCGGAAGGCCTACAGCTCCCTTCATAGGCTACGCTAGGCTCACGCCTTCGGCTATGGTTAGAGATGACAGGGTACCAAAGGAGACAGTCCTCTATTCTCGGGACCAGGCCCAAAGAGAATGGCTTAGATGTCTAGACGACATGGACTGTTCGAATACCAAGATCCAACCATTCAAAAGTCCCTTTACCATTTTCACGATGGACGAAGGTACCCCGCTCCCTTTCCTTACCAAGATAGCGAGGTCGACCATCTCAGCAGCTCAGAAAAGGGGAACCCATGCCTCAGCTGAAAGAAGCAGACCCCACTTCTCCGTTGCTCCGTCAATTGGAGAATTATGGGAGGACTTGCCTAACACTTTCACAGCTGGCAAACTCAAACCTGACTGTGCTATGGAGCAGTTTGGTGAAAAGCTGCCCAGGCTCCCTGATAGTCTTATTCAAGCGGAGTTGACCTCTCGAAAACACGACTAGCCAGGTCAATCAACCTGATGGCTATGTCTGAGGTAGCAACCATGGCTTATGGTTCAGAACCAATTTTTAAGCTTATGACCAAAAGCCCTGACTCAAACGGTGCAGTCAGACATGTTCGAGTTTGCCACTGCTAGAAACAAATTGCAGAAAGCATGTATTGCTAGAGGCAACCATTCGGCATGAACCGAATAGTTACTTTCTTCTAACATCTGGGGCGCAGATATCTTCCAGAGCTATGGTAAAAGGAAGTACAAGCAGAGGCTACGAGGTTGAACCAAAGCCTTAAGGACCGTTGGGGTCTTACGGCTAGGAGAAGGCAAGACTTGACACCAAAAAGGTAAGGGACAAAGGAAGCCTAGACGTTTCCAACCTTACCAAAAGAAAGCAGCCGCGCTTCCCTCAACAAGTTCCTACAGTGCCGTTTAGGCGCCAGACAGCTCAGCCCTCCACGTCTAAAGGTCAATCACAGCCTATTTATGTGATATCCCCTCAGCCTCAACCCTCCACCTCATACGCCATCTCTCCAAGCTTACAATCCAGCCTTCGAGAGTCAAGCTTCTCAGAAGTATGACCGCTCGAACAAGGGAGGCAGAGGTAAGCGGTCCTTTCGTGGGAGAGGATCGGGAGGCCCCTTCAATAGGGGAAAGCACTTCAGAGGAGGTCGAGGGGTTACCAGAACCAATGAGGAACTTCAGGTAGGAGGGAGGCTGTTTCACTTTCGCCACCGTGGAACTTCAGCCAGTGGGCTCAGAGCATAGTGTCAAAAGGGCTGGGTTGGAGCTGTTGACGAACCCACCATCCAGCCAGACCTTTCCGTCAACTTCCTTCCAACGAATTGACAGAGTAACGCAGAGGACCTCCTTCAGAAAGGAGCTATAGTCAAAGTCAAGAGATTAAAATTTCAAGTCGCTTGTTCAGCGTCCCAAAGAAAGGCTCAAACAAAAGAAGGGTAATCTTAGACTTGTCCCGCTTAAACTTAGCCATCCGCTGCGACAAGTTCAAGATGCTCACGATCTCACAGGTGCGGACCTTACTTTCCCCGTGGGGCCGTCACCACCTCTATCGATCTTACAGACGCCTACTATCATATCCCTATTGCAAGACACTTCCGTCCGTATCTGGGATTCAAGATAGGAGACCAGACGTTCTCCTTCAGGTAGTCCCGTTCGGGCTCAACGTGGCACCCAGGGTGTTCACGAAGCTAGCGGAAGTAGTAGTGCAACAGCTCAGAGCTCAAGGGATTATGGTAGTAGCGTATCTCGACGATTGGTTGATCTGGGCCCCATCAGTCGAAGAATGCAACAAGGCCACACTGAAAGTGATCCAATTCCTAGAATATCTAGGATTCAAGATAAACAGATCCAAGTCCAGACTCACCCAGAGTCAAACTTTCAGTGGCTAGGCATTCAATGGAATCTATCCTCACACACTCTGTCGATTCCATCCACCAAAAGGAAAGAAATAGCGAAGTCAGTTCAAGCAATTGCTAAGTCACAAACTAGCATCGAGGAGAGCTCAGGAAAGAATCCTCGGCTCTCTCCAGTTTGCTTCAGTAACGAACATCTTAATGAAAGCCAAACTGAAAGATCTAACCAGGATCTGGCGATCTCGAGCAAATGTCAGGTCCAGGGACAAGCTATCCTCAGTACCTCTGATTCTAAAGAACCGGCTTCGGCCCGTGGGCAAAAGTCAAGAATCTGTCAGTGTCAGTCCCTCTTCAGTTCCCTCCACCAGGGATTACCATACACACAGACGCGTCCTTAAGCGGCTGGGGAGGGTACTCCCAGGTCAAAAAGGTGCAAGGAATTTGGTCACCCCAGTTCCGTCAGTTCCATATAAACGTACTGGAGGCAATGGCAGTCTTCTTGACTCTGAAAAGATTACGCCCACCAAGGTACTCCCACATAAAGCTAGTCTTGGACAGCGCAGTGGTAGTACATTGCATAAACAGAGGAGGGGCTCCAAGTCACTCATCTAAATCACGTCATGATAGCCATCTTCTCCTGGGCAGACAAATTCAGTTGGCATCTTTCCTCCACCACCCACAGCTGGAGTAAGAAACGTCATAGCAGACGCCCTATCCCGATCAGTACCCCTAGAGTCGGAATGGTCTCTAGACGAGAGTTCGTTCCAATGGATCCTTCAAAGAGTCCCAGGGCTACAGGTGGATCTCTTCGCATCACAAGCGAACCACAAACTACCGTGTTATGTAGCCCCCAACCTGGACCCTCTGGCTTACACCACGGACGCCCTGGCTCTGGACTGGAACAACTGGGAGAAGATTTACGTATTCCCTCCAGTGAATCTCCTTATGAAGGTCTTAGACAAACTCAGGACATTCAGTGGTCAAGTGGCTCTAGTAGCCCCAGACTGGCCGAAGAGCAATTGGTACCCCCTGATCCTGGAACTGGGTCTTCGTTCCCCTTCGGATCCCCAGTCCCAAGCTCTCCCAGTCAGTACAAACGAAGACTGTGTTCGCTTCTCAGGATTCTCAAAACCCTAACTTTATGGATTTCATTGAAGTTTGCGGCAAAAAGAGATGCGAATATTGACCCTCAGAATATTCTTCCTGGAATCCGATAAAAGGGATTCAACTTTGAGGCAGTATGATGCTGCCGTCAAAAAGTTAGCAATCTTCCTGAGAGATCAGATATCAGAATCATGACAGTTAATTCTGCTATATTCCTTTTTCAGATCTTTATTTGAAAAGGGTTTAGCAGCTAGCACATTACGACAAACAAGTCAGCATTGAAAAAGATATTCAATTTGGATTTAACATAGACTTGACAGATACCTATTTCTCGTCTATTCCTAAAGCATGTGCTAGACTTAGCCCTCTGTCAGGCCTACGTCAGTTTCATGGTTCTTAACGATGTTCTAAAACTGGCTTCCGAAACCGATAATGACACATGCTCGTTTATGATGCTCCTAAGAAAAACTCTGTTTTTTATTAAGCCTAGCTTCAGGACAAGAATTTTCAGAACTGTCGGCTTTATCCAGAGATCCGGATCATATTCCAATTCCTTCCCACGGGGGAAGTGCTACTTTCTCCGGAACGTAGCTTTTTAGCAAAGAATGAAGATCCTTTGATGAGGTGGGAACCTTGGAAGGTACTACCCCTTCCACAAGATGTTTCCCTTTGTCCGGTTTCAACCTTACGAGCCTTTCTATACCAGGACCTCCTCTTCCTCATCGGGGCCCCTCTTTATAGGGAAAAAGGTGGTACTTATCCACTAAAGGCATCAGGCAACAATCCTGTACTTTATCAAACAAGCCAATCCTGACTCCTTTCCAAAGCACATGATGTCAGGGCAGTAGCCACCTCAATTAATTATTTCCAACATATGAATTTTGCTGATTTAAAGAAGTATACCGGATGGAAATCGCCGACAGTGTTCAAACGTCACTACCTTAAGTCCTTGGAAGCTCTGAAATTCCCAGCAGTAGCAGCGGGTAACATAGTTTCCCCTGACTCTAGCTAGATTATAGTAGAAGATTCAGTCCTCCTTTCTACCTGCCTCACCCAACAGTTCGTCTATTCCTGCCTTGTTCATTAACATTTACCTTGTGTCTTAGCTGCTTTATGATTGTATAGTGCCCCTTTTGTCTGGTTAGGGACACTCACATCTGATTACCATACTGATCTCATAGATGTTATCCCCTTATTTTTATGCTAAGGGATACATCATAATGCAATGGTTACGGGTTTTGTTATATTAAGTCATATACATTCCTAAGATATTTTATTTTATCATTGATCAAATATTTATGTAAATTTATACTAATTGCTATTTCTATTTTTGATACATGTTGTTACACAGATTTATTGTGATAGGTAATCATTGTACCTATTTGTATATGTGTAAATTACCTTATATTATTAACATAATTAGATTTAAGGGTAATTTAAGCATAATTCTGATTTTTGTTTTACTGTGTACTTGTATCTTTTTTAGCAATTATATTCATTCTTTTATTTTGTATCTTTTATTTGAGACCTATTTTGTTTTATTATATTTTATTTACTTTGTTTACAATCTTGTGCTGTTTCTCTGGTACGATTTCGCGCAAGCGACACGAGCTGAGCCCAGAAAAAGGATTTTGACGTAAGGAAAAATCTCTATTTCTGGGCGATTGGCTCGTGTCGCCAGCGAAATACCCCCCCCTACCCATCCCTTCGCTCAAGATTGTCTGCTAACTTCAGGATGGCCACTAGAGGCGCAGCAGTCGCAGCATGGGATGGTGTAGTAGTAGTACGAGCTGCTCCCTCTGTGGGACGGCTCCCCCCCCTCTTGGAGGGTTTTGTAGTGGGAGATTTTCTATTGGCATTTGGCTCGTGGTAGTGGTCTCACTCGCCTAGTGTTCATACCAGACACCCTCCTATAGGGTGAGCGAGTCAGTCATACTGACCTTTTTCTTTATTTTATTTATTCTCTGGTATGTTGTTAGTACATTTTACCCTAGAAAATAATAGATTAAAGGATATTTTCGCTGGCGACACGAGCCAATCGCCCAGAAATAGATTTTTCCTTACGTCAAAATCCTTTTTCTGGGTGATTGGCTCGTGTCGCCCTATGAAAGGATCCTTAATATCATTCTTTCTAGGTAAAATTAATCTAAAATTACCAGAGAAAAACAAAATTAAGAAAATGTCAGTAAAACTGACTCGCTCACTTCTTAAAAAGAAAGTGTCGGTATGGTAATAGGGGCGAGTGTGGAACACTACCACGAGACAATACCAATTAGAACTTCCAATCAGAATCCCCCCAAGAGAGAGCTGATACCAACGGGCGATGCAGTCGCTACTACTACTACTAGAGGACGCCACGGACAGCAGCGCCCCTAGCGGACATCCTTAATAAAAAACATCTGTCCTGCAAGGGGGGGAAAACAAACATAAAAGGGGGGGTTTCATAGGGCGACACGAGCCAATCACCCAGAAATAGATTTTTCCTTCGTCAAAATCCCTTTTCTGGGCTCAGCTCGTGTCGGCCTATGAAAGAGTACCAGAGAAACAGACAAGATGGGAAAAAAGGAACAATGAAAAACAGTGTAAAATGATGGATATAATGTAAGTAAATCATTACAGCATACAACTAAGCACTTAAACTACTTATTACTACTAACAGTAAATAACAGAATGTTAGTAATCTTAAAGTACTTAAATGGTAATTACAGTAAATTACAGTGATGCATGTAATATAAACTAAAAGGGATTTACTTGAAATTATTTACAAAATATACAAACACACTGTGTCCTACCCTAGCATAAAATAAGGGTAGGTACACTGAAGTACATTATTAGTACAATTGTGGTAAATATACAAACACATTGTGTCCTACCCTAGCATAAAAATAAGGGTAGGTACACTGAAGTACACTATCAGTACAAGTGTGGATGTCCCTAGCAAAAAAAATAAGGGACAAATCCACTATATGATTCCACGGCTAAGGCTAGGATATCCGAGTAGCATGGCTGATAGGGTGAGGCATGTTGGAAGCTGTAGGTAGAAAGGAGACCTGGATCTATACATACGACTACTATACAGTATCAGGGGAAACAATGTTTCCCGCTGCTACTGCTGAAAACTTTTAAAAGATTCCAAGGACTTTAGATAGTGGCATTTAAAGACTGTCGGGATTTCCATCCAAGTATACTTTTTTAAGATCCTCAAAGTTCATATGTTGAAAATAATTAATTGTTTTGAGGTGGCTACTCCCCTGATATCATGGTGCTTTTTGGAAATGACTCAGGATTGGCTTGTTTAATGAAGTAAAGGATTTGTTGCCTAATACCTTTTACTGACAAAGTACCACCTTTTTCTCTCATAAGAGAGCACCGCTGAGGATCTTGAAGAAGTACGAGATAGAAAGGCTCTAAGAGTTGATACTGGCAGAGAGAAGGATCCTGGGGAAGTGGGATAACTTTCCAAGGGGCCCCACCTTGCCAGAGGATCCTCATTTTTGGCTAAAAAGCTACGATCGGAGCAAGTAGAACTCTCCTGATGGGAGGAATTCCACATGACCCGCATCCCTGGATAGAGCCGACAGTTCTGAAATTCTAGCTCCTGAGGCTAAGCTTAATAAGAATAATGTCTTCCTCAGGAGCATTATGAATGTACAAGATGAGTTTGTCAGTATCCTGAAGCTAGTTTGAGGACATCATTAAGAACCATGAACTGTAGTAGGCCTTTGGGAAGGTCTAAGTCTAGCACAGGCTTTAGGGATAGACGTAAAATAAGATTCAGTCAGATCTATCTGAAAACCTACTTGAAAGATTTTCTTCAAAGCCGATTTATGAGTGGTAATAGTGCTAGCTGCTAAACCTTTTTCAAACAAGGATCTGAAAAGGATATAGCCAGATTAACTGTCATGGTTGTAGTGTTCGATCTTTCAAGAAAAGATGCTAATTTTTTTAACAGCTGAGTCATATTGTCTAATGGTTGACTCTCTCTTATCTGATTCTAGGAAGAGAATATTCTGTGGATCAATATTAGCATCTTTATTAGCCGCAAACTTCATGAAGCCATAAAGTTAGGGTCTGGAGAATTCCTGAGGAAGCGAACACAGTCCTCATTTGTACTGATGTGATAGCTTGGGATTGGGGATCCATTGAGGTCGGAGACCCAATTCCAGAAGAAGAGGATACCAGTTGCTCTTGGGCCAGTCCGGTGCAATCAGAGCTACTATGCCTTTGAAAGAACCTTAGTTTGCTTAGGACTTTCAAGAGAAGATTCACTGGAGGAAAAACATAAATTCTCCTCCACTGATTCCAGTCCAACGACAGGGCGTCCGTGGCATAAGCCAAGAGGGTCCAGGTTGGGGGCCACATAGCAAGGGAGCTTGTGGTTCGCTTGTGAGGCGAAGAGATCCACTTGGAGACCTGGGACTCTCAGGCTTACCACTGGAATGACCCGTCGTCTAGAGACCATTCTGATTCCAGAGGAACTGACCGGGACAGGGCGTCTGCTATCACTTCCTTACTCCTGCCAGGTGAGTGGCAGATAGATGCCATTTGTGTTTGTTTGCTAAGGCAAAGATGGCTATCATGACATGATTGACATGCTTGGACTTGGACCCTCCTCTGTTGATGCAATGAACTACCACTGCACTGTCCAAAACTAGCCTTAGATGAGACTTCTTCGGGGGAAGCAGTCTCTTCAAGGTAAGAAATACTGCCATTGCTTCCAACACGTTTATGTGGAGCTGGTCGAAATTGAACTGACAAGTCCCCTGAACCTGTTTTGAACTGAGAGTATCCCCCCCACCCGGACAGGGAGGCGTCCGTGTGAATGGTTAACACTGGAAGGGGATATTGAAGGGTACTTTCTTGGCTAAGTTCTTTACTTTTGACCAAGGACGGAGTTGATTGCGGAGGATCTGTGGGATCACTGACAACTTGTCTCGATATTTGGAGTTTGCTCTTGATCGCCAAATTCGATTTAAATCTTCAGCCTTGCCTTCAGGAGGATATCTGTTACCAAAGCAAACTGGAGGGACCCTAGGATTCTTTCCTGGTTTCTCCTTGACGTTTTGTTTGCATTTGAGAAATTGCCTGACAGATTTTGCTATTTCCTTCCGTTTGGCCACTGGAATTGACAGATTGTGGGAAGACAAATCCCATTGGATTGTTCCTAGCCACTGAAAACGAGACTCTGGAGTGAGTCTGGATTTCGTTTGTTTATCTGGAACCCCAGAGATTCCAGAAAGCAAACTACCTTTTGATGGCTTTGAGACATTCCTCGACTGTTGGTGCCAGATCAACCAATCGTCGAGGTATGCTGCTACCATGATTCCCTGAGCTCTCATTGATGTACAACCACTTCTGCTATTTTTGTGAATACCCTGGGGGCTACATTCAGACCGAAGGGCATCACTTTGAATGAGAATGTTTGATTTCCTAGCCTGAATCCTAGGAATGGGCGGAAGTGCCTGGCTATAGGGATATGATAGTATGCGTCTGTAAGATCGATGGAGCATGTGACGGCTCCACGCGGAAGTAAGGTCCTTACTTGCGAGAGGGTAAGCATCTTGAACTTGTCGCAACGAATGAAAGAGTTTAGCTTTGACAAGTCTAAGATTACCCTTCTTTTTGTTGAGCCTTTCTTTGGCACGCTGAATAAGCGACCTTGAAATTTTAGATGCTTGACTCTCGCAATAGCTCCTTTCTGAAGGAGTTCTTCCGCGTAATCTGTCAATTCCTCTGATGGTATCTGGTGGAATGATTTGATTGGAGGAGGCTCTTTGATCCAACTCCAACCCAATCCTTTGGACACTATGCTCTGTGCCCAATTGCTGAACCCCCACCTGTGGCGGAAGAGGAACAGCCTCCCTCCTACCTGGGGAGCCTCATTGTTGATGGGCGGGTTGACCACCACGCCCCCCTCTGAACTGCCTGCTCCTTGTTGCCCTTCCTGCGCCACGCTGACGAAAGTAACCTCTCGCCCTACCTCTTGGTTGTTTGTAACCTTGAGCCTCATATGAAGGGTTGAAGGCTGGCGAGATTGCGTAGGCAGGTGGACGGCTGGAGACTTGGGGGGAGGGACAACAGGGGAGGTTAAGGCTGGTTCTGCTTCGAACTAGCAGGTTGTCCTTGTTGGTAACTGGACAGCTTGCACAAATTGCTGCTGTTGCTGGTGTTTCTGATACGGCTGGAACCTCTTACCAGCCTTCTTTTGCTTCTTACCAGCAGTTGGGGGGACGGATTCTTGTTTCCTCTTCGAGGAAATACCCCACCTAGCTCTAAGGCTCTGGTTGAGCCTAGCAGCTTCGTGGTGCACTTCGTTGACAGCGGACTCTGGAGAGATCCGCTCCCCACATGCTAGAAGCCAAGAGTCTATTCGGCTCGTGCCTAATAGTACACTCTTGTAGAACATGCTTCCGGCAATTCCTCCTAGCCTGGAAGAAGTCGAAAGCGTCAGAAAGTACCGTCTGGAACTGAGATTTTGCCAAATCTTGAACAAGCGGTTCCCGTAGCGTAAGAAAGAGCAGCCATTTCCGTGATTATAACAAGGGAATTGAGGACCTACCAACCTGGTTCGCGCATCAAACTCTGCTGGATTAGGGAATCCGGCAGCCTCGGTAGCTTCTCGCCGAACTGGTCCCATGGCGCAGTCCGGTTTTGAGCTTACCAAGCGTGAATGTAGCTGGTAAGTTCTCCCACAATTCTCCGAAAGCCGGAAGAGCGAGAAGTAGACTCCGCCTCCCTCAACTGTGGATGGGCTCATCCTTGAGGACTGCCTGAAGGGACTTCTCTACTAATTTCGTAGCGAACGGAAGAGAAACTTCCTCTTCCGTCGCGAAAATAGTAAAGGGCACTCTTGTAGGCCTGGAGTTTAGTGTTCGTTACATCCCCAGTCCTCAAGGCAGTGAACCCATTCCCGCTGGGCATGATCTCTACTATACAGGACAGACTCTCTAGAGATCTTGTCTTCCCTAGTCAGAGCCGTTACAGTCAGTCTAGCATAACCGATGAAAGGCTGCGTCAGACCCGGAGGGTAAAACTCGAAGTC
This sequence comes from Macrobrachium nipponense, assembly GCF_015104395.2. NCBI lineage: Eukaryota > Metazoa > Arthropoda > Malacostraca > Decapoda > Palaemonidae > Macrobrachium > Macrobrachium nipponense. Next base: position 25,797,227 of record NC_061094.1, on the reverse strand, counting down.
CTCAATCCTCCGAGTTCCACACTCCGGGATAGAGATCATCCCATCCTTGAAAGGAGCGTAGGCAGCTACTCTCCATGGGTTCTCCATGGAGAAAGCTGGCAGAGAGTCGTATGGCGGGAGTTGGAGAATGCCAGTGCTTGGCACTGGGGAAACTGGAAGAGGAGCCTGAGATAGCCCGGCTACTCGGTCCTCATTCTCCCTAACTCTGTTAGAGAGATCTTGAATCGACTGGCCTGATTGTCTCTGAGACAGAGTGCTCGACAATTGTGCGAACATCTGCTCGAATCTCGTCCCCAGGGCGGAGACTTGCGAGCCAACCAGCTCGCCCACCTGTTGCATCACCACTGCTGAGAAAGCAGAGGGATCAAAGGTGCTAGGCCCTGCTCCTCCTACCGGCGTAGCCGGAGTGGAAGCGGAGGAGGCGGGAGAAGGCACTGGCTCGGCGGGAGCGCGGGCCTTCTCCTTAGAAGCCTTGCTTCTAGAGCTCTTTGAGTGAGAAGAGCTCGGCTTCGCTTTCACCGCGTCGGCGTAGGAAGTCGAAAGACTTCCTAGCCGAAGAAGACGAAGACGACTTCCTAGAAGTTCTTAGCCAAAGTCTTCGGTTCTCTCTCACTTTGGGGGTGGGGTACAGAGAGAGCGGGAGAGCGGGAAGCTAAGTTTACCAAATCTCAGTATCCCACAAAGCCTTGGAAAGAAGCACTCGAAGAGGGTACAGGAGAAGATCCAGGAGCACCCAAGGTGAAAGACCTTGGGCGCCCGACACACCTACCTCAACCAACAATCCTCCTCCACCCCTACCGCCATGGGTTCGATGTTAAGGTCCAGGGCAGCAACGTCCGGGACCGACTCCTGGGCAGCTACGACCCCAAAGGATTGCTGGAGGTCTTGCTGGATGGAGGCTATCAGAGGGGCCGCGGACAAGGGGTCAACATATCCAGTCGACTTGCCCAGAAGATCTGGACGGCCAGCTTCTTATCAAGAATATAAGGCTGGCCTTTGGCGGCGTTCTTCCCGAAGCCGCCCACCCACGCTTTCAGGGTGGCGAGGGCGACTTCCCTCACACCAGTAGCCTGAAAGAAAAGCGAGATAGCTTCTAGTGGTGGCACGGGGTTAACAAACTTATGATTAAGAGTTTGTTAGTAAATGATAATGAAGCCTATGATGGACTTACCCCATCTCCCAGCTGACCGACCAGGTCGTAGCAGATGGCGCAGGCTTCTGGGTGCCAGACGATCATCCCGTTGAAAGACGTGGCACAGGGGGTGGCGTGAGACCTACACTCATCGTGGCCGCAGGGGTCGAACAGCGTCGCGTTACACGCTGGGACCTGGCAGTTGGTAGCCTGTAAGTGGAAAGATACTGAGTACCAGGTACACACTTACAGTCTAACAGATGCTCCGCTGGTGCCGGAGCGATAAAGTTAGATTAAACCAGAGCCCCGCCAAAACCAAAATACGTGTGGTAACCAGGTTGGTTGCGTGCCCTTAGGCTATAGCTCCGCTGACGGCGGAGAACGCAAAGGGAAACCAACCAGGAGTGGTAAAAGGAAACCACGACGTAAAATGGCGGGTATGGTAGAAATATAATAATAACATTACAACTTCATTGTAAAATTAGGGTATATCCTTAAAATAATTATAATAATAATAATACAAACCTCTCTCCACCCGTCTACTAGAAGATGCACGGGTAAGAAGCAAGCTCCCTTCCGGTAGCGGGGTGAGAGATGTAAGGATATAGTAGGCAAGCAACCGACCACTAGTAGTGCCCACCCCGCCCGCTAGCGAGCCAGTAATCTATAACCAAAGGTGCCCCGGCTGCGACGGAAGGCTCCTTTCGTTATAGCGAGGGAGGTGGCTGAGCAACTGGGGAGGGGGGGGAGGGAGAAGGTCTCCGGCGTCAACACGGCGGGAGAGAGAGAGGGGGGAGGGATGGCCTACTCCTCGCCTCACCGACTACCCGCTCGGAGACCCGGTACCTCATGAGTGGTCGCCCTATACCCCCTGCTGGGAGGAAAACCCCTGGTCACTTCAGAGAGGGAGAGAGAAGGCGACTGAGGTTGTCATGACAACCAAGGGGTCCCCCAGCCCCTCCCTATACCAGAGAGGGAGGGCAGAGCAGGGTAAGGTGCGATGGAACACGTGACCGCAAGTGGCCTAGGCCGCGAGCAACACAACCGTGAGAGGGCCACGTGAACCAGACTGTACCAATACAAGGAAACAAGCACCTAGGCTAGCCTAACACCCTAAATATAATAAATAAATACATCGAAAAGATGGAAAAGACACTTTTAGTAAAAGAAAAGAAGCCCAGGAGGAGGCAGACTGTTCCAAGAAACAGAAGCCTACTCGGAGCCAGCGATAGCCGATGAAGAGCAAGAGCCGGGATGCTGGGCCGGAATAATAATAATAGCCCTAAATACCAAACTAAAAGACATGGTAGGAGGGCTAAACTAGCTAAAAACTCGATGTAAAAAAACAATGAACGCAATATAGTAAGCCCATAAGTATAAGAAGTCCCAGTATGGAGGACCGGGAATTCTTAACGAAGGCAGCATGGCGCCACCACGAGGCAACCGGGGAACCGTATATGACCTATTAAGAGGAAAATACTGGTACCCGGGAGACAAAATTGAGGTAAAAACATTACTTATAGTTACTTAAACTTAGCGTAGCAATAGCAGAGCGTTTGTTCCATGATGGTAGAAAAGGATAATCCCGAAAATAACACAGCACAAGGAAAATGCGTCTTGAGCGCTAGCGCTAAAAATTAAGGAGGATGTCCGCTAGGGGCGCTGCTGTCCGTGGCGTCCTCTAGTAGTAGTAGTAGCGACTGCATCGCCCGTTGGTATCAGCTCTCTCTTGGGGGGATTCTGATTGGAAGTTCTAATTGGTTATTGTCTCGTGGTAGTGTTCCACACTCGCCCCTATTACCATACCGACACTTCTTTTTAAGAGTGAGCGAGTCAGTTTTACTGACATTTTCTTAATTTTGTTTTTCTCTGGTAATTTTAGATTAATTTTACCTAGAAAGAATGATATTAAGGATCCTTTCATAGGCCGACACGAGCTGAGCCCAGAAAAAATTTACTAGTGTTGGTAAAGTCAATCATTTCTATTTCTTTTCGGACCTTGCCCAACATGAATTATTTGTGTCTCAGATTTGTTAAATTTTTCAGAGTTAACATTGGGTATGAATGGTTCCATTGTTATAATGTTTGAATCTACTAACTGGTTTTTATGAATTCTTATTGACCCTGATGGGTGTTTTGGATTGGATAATTTACTTGAAACTGAATATTCCTTTGCTGCATTATTACTGTCTAGATTTGACTGAGGGAGATTCAGGGATAAAGTTCCAATGGTCATCAACTGCCAGAATTTGTCCATTAACGAGCCAAGGGGTACCTAAATCTTTCAGTTTACTTATCATAAGAATACTGAGGGCAAAAAATTGAAAAGATAACATTTCTTTCATGAAGTTAGGTAAATCTTTTGCCAATGGCACAAGTGAGAAATGACTCCCAAATGTCTGTAGTATCCCTACCCTGCCCTAAATGGGGTGGCATAACATGATTAGTAATGACCCAAATGTAAGCAATACCTGCTTGATAGGGCTAAGAGTATTATGATAATACATATTATATGATAGTACAATTACAGTGGTACCTCGTTTGTTGAACATTTCTTATGTCAAACTTTCCGTTTTTCAAACAAAATCATCAAGAAAATTTTGTATTGTTTGTCGAACAAATGCTCGTACTTCAAACTGACTGATTATCTAGTTTATACATGTATTCGACGGCCTACTGGGTCTTACAAGTTAAACTGTATTAAATTTATTTTTTCATTTATAATACATAGTTAATGATAACAATATTCAACAAAATAAATAAAAGTACAAGGCATTTAATATAAAATTTAGCTTTCGATATAACATTTATCATAAAAGATGTATAAAATCGTACGCAACCGCGTGTGACGTCACGTACAGCTGACTTGAGACTGAACAGGGAGCGTTTGATATGTTAGGAGGAGAAGGATAATAGAGAGTTAAAATATTACCTGATGTATGTAAAAGCAATAACAATTCACATGAGGGAATTTCCCAATAAATTTAACGTAATGATAAAATATGATAACAATCAAATGCAATAAAAAAAAAAAAAAAAAAAAAAAAAAAAAAAAAAAAGGTCTTAATTGAGCCAATGTTCGGTGTGCCAAGTGAGACGATCTAGTTAAACAATATTAACAAAACAGTAAATGAAAGAACAAAGCTGTTCACAATAAAATTTAGCACAAATGACAACAAAATCATTCGTCATTGTGGTGATACCACAGCTTAACTTGAGGTAGGAGGAGGGAGGGCGTTTGTTTAAATTTTGAGTAATAATGAATGCACAATTTTAAGTTTTTTTGTGTGTCGTGGTATTGTTGAAGAGAGATGAGACGGTAAAATCTTTACTATAATGATAAAACATGAAAACAAATGCAATACAGTAAAAAAAAAAAGAACAAAAAACTTTCTCGAGTCAGTGTTCAGTGCACTGAGAGAGAGAGAGAGAGAGAGAGAGAGAGAGAGAGAGAGAGAGAGAGAGAGAGAGAACAGCTCTGCTTCCCATTGACTTATCAGCTGATCTGGGATGATTATTCGCCCATTTCTTTCACTTACACTCGGTCTGCCCAAATCACTTTTATTTTTGTTACCGTAAAATACCAATCTAGTAACAATTGCTTTTTACGATTTTTTTACTACTGTAAAAGTAACTAAGCTCTTCAACCCTTAAACGCTGAAGTGGTATTTTAAAAATCGTCTCCTGTATGCTGGCGGCGTTCGCGAGTGAGCGCCGAAGCGGAAAAAATTTTTTTTTCAAAATATTTGAATATTAATAGAATGTAATAGGTTTAGCTTACAATTGCGTTTTTTACCATTTCGGTCGAGTCAAAGTTGACCGAAGGTTGAAATTTTGGCACTTATCACTATTTATATGAAAATATTTCAAAACTAATAAAGGCTACAACCATGGGTTGTTTATTGTTGTATTCTACATGAAATTGCGCACATTTTCATATATAAAACTTTATGTAACGGCTAATTTAAAATGGTGCAAACATTACGACAATTGCACGAAAAAATTTCTAATTTTTTTCGGAAGAGTTACCGCGCGGATGTAAGGAAAAATGATATTGTTATGATACAATAAAGTTTATAAACATACTTACCTGGCAGATATATACATAGCTATTACTCCGTCATCCCCGAACAGAAATTCGAATTTCGCGGCACACGCGCAGGTAGGTCAGGTGGATCTACCCCCCGCATCCGCTGGGTGGCGGGAATAGGAACCATACCCGTTTTTCTACTTTCATATTTTTTCTTCCAGCTGTCTCCTGGGGGGAGGCTGGGTGGGCCATTTAATTGTATATATCTGCCAGGTAAGTATGTATAAAACTTTATTGTATCATAACAATATCATTTTTATACATTCAACTACCTGTTCATATATACATAGCTGATTCACACCATTGGTGGAGGTCAAAGACAGCTATTACTGATAGACAGGTAAACAACATACGTTGTAGGTATAAATAAAAAATAAAACCTTGGTTCCTATGTGTTTAGACGAAGGGTCGACTTCCTAGCTATTGCTAGTAGTCTGCTTCGTCTCAAGAGCCTCAGCGAGGATGTGACCTATGGCTAAGAGTTCTTGTAGATCTGTCAATGGGGTCTTATCCACTTACTTGACAGAATCTAGTGGTCATTTGTCAATGGGGTCTTATCCACTTGCATGACAATACAGGTACTATCCGACTTACAACCTACTCGACATACGACCACTCGTACTTACAACCTTACTTCAGACAGTTGACCATTGAGTTACTTGGCACTGCGCCATCTCATGAGAACTCTCATCACTCAGGCATGAGAACTCTCATCACTCAGGCAGCATCAGTTAAGAGTTACCCTGCCCTATCTGCAGCATCATTTGGTATTAACTGTACTGTAGACTGAATTGCAAACCAATTTACGTAAGAATCGACTTCTGACATGCATGCAAGAACCTAACCCCATTGTAACTCAATGCCTGATTGTATGTAATATATACTATTACATATATAAATGATTAAAATTTATTAGAAGTACATTATGGTAAAAAGATTGAAATAATGATTGTACATTACATTACAGTACTAAGTGGGCACTTATATAGCAAAGGTTTGATAGTATACCCTACCCAGTATGTTGGCCACTTTCTAAGGTTCGACTTACATCCATTCCGACTTACAACCAGTGGGTCGGAACCAAACTTGGTTGTAAGTAGGATAGTACCTGTACACCAATGCCTATTGGCATAATTTAAGGAGCACAACACCGATCCCGATCACCTGATCCTAACACGAGGGTTTGTGCTTAATTTGAAAAGAGCTATCCCCAAACTCATTTCAAATAACCCCAGAAAATAATACACTTATATAAAAAAAAATAAAAAAAATGTTTAATTCACTAGTTAAGGATCAGTGTCGGCTCCCTATCCCAGCAACGCATCCGTGGACACGTATAACAAAGAGAGAAGGATCTCTCATAGGCCCACTTGATCTCCTTCGTGCAAAGAGAAGTCAACACAGAGTTGCATCTCCCGTTATTACAGCTAATATGTCTCTCATGACATTGTTATGGAAAGAACAAGAATTGTTAAAAGCTCGCACTTCAAGCGCTTTTAATTCTTAGCTGTTTGAAGGAATCATAAAGTTACTCAAGAAGTGCTTTAGAGATTCCACTGTTCCAAAGAAGACCAGGGCTTTCTTTGAAATAGATCTCTTCTGGATGAAGCCCACAGCCTGGCTTGCGCCTGGCTGGAGCTTCGTGCCTGCCTGGCGCCTAGCGCCTGGCTGGTGCCTCACGCCAGCCTGGTGCCTCGCGCCTGCCTGGCGCCTCGCCCCTGGCTGGCGCCTCGCGCTTGGCTGGCACCTCACTTGCGCCTGGCTGGCGCCTCACTCGCGCCTGGCTGGCGCCTCACTCGCGCCTGGCTGGCGCCTCACTCGCGCCTGGCTGGCGCCTCGCGCCTGGCTAGCGCTTCGCTTGCCTGGCGCCTCGCGCCTGGCTGGCTCCTCGCGCCTGGCTGGCTCCTTGCGCCTGGCGCCTGGCTGACTTCTCCCCACTTGCTGGAGATTCGAGCTTGTTAAGAGTCTCGATGAAAACTGGCGATGTCCACCTTGGACACTTTATTTGCCTGATTTATTCGCCTCTAGCGCATCTGCGCCAGATTGGAAGCCTACTCCTTCTCCTCATCAGGACAAGATGACAGTGTTTTTATTTGGACTGTCTTTTGTTCTGGCGTCCTTACTCCTGTTTTGGCATTTGGCTCCTGCTTGACGCTACATTGTCCGAAAGTCTGAACATCCACAATCGTTTATCAGGAGAATCGAAAAGGGTGGAAGAAATTCTTTTACTTTGAGCTTATGGCTTCTGCAACAAGGGGAGGTAATTTTAGTCAGCTACATCCAGTAGAAGATAGGAAATCTAATAGTCCGAGAGACCAGTCTTCCTCCGAGGAGGATCATACTTGATACTTCCGTTGCTAACGAGCACTCTTCCTACATGTTGATGAGTTCTCTCGTTGCAAAATCTTCCCTATCCTTGCACGAAGGCAGGGAAAGAGCCTGGAAGTCTAAGGAGAGACTGAGCTGAAATTGGGAGGATTCCTGATTTCTAGCTCTTTAATATATCTCTTCGAACCTTCTGGGAAGTAGTTTTGAGCCCTCATCGTATTCCAAAGACTCTGTCAGCAAACGTTTAAACCTTATCTTCTTTTGTAGATGACAACGTAAATACATTGCCTAGACAACGAATCCTTTATCTGAAAGCGTTGATCCAGGAATAAAAAGTTTTAGTTCTTTTGCCAAACATACCATGCTGGCAGGAACCCCTTGCCGAGTCTTTCTAGAATTTATTTTGATTCCAGATTTCCAAGCCCAAAATTTCACTCGTCCTTTTGGTCATTTAGTACAAAGAGAAACATTGATGAGGAGCAGTTCCATCTTGTCAGAACACGGAATCTGAGGCCCAAATAGGATCCCATTGTAATTATAAGATCTCCTAGTCTTGTCATATAGAGGTAGTATTGTATAAGATCCCGAAGATCTTAATGCTCTGCTATCTCCAATTCCCTTTATAGAGACAGAGTATAGCCTTTTACTGCGTTCTTTGATAGCAGATATATACAAAGGTGATTCTTCCCTCTGAAAGGGAAGAAAAAACCGCTATGTGGTTCACAGAGGTATCGGAAGAGGACAAGTTTCCTCATTCCCTCTAGCACGATCTGCAGTAATTATATATCTTATCCATGACTACTGTCATTTACCTTGAAACATCCTCTCCTTCTGTCCACTTGGGTCGGGTCAGTCTGCACGCAGACAGACTCAGAGTGGAGAGGTTGTTAAGGTCCATTTAAAATAGATGCTGAAAGAATATTCAGACTGTCTTGGAAAAGACTTCCAAAACCTGCTGTGAGAAGAACGTGACCTCTGTGAATCCAACCTCTCTAAGTCTAAAATGAGGCATAACGTATTATCCTCTCTTTCTTTGACGCCCTTTGTCTTACATTCTGTAAAGAGTTTTATATTTTAGGTGAAAAAGAGAATAAATTTTATTCCCCTTTCTATAAAATAAAAGATGGCGTTATATTGCTACCTCTCTCTTATATTCTTTCTTCCCGGTCCTCGTGCCTGGCCAACAAGAGAATGGAAAATTCTATCATCGTTATTCTGCAAAACAACAAATTATTATTATCCTATTCTCCTAATAAATGATCCAGGATCGATGGAGAATCATTCAAGATTCCTATCCTAGGACATCAGGCCGTAATGTACGGTTCAAATACTTGAAAGAGCCTCTCAACCCAATACTGAGAGCTCCTACGAGTCTTTTTCCATTACCAAAACATTACAAGGTCTCCCTTGTTATATGTTTACATAGGAGTAGGATAATATAACATCCTGTTGTTTAATAACAATGAAAGAGAGAAAGAAGAGCTGCATGGTTCAAGGGACTAGCCTAAAACGTGCAATAAAAAAGGGGTTGCCAAGGTCTTTCTAAAACCTGCACCCAGATTAACTTATGAGTCCGATATATTTTCTATCACTAGTCTCATAAGGATGAGGAAAGCGAGAGACCTCTAAAGATATCGGTTCTCTTCACCATGTAAAGGTCTATAAAGCAGAAGAACCCACTTATCCTGACACGTACTACGTTCGCCTGTGCGATATCTAGAATAATTGTCAGTAGAGGGTTGATCTGGCAAAGAAAGTTTCTCCCAAAACAACTCCTCTTGCCAGGAAAGAAGTCGCTCACGCGACCACTATATTACCTGACATGAGAAGTCTGTTCTTGTTAGAGACTTCCGCAATTTCATTAATTAATCCTGACAAGGGCCACGGCCGCCTGTGCAACAACTTGTGTCCCTGTCAGGAAAAAAAAAACTGATCTTGTGTCAGTTCTCAAAGAGGAAACTCTTGGAAAGACTATCTCCAAATACTGAGAAATTGGAGATCCTGATGTCTTGCGCCTGGTTGGCGTCTCGCTTCTGGCTGGCGCCTCGCTCCTGGGAGGCGTCACGCTTCTGGCTGGCGTCTCGCGCCTCGCAGCGTCCTCGCGCTTGCCTGGCGCCTCGTTCCTGGGAGGCGTCACGCTTCTGGCTGGTGCCTCGCGCCTGGCTGGTGCTCCGCGCCTGGTTGGCGCTTCACGCCTGGCTGGCGCCTATCGCCTGGTTAAAGCCTGGCTGGAGCTTTTATGGCCCATTACTAGCAACCGTGGTCAGGAAATCTCGATATCAAAATAAGAAGAGGTGCTGTAAGAATCCTATAATTCTACAGTACTTCCATAGTTGGATGTTTCTTCTCAATTTTCCTCTAATTCGAGTATATCGGAAGGGGAATTATTCTTTCCTCGGTTAATTTTTCCGTATCCCCCCCCCCTTTTTTTCCTGAACGAGAAATATTTTGGATGGTGCTCTTGGCTTATTGCACCAGGCTGGCGCTTCTGCGCCGGGCTGGCGCCTCCTACTAATTATCTTTATGTTATGTGCCAGAACATCTGTGTCTTTATGGTACCCGACATCCTTTCATATGTTAATTCAGTTCTTATTATGAAAAACTTTTATATACGTAGTATAATCCATTCAGGGAAACCATTTCCCACTAAAAGAATGTTTCCCATCCGACTCATACAACTTCTGCGCAATATCCTATTCTAAATACGGTTGTGTCCTTTCTCGAAAGACTTAACCATACCGTAGTCTTGAAGTGAATCTCTATTACATCTCTCTTCTCACTAAGTATGTACTCTAATAAGCCATGCTTTTGTAAGTATGAGTGCATTAAATAATATAATGTTCTGCTGCATTAGAATCCTTTAATCATGTTACCTATGGTAAACAGCATTGAAAGGTGGTAATATCTTTCTTATTGAAAGCTTCCTAACAAAAGGCAGACAATATTTCATTTATGATAGCTTCAGTATTCCCTCAATCCGAGGCTAAGACCACAATTGTAGGGAAGAGATACGGTTAGTTATCCCATTCTGCAGGAGAGAGAGCTGTAAACGACCGCTCACGACTGAGAACAACATGGTACTGCGTTGGTCTCACTCTCAAAGCGAAAGCAGTCTTCGAAAGCCGTCTGGCCTTCCCTTTCCAGAGTTGCCAGTTACTCCATTAAATAAAGGAATCTTATAAAATTATTATCGAACTTCAGGAAGTTTTTATATAAGCATAATTAAGCGAACGAGACTTCGACAAGTCTAGAAACTAAATAGGTGTCGTCTAAACAATCCTTTTTTTTTTTTTTTTAAACAACTTTCTTCCTAGGAAAGTCCTAGAATGGTACTGGTAATTCATGGAAACCTCTTCTAACACGAAAAATAAAAAGTTTCTATCCTACTCTCAATTCACCAATAAAGATATGCTTCTCCGATCACTTCTCGAAGACACGATAGCATCATATAACTCATACTCTAGCGTAATAGAATCCTCTATAATACTGTTACATTAAGGTAAACCATATTAATTTAGGAAATTTTGTAAGGATTTCACTTGACCATTATAGCATAAATTTCGGTATGTGTATATGCCTTGCCATACCGTAGTCCTAAGGCGATTTGTCCTAAGCATGGTAGGAGCTAGAAGCTTAAAAGTCATACATATATGCTTTATCACTCAACGAGATCCATTATAATTTCATTCGATTGACAAATAATCTAAATCGTTCTCGTCAGAATAGATCTATATCTAAAAATGCACCGATGGGGAATTTTATGTGAAATAACAATTTCATACCCCCATTCCCCCATTGGTAGCGCTCTCGTCTAGTTGCGAAAAAATGTTTGAACAATGACTTTATCACAAATGTTATCGAATGATCTCTAATATTAGAAGGCGCTAAATCGTCGCCTGATTTCGAATGGTGGATCGATTAATGTCATTCTCATTTTGAATAATTCTACCAGAAGGCATTATACGAGGATCTTCGTCAATTTCATTCATTCGAAGTTTTCCTATCCATCGTGGAACAGTAGGCATAAAAAGGGAGAAACACTGTTTTAGGATGCCTTTCCAATGGCTATCCCTGGTGCAGTCTGGGACGCTCTACAGAAACCTGCCGAGGGGACTCCTGACCGGTGGGGATTCTCTGAAACCTCCTTACTTTTTTTGGTTTTCGACATTCCTTTCCTTCTCCTCTGGGCTTGTGAGCTTGGAAGAGGTCTAGACCTGAGAGCGAGACAGAGCCGATCAGACGCACCCTCCATTGTAATGGGGAACACTATATTCACTTCTTACGTTCTAAGAGTTCGCATTTGAACTATATCCAAAGTCTACAATTTGCAAATATGATATTGTAGATACTGCGGAGTAAGAAGGTGATGAGGATGCAACAACTACTAGTACTGTTACTACTATAATTGCTCGTTAACACAAGAGCTAATAAAGCTTCTAAAGGATAGTTACTTTTCTGACTTCCCCAACTTGGAAGAAAGATATACATTTCCTCAATCAAACTCTAACACTTATTTTATTAATGAATAAATAAAAGTAATTCCCTTTCATGAAAGTATAAGTAATTCACTTTCGTGAAAGTGCATGAGTGTCTACCGAAAACTTTGGTAGTTATACGTCACTAATCTTCGAAATTTTCGAAGTTAATTTTATCAAAAAAATTACTAAAAGTTAACAAAAGCGTATGCCGAACCAAAGATCCATTACTTCCCTGCAAAAGTTAGCCCAGACGATCAATGGCGATGAAACACGAAAATCCATCAGGAGGAACTGCAAACGTTGTTTATATTCCAAGCGACAGAAAAAATATGAATTAGAAAACGGGTATGGTTCCTATTCCTGCCACCCAGCGGCGGGGGGGTAGATCACCTGACCTACCTGCCGCGTGTGCCGCGAAATTTGAATTTCTGTCGGGGATGACGGAGTAATAGCTATGTATATATCTGACAGGTAAGTTGAATGTATAAAACGTTTTTTTTTATAAATTCACCATAAATCAAAATATTGTGCTAGAGACTTCCAATTTGTTGCAAAAATAAGGTAAATGATTGAATATTACTAGAATGTAAGAGTTTTAGCTTACAATTGCATTTTTTGACCATTTCAGTCGAGTCAAAGTTGACCAAATGTTGAAATTTTGGCATTTATTGTTATTTATATGAAAATATTTCAAAACTGATAAAAGCTACAACCATGGGTTGTTTTTCGTTGTATTCTACATGAAATTGCGCACATTTTCATATATAAAACTTTGTGTAACGGGTAATTTAAAATGGTGCAAACATTACGACAATCAGACAAAAAAATTTATGATTTTTTCAGAAGAGTTACCGCGCGGACGTACGGAAAAAGTTTTTTTCATAAATTCACCATAAATCGAAATATTGTGCTAGAGACTTCCAATTTGTTGCAAAATGAAGGTAAATGATTGAATATTACTAGAATATAAGAGTTTTAGCTTACAATTGCGTTTTTCGACCATTTTGGTGGGGTCAAAGTTGACCAAAGGTTGAAATTTTGGCACTTATCGTTATTTATATGAAAATATTTCAAAACTGATAAAAGCTACAACCATGAGTTGTTTTTAGTTGTATTCTAAATGAAATTGTGCACATTTTCATATATAATACTCCATGTAACGGCTAATATGAAATGGTGCAAAAATTATGTCAAAGTGACAAAATAATTTATGAGATGTGTCGCTGATGCTTTTTAGTGCGAGGAGAAGAAATTCGCGCTTGCGTGCCTGGGTAACGATTGTAAACAAAACAATGCCTTGATCCATGAGCTCCCAGCATCCCGCAAGGCGTGTGATTCAAAAGTTTTTGCCTAGCAGGCCTATAACTATTTTTCCGCGAATTTTTAAAAAACTTTTTTATATCGATGTATATACGTCCAATCGGCACCCAACAGACAATTTATATCGACATTTAATATGTCCAATCGGCGTTAAAGGGTTAATAAACAAACTGGCACCGCTTTTAGCTTCTGCATGCCCTCGATTGTTTGTTTAAGCAGCTTCCTTGTGAAAAGTTATTTTATCTCTCTTTCCTTTTCTTGCATTCTTGACTTATTACTTATTTGTTTGCAAAATCCTCATGTTTGTTTTAAAAGACTGCCATTTGCCAACAGTAAGATGATGTATTGTGGCATAATTAATCTCTTTCATGCACTTAAGATCCAAGTTTAAACATGCTGATTACTCACTCTCTCTCTCTCTCTCTCTCTCTCTCTCTCTCTCTCTCTCTCTCTCTCTCTCTCTCTCTCTCTCTCTCTGACACAATTGGAACACACACAGACTATCGATTCCTTTGACCATCTTCGTATCTAAAGTGTGAATAAAATCGATTTTGTTATCAACCTTTGCACACTGCAACTAATTTGGTTTGCTCAAAGAGTTCCTGACTCTCCTCCCTCCATCCTCCAGCCGGCTGGCACCATTTTTACCAAACAGTTCGTAAATCATACAGAAAAAATAAAATTTTGAAAATTTTACTTTACATAACTTACTGTTTCATTACATTACACTCCTAATTTAAACTTTTGAACACATTAATAATAGAAAAAATGTGAAAAGGGGGATTTTTTGGGTTGGCTGGAACGAATTATCCTGATTCCCTTTATTTCTTATGGGGATATTTGTTTATTTCGAACAAATCGAACAGAATGCCGAGAGTTCCATTCCTAGAATCAGCGGCCCCCCCTCCCGGTATTAGTTCCGCCTGAAAAAACAGGTCCGAACATTGCTGGGTAGATGATGGATCTATCACAGTTCTCACTATTTAGCTTCAGATTTAAAGTCACTCCAAGCTATGATATGTTTTCTTACTTATTAATTTTGGTGAATGTTGACGAAAGTGAAAAAATTAAAAAAAATATTAACCCAAAAATAAATAATGTTGTATGGAACTCTTAGTTTGAACCTAGGAAGAAATTCCTGAGGTTTGAAAGCCTCCTCCCCACGTCATGGTGGCCCCAAATTGAGGGGGATTTTTTCTTGATACTATTAAAATAATCAGGTATAAGCATTTTTAGAGGTTTTTTTTTTGTTTGTTTGAACTATCTAAATAAGCAGTTATAAGCAATTTTAAAGGGGAGTCAAGTATTTGTGGATTTTAGCTATTCGTAGGGGGTTGTGGTATGCATTCCCCACAAATACTGGGTTTCAAATGTTTAATATATTAATAAATGTATACAGGAAAGAAATCTATTGCCCACAAAGAAAAACCATAAGAAATGAAATTTTCATTATTAAAATGAAGTTTTATTGTATACTTACCGAACAATTATACAGCCGTGATTTCCACGAGCGGCAGGATACTAAATTCAAATTTAGCGCGTAGGCGTCGCCAACACTGGTGGTGATGACGTCATCTCCCTCCACTCGCGGGAGAACCAGGTACAACTGCCCAGGTGAATCCAATTCTTTCTGCCCGTCCGTCCACCTAAGGGGAGGAGGGTGGGTATAATCATAATTGTTCGGTAAGTATACAATAAAACTTCATTTTAATAATGAAAATTTCATTTTTATTGTAGTGTCTTACCGAACAATTATACAGTGGGGCCTCGTTATCCACGGGGGATAGGGCCCAGAACCCCCCTGTGATAAGTAAATACCCGTGTTATCCTGATACCCCCCTCAAAAATTGCTTAAAACTGCCTACTTTAATAGTTAACCCACCCAAGACCACTATTCCAATGTTTATAACTGCCTACTTTAGTTCAAACACTTAAAGTATGTTTTCAATAACTATCACCTGGAAAACTAAATTCAAGACAGTTTTGTTTAAAGTTAGTTATTGTACAAAATTAGCCTTAAAAAATAAATGTAGTATATGTACTACTGTACATATGTAGCCTACTAGCCTAGGGATTACAGCTAGAAGCCTACATACGCATGGTGGGCCTCTTTTTTTTTACAAGGAAAGAGAGGATGAGTGGTAAGAGAACTATCAAAATTATGTAAATCATATGGGTACTCACCAACAATCTATGTTGATAAAAGATGGCGACGATTTTGCAGTGCAATCCAGTAATATAATAACGATAATGCTACCAACAGTATGCAGCGAAACATCTCTTCCCTTAGTCACAACACGTTAATAGTATATTCCACGTAAAAACCTTCATCTGACCTTTAGGTGTCTTTCCCATAAGAGTAAAAGAATCAGGGCTTTTGGATGCCACATAATTAACTCGTTTATATGGGTACAAAACAAAATTCAGCTCTTTAATCTCTGGAAAAATGTTAATCTATCCCGGCGACTAACAACAACAAAATTTTTGTTTGTTTTATCTTCCAAGTAGTACGTACGTAGTCCAGTGCACAGCTGTCGTCTGATCACTACTCATATGATTAATTTTGTATATAAAAGTATGTGTATATAACTGTTAACTTTGTATATAAAAGTATGTGTATATAACTGTATGTAGTATTTGTATACGATGTAAATATGTATAGCCTAGTATTTATGCATTATATTATTAAAGTGTTTGAATGATGCTAAAGTATTTCAATATCCGAGGAAACAGTAGTAAATTTCCCCACAATGAGTTTGGGTACATATGTATATGGTGACTTAAATTATAAAAGCCTTTTATGTATAAGCTAGCTTTTGTCAACACATATCTTACGAAAATTACTTATGTGAAGATGGTTGTAGTAGTACAAATGATAGTTATTGTATCGTTAAAAATATCAAAGTGAACGAAGTCGCAAAGTCGATTCTATGTCATGTTTTTCCTAAAACGCGTTGACTTAAAAGGAGAACGTTTATTTTGGTTGTTTTATCACTGCCACAAACCCATAACAATGCAGTGTATGTATGATAATTCTAAACTATTATTCACTACCAAAATAACGATGATATTTTGTATTGAAAATTAATGTTACATATATTCCAAACATTATTACTATGTAGCATGAATAGTACTATAAATATTTCAAAAGATAATCTTGCTGTGAACGCTACCATAATTTGATTTTCATATACGTACTTACATTTTGTGTCCAGCCTGGCTGGCCTCGCATAGATAAAATTGATTCACTGATATGGAATTACTCCACGATAGCCTTTTTATTATGAAGATATGAAGACTTAAAGGCAGAATGTTTTTATTTTTGGTTGTTTTTATCACTGCCACAAACCCATAACAATGCAGTGTATGTATGATAATTCTAAACTATTATTCACTACCAAAATAACGATGATATTTTGTATTGAAAATTAATGTTACGTATATTCCAAACATTATTACTACGTAGCATGAATAGTACTATAAAAACTTCAAAAGATAATCTTGCTGTGAACGCTACCATAATTTGATTTTCATAAACGTACGTACATTTTGTCAGCTGGCTGGCCTCGCATAGATCAAATTGATTTCACTGATATGGAATTACTCCACGAATAGCCTTTTTATTATGAAGATATGACGATAATATAGGTAAAAAAATGCTTTTATGTATTTCGTTTACGCTTCGTCGCCAATAACAAACAGCAATACTTACGATAATCTATGACAAATAGCGTTTGTATGACTTCATTGTTCAGAGAAGTTATATACGAATACTGCCAAAATAATAATGAAGTTCGAATTAATTTTAGCCTTAATGTTATTACTACTGTAATTACACTACCACTACTATTAAAATTTCTAAAAGTTTATCAAACAAAAAATGTCGCTTTGAACGCAACCGTATACATAAACCATTTTCGTACGTAAAGGTATATGCTTACATTTTGTGGCTGGCCACTCCGACGATAAGTTGAGTGCAATGATGTGGAATTATTCTTTGAATAGGCTATTTATTATGAAGATATGACTATAGTATATATGGTAAGAATGGTTTTATTACCTTTATTTTCAGTTAATATCATAATGTGAATGTTTGTGTACGTTGGTGGTTATCGCACTGCAACTACGCTTAGCCTACCAATGAACGTCGTACATAAACCTTGAATAAGCTATTTATTTCGAAGATAGGACAATAATATATTAGGTGAGAATGGTTTTATTACCTTTATTGTCAGTTAATATCATTATATGAGTCTTTAAATGAATGTTGGTAGTTATCGGACCACGGCCGAGGGTTAGCCTACCGAAAAACATCGCATACGCAACACAACAAACCCGTGATGCAGCGATTCATACCAGTGATGTAACATGAGAAACGGTCCAAGAAAAAACCTGTGATTAACTGGCTCCGTGAATACTGATCCGTGAATAAGCGATGCCCCACTGTACAGCTGATTACACATTTATGGGAAGGTGGGATTCAGTGGACCACTAGTATTTCTAAATGGTTACATTTATTACAATACCAGTAAACACTCAAGGTGTCTGTTGTACCTTACCTTGTAAGAGAGCTACAGCAGACTGTTACTGCCTCTGGTCGGTGCTCTTCTTACTATTGTAGAGGAATTGGAATTTGACCAAAGTTAGCCTCTACAGGAGTGGAATCCTTCCGTAGTTCAAGCGAGTCAAGGCTGACTGACGGAGGATAGTAACAACAAAGATTGCCCTTGCCCTGGGCTAAGACCAGAAATTCAATCATACAAAACATTTGTCATCAACACCAGATTTAAAAACATATATACCCAACCATTGTAAAATCTGACCTAACAGACTGGTGAGTATCCCAGGTACTCAGTACCCCCAGCTTCCCTTGAACTCGACAACCTATTCAAGGTGAAAAGTTAGCATAGAGGTGACGACCCCTGTGCCGTTTCTCCCAACACCATGCCAGAAACCGCCACCGGACCTAACGTTTTACAATTCTCGAAAACCGTTTCTATCTCTTTGAGATAATGACTCGCAAAAACCGAATTCGATCTCCAGAACGTGCTCTGAAGAATCGAAGCTAAAGATAAATTCTTTCTGAATGCTAAAGAAGTTGCCACTGCTCTAACCTCGTGAGCTTTAACTCTCACAACGGAAAGATTGTCGTTCTCGGACTGCGAGTGAGCTTCCCTGATAAGCTCTCTAATAAAGAACGATATAGCATTCTTAGAAAGAGGACGAGAGAGATTTTGAACCGAGGTCCAGAGCTTAGAAGATTGTCCTCTAATACCCTTAGTGGCAAACAGATACTGCTTAATAGCCCTGACTGGACATAAGAGCCCTTTCTTCCTCCTCATGTCCAACCAAATCAGATAAGTTCCTTACCACAAAACTCCTCGGCCAAGGATTAGAAGGATTCTCATTTTTGGCTAGAAAGGTCAAAGATACCGAAAATACAGCATTGCCTTGAGGGAAACCGACTCTTTTGTCTATAGCGTGCAATTCGCTGACACGCTTAGCAGAAGCTAGTGCAATAAGAAAAAGTGCCTTCTTAGTCAAGTTCCTGAGTGAAGCCGACTTCAAAGGCTCAAACGGTGGCCCCATTAGGAACTTAAGCACCACATCTAAGATCCAAGCCACTGTATCCTGCGGGAGCTTAGTGGTTTCGAAAGACCTAATGAGGTCCGACAGATCTGAATTGGAGGAAATATCCAAACCTCGATGTCGAAAAACCGAAGAGAGCATGGCTCTATATCCTCTGATCGTCGAAGGAGCCAGTTTCTTAGAGTTCCTAAGAAATAGAAGAAAATCTGCTATTTCTGTTAAAGAGGTCGCAGAGTAGAGACTTTAGCACTTCTACACCACTCTCTGAAGATCTCCACTTCCCTTGATAGAGTTTGTTAGAAGACTCTCTCCTACAACGAGCGATAGCTTCTGCAGCTCTTCTTGAAAACCCTTTCGCTCTGACAAGATTCCGGACAGTCTGAACCCTGTCAGAGCTAGAGCGGACAAGTTTTGGTGGAACCTCTTGAAGTGAGGTTGTTTGAGAAGCCACTTCTCTGGAGGAAGAAGTCTGGGGAAGTCTACTAACAACTGGAGAAGGTCCGGGAACCACTCTTTCCTGGGCCAAAAGGGAGCGATTAACGTTAGTGTTACATTGCTGTGCGACATGAACTTGTTCAGCACCTCTCTTATTAGACCGAACGGAGGGAATGCATAAGCTTCCAGACCCGACCAATCCAACAGCATTGCGTCCACCTACCAAGCTAGAGGATCTGGGACTGGAGAACAAAAGAGAGGAAGACGGTTGTTCCTTGATGTCGCGAACAGGTCTATTGACGGTCGTCCCCAAAGGCGCCAAAGTTTCTGACAAATCTTGTTGTCCAAAGTCCACTCCAGAGGTAACACTTGCTGTTGACGACTTAACTCGTCCGCCAGGACGTTCATCTTTCCCCGAACAAATCTCGTGACTAGCTGAACCTTCGCTTCTTTTGACCACAGGAGGAGATCCTTGGCTACTTCGTATAGAGAGAAAGACTGAGTCCCCCCTGTTTCCGCACGTACGAGAGAGCCGTGGAGTTGTCGGAATGCACTGCCACTACCCGACCTTCTACTAAGCTCCGAAACTGTCTGAGCCCCAGGAAAATTGCTAAAAGTTCCTTTACATTTATGTGGAACTTCTTCTTCTCCGACCAAGCTCCTGAAGTTCGTTGATTTCCCAGCAGGGATCCCCAACCTGTGTCCGATGCGTCGGAAAAGAACTGTAGGTTCGGGAGGATGGGTCGTAAATCTAACCCTTCTTCCAACCTTGCTCGAGAGAGCCACCACCTTAGGTCCTCTTTTATTTGATCTGTGACAGGAAAGGTAATCGAGTCTGGTTGTGTCTTCCTGCACCAAGAGGCTCTCAGGAAAAACTGCAGAGGTCTCATGTGCAGTCTTCCCAACGTCACAAATTTCTCCACTGACGTCAATTTGCCCAGGAGCCTCATCCACTGATTGGCAGAACTTACCTTTTTGTCCAAGAACTCCTGAACTGTCTCCAGACAGCCTTGAACCCTCTTCGGGGACAGAAAAGCCCGAAAAACTTGAGCATTCAGAATCATCCCCAAATAAAGGATGCTCTGAGATGGAACCAACTGGGACTTCTGTTTGTTGACCAGAATTCCTAACTTTCTGGCAAGATCCAGAGTTGTTCCAAGGTCCTTCATGCACCGACTCTCTGATTCCGACCGGAGAAGCCAATCGTCCAGATAGAGGGAGATTCTTACTCCTAATATGTGCAGCCAGCTTGCTATCGGGGATAGAACCCTGGTGAAAACTTGAGGAGCGGTCGCTAGTCCGAAGCAAAGCGCCCGAAACTGAAACACCTTGCCTTCGAACATGAACCTCAGGTACTTCCGAGATTTGCGATGTATCGGAATATGAAAATAAGCGTCTTGCATGTCCGAGAGACCATCCAATCCCCCTGTCTGATGGACTCCAGAACCGACCGACCGAGTGGTCTCCATATGAAATTTGGTTTTCTGGACATGCAAGTTCAGGGCGCTCACATCCAAAACCGGCCTCCAGCCCCCTGATGACTTGGAAACTACAAAAAGGCGATTGTAAAAGCCTGGAGGAAAATCCCCTTCTATCTGTTCTATCGCTTCTTTGAGAACAAGCGCTTCCACTTCTGTGGCTAGCGCCAGAAATTTGTCTGAGCCCGGAGAGTATGCCTGGAATGGAATTGGCACAGGTGAGACCGAGGGAGGTGAAACGAGAGGAATACGATAGCCGAACTTGAGTATTTGCACTACCCAGGCTTCTGCTCCTCTGTTTTCCCATTCCTCCCAAAACAGAGCCAGCCTGGCTCCCACTGGTGCATGAAGAACCGAGCTTTCATTTGGAAGGTTTGTTAACCTTGGCCGAGGCCTTAGACTGAGGTCGCAAATTCGACTTCGGCCGAAAGAAGCGCTTGGGTTTTCTCCCTCGAAAAGGCGCTTGGGCCAGAGGAGAAACCGAAGGAACAGTCTCCAAAGGAGCTTTAGGTCTCTTAGTAGACTGTGCCAGTAAATCCGAAGTAGATTTCTTATCTAGCGCAGACGAAATTGACAACACTACATCGTCTGGAAATAGGTTATCTTTCACAAAAGGAGCAAACAAGAGAGCAGACTTCTGTTGGGAAGTAACCCTTTTAGAAGCAAAGGAGCACCAAAGTTGCCTTTTCTTAAGGGTACCAAAGGCGATGAGCGAAGCTAACTCATCACATCCATCCCTAATGGATTTGTCCGCACAGGACAGAACACCAATCCAATCCTCGGCTAACTCCTGAGAAAGAGAAGGACAGTCTTCGATCTTGGCCGCTAAAGCGCCAATAGTCCAATCAAGGAAGCTAAAGACTTCCAAAAGTTTAAATTGATTCTTTACAACGTGGTCCAACTCAGGCGCTGTAAAGAAAACTTTCGCTGCGGCGAAAGCAGATCTTCTAGAGGAGTCGATTAAACTGGAGAAGTCTCCCTGGGAGGAGGCAGAAACTCCCAGAGAAGGAGCTTCCCCCAGTTACATAAAACCTATACCTCTTACGAAGCAACTTAGAGGGAGGGTAAGCAAAAAGAGCCTTCCCTAAGTCTCTTTTCATAGACATCCATTTCTCCGTCTCTTTCAACGAATGTCTAACCGCTTTAGATAGAACAAGTTTTGGAAGGAGAGGGTCTGAAGTTTTCCTCCTCATCAAAAAAGTCGAAGTTGGGGAGCGCGGAGCCGCTTTCTCAAAATAATCTGGATAAGATACCAGAAGAAATCAAAGGAGACGTGAATAACACGAGAGGTGATGTGAATCCTCCTCCTCTACTTCTTCTTCATTCTCTGATACCGCCGAAGAAGTAGACGGAACTACAACCGGATCTGAAGGTTTCGAACCACCCTTGGACTCATTCATCCAGTTGGTTAACATCTCTAACTGCTTGCGCAAAGGCGCCAGAGACGAATCAAAAACAGTTAACGTAGGCTTGGAAGAGCCTAAATGTTCAGCAGGAGGCGGAAAAAAAAACATACTTGCGCCTCGCTCGGAGCGCCGAAATTCGAGGCGAAACAGGCGTATCAGGCGTAACAGACGAGAAAGCGCCTAAAGAAACACCCTTAGAACTGCTAGCTACAGCGCTAAAACCACAATCTCTACTAGTAGATGGAGCCGAAAAAGGCACAGATTGAGGCGACGAACGAGCCGCTAACGGCCGAGGCGCAACCCTACTCTCAGGCTCCTTATACCGCTTGACTGGAGGAGGCGAAGAATCGGCGCCTGAACGCCTCTTTAAGGGACGCGAAACGGGCGAATCTCGCCAAGAGCGCCGCGCGACCGGAGACAAATCGCTTGAATCATTCGAAAGGCGTCTGACCGCAACACCTTTCCAACGCTTAACCGAGCCCTGTTGAGGCGCAACAGGCTCAACAAGAGAGGCGCCTGTCTGTGGGCAAATCCCGATCGACTCCCTTGGACTTCCGGTATGTCTTCTCCCCGGTGCGGGGGAGCTGGACAGTGACCTTTGTCTAGGAGACGTGTCAGGACAGACAGACGCACCCTCAACTACACTCTTACCTGAAGCCGCTTTCTCCAAAAACGTCTTAACTGAATTACCAAGTTGCAAAACCGTATTCGCTAGTACCGAAAATTTCTGATCTAACCTCGATTCCAGACTGGCAATGGTGTCGGAAGAAACTACACGGGAAGCCGGAGAAGTGGGATTAGTAGGAGGAATAGGAGGTGTAGTTAAAGGAGACATAACAATTTGAGGAGAAACAGAAGGAACAGATGCATCGCAAGACGAAGCAGAGCTAAGTCTACTTTCCCTAAGCGCTGCTTTTCTAATTCTGTCTTTAGCTAATTTCTCCGAGTATGAACTAAAAAACTTCCATTGAGAATCAGTCCAATCACTACACTCGTTACATGTTCGATCTGCTGAACAAACCTGTCCCCTACACTTAACACATTTAGTGTGAGAATCATACTCTAACTTGGATAATCTAGTTTTACATCCTGAGATGCAAAACCTAACTCCCGACGGACTAGAATCCGACATGGCAACGCCTAAATAATAAGCAAAATAACAACAACGCCAAAAAAGAGTACTTCACCAATTCCAAAGATCAAATCAACAAGAAAAAAGCGAAGCAAAGTCATCCAACCGCACCGACCACCGATGTTCACCGGACGCCGGCAGGAAAAGAATTGGATTCACCTGGGCAGTTGTACCTGGTTCTCCCGCGAGTGGAGGGAGATG
The DNA here is from genome assembly GCF_015104395.2 of Macrobrachium nipponense. NCBI lineage: Eukaryota > Metazoa > Arthropoda > Malacostraca > Decapoda > Palaemonidae > Macrobrachium > Macrobrachium nipponense. The sequence continues at coordinate 25,773,638 of NC_061094.1, read as the reverse complement.
ACGTCATCACCACCAGTGTTGGCGACGCCTACACGCTAAATTTGAATTTAGTATCCTGCCGCTCGTGGAAATCACGGCTGTATAATTGTTCGGTAAGACACTACAATAAAAATGGGTTTTACAAATGTGAAATCTTGACACGTGATTGAGCAATAAACTGCTTCATAAGCATACACCCATTTCAATAAAAATATTTAAATCTGACACCATTCATTTACACACACAGACAAAGGTGTCATAGATGACTTTTGATGAAACACAGCTGGGAAGTTTATTACGAACATTATTTGTCAATCTATTTGTTTTCCACATTGTTAGTATGTCAACTTCGCTGAAAGCTTATTAAATATTGAGAATCTTACCAAGTAGTAAAATCACTTAATTTGAAATAAAGCACAGTTCTTTTCAAATAAATGAAGGTCCATTACAATTAATGAATTGAAATGCCTACAAAATGCAGTCAATTGAATGTGTACTGCTCTCCAAATAAAAAGTCATTAACTCATGAAAATGGTGCAAATATATTATGCTGGTCAAAACTGGGGTCTTTGAGACTGCAGCATCTTGGATGCAGAGACACAATGTGTCTATTGCCTAATTAAATAACAATACAATGGGAGACAAATACAAGGAATTTTCTGTTACACCTTTCTCTTAACATTTCATTCAGCATACTGGAGATAGCTCTATACTCTTCTTGACACATATCTATATATAGGACACCTTAATGGTAGTTCATCCAATACAGGTACTTTTTCTGGAGGAATCTTAATGCAACCAACTCATAATCAATAAGAGAAAATAAATAGTCAGCAAAAAATGCGTCAACTCATCCACTTTTTCATCTTTTAGATGTTATAGCTCTTAACCCATTCCTTCTCACATTTTTATACTACAGTACATATGTAAAAAAATATTTTATTTTTACTGAATCTGTTTAGATGTTCTATATAGAATAATATGGGAAGCACAGTTTTTGTAAGTATTAGTACTTAAGAAGTTATTTTTGTTTGTTTTGCTTGTATGGTGTTTTTACATTGCATGGAACCAGGTTATTCAGCAATGGGACCAATGGCTTTATGTGACTTCTGAACCACGTTGAGAGTGAACTTCTATCACCAAAAATACACATCTCTGACTCCTCAATGGAATGCCCAAGAACTAAACTTGCGGCCACTGAGGTGGCAGGCCAAGACCAAACCAACCATGCCACTGAGGTGCCTTTAAGAAGTTATTAGATTTTGAAATATGACACACTTGAAAATGTACCAGATCATAAGCCTTAACATGGAATGTGAATTTGTGACTTTTATAAATAGTATGAAAGACTAGTACTGGACTTTTCCTATACACAATTTTGTTTTTATTTACAGGCATTAAAAATCAGACTGTTCCATATATACTCACAGCAGTTTCCAAATAGAGATGATGAGGCAAATAATACATGTGGAAGTGAAGGTGATTAACAGATGCATATGCCGTTAAAGAATTGAAACCAACACGAAAGTCTCTGTAAATTAATAAAATATCACTAGGAGCTGCTAAATAAATATATAAGTATATTTACACTTGTACTGAATGACTAACAAAACTACACTATATAGAATCTTTGATGATTATCACATATAAACATACATCATCTATTTAAAAGTGTTTTGATAAATAAATTCGAAATCTGTAAAAGAAAACTTCTCTGAGTGATACATAAAACAATGTTATTCTGTACTAAACATTATCTGCAATGAGCAGTGAAATAAATTATCCAAAACTGGATTATCTGTTGCATAGCATGTATCACAGAATGGGGAGTTACTAATTCACTCATACCTAACAAGTTACTTTCGGTTAGCTTTTCATGGATACATAATTGTCAAAGATTATCTGGTTTTCCTCCCTTCATTACCATCCAACAGATTTTCCACAATTTATGTGGTGGATTAGACTTTTAGTCAAGGAATTATAAGGTAAAGTCAACTGGCTAATAAAAAAACCTGATTATCATCAGCTTTCAGATATTATCCCATTCTGATTATCACTTATTTATGTAGAATTGTACACATAAAAAAGCATCATTACCATGTCAAAAGAGACAAGTTACTTAATTAATGTAATCAAATGAATGACCTTATGTAATTTGCTTCTCTCTTAAATTTTCAGCTTAAAACCCTAAAGGACAGAGTCAAAAGACTACAAACCCCGGAGGGCTCCAAGAGAAAATCAGCCTACTAAGAGACATAAATAATTAAACTTGATGAAATGGAAACTAAAAATGATACACCTGAATTCAAGAAATATCGGCAAAAAGCAAGAATAAATTTGCTGTTCTCTTACACATTTGGAGACTGGATGACTCCACAATTGCACTATGTAAACTATTCCACAATTTAGCTGCAGCCAAAACAAAACTTGTATCAAAGTAGTATTAAACCTGATATTAGAAAAAGATAGACTTTGTATCAGCAGCCTACCAGTGGCAAAAAAAAAACTTTAAGTAAAGAAGAATGCATGTTTATCGTTGCACTGTAGTATATTTTATGCTCTAAACATATTGAACTCACTCTTTGTCTTCACTACGTCAACATTAAGAGTTGGCAAAGTAAACTTGACAGATGACATAACTCTACCCATGATTTTGAGAAGAAATTTGGCATGTCATCTACCCAAGAGTTTGAGAGGAAATTTGGTACCTGAAGACCGCACTGAAACAGTACTCCAAATAAAGAAGAAGAAAAGAGTTAATACACTTTGATATGATAGCTCCATTAAAAAACCATTTGAAAATATTTCTGCAAGGTACCAGCTTTTTGAGAAACAGTCTGTATATGTAAATCATAATGCAAATGCAAGTGTTCTAGATTAACTAACACTCATACTTAAGAGTTTGGGGAGGGCTCAGATTCAAGCCCCAAAACTACTCCATTTAAGAATAAACTACCCATACAGAATTAAAGATAAATCTCACATATTTGATGAATCTTTCTTGTTGGAAGTACTTATGGGAAATTAAACTTATTCTTGATTCATCCAAGACAGTGGTACAGAATGCTCTAATCTGGAACCATCAAATTTTCAAAAGCCCGAGCTCAGAGAACACTAATTTTCAAATACCATATGAAGTGAAGACAGGGTTTTAATTGCATTAAACTTTGCTCTTTCATAAGTCCAAGTCTTTCACAGGATTTGCCAGATGCTATGGGTACTGTAACACAATTCACAATTGCTGGTCTGAATGCTTTAAAAACTTTAAATATATGCAGTCTCCTACAATTTTAGTATACTGGCAGTCACTTACAATTTCAGTATAAGTATGGTAAGTTTAATAAGACCATCAAGTCATCTTCATAAACTGGCACACAGTTTGTCCAAAGCATTTGGTCTTGAATGTGATGTGAAAATTAGAGAAAGGTAAAGAAAAAGTTGAACACTACTTAAATAGGAAGAGAACAAAGGGAAGAGATGAACTGTAAAGGCAGAAAGAGATGCAGCTGAGACAATAAAAAGAACATTTAGTATAATCAACAGTGAGTGATGCATAGTACAGTATAATGTAAATGGTATCCACCTACAACAGATATCTAAGAAGGGAACAAACAGTATGGATGAAAAATAAAAGGCAAAAAAATATATATCTAGGGGTAAAAAGGCACTGTCTAGAATTTTAAATATCATTACAATGAAAGTATAAGAAGAAAGAATGATAAGAAAGTAATAGTTAAAGTTATATGTGGTTTATATAAAAGAACTTAGGTTGATCATGTTTACTATTTAAATATGAAAGTTACCAGAAAATTATGAACTTGATATTTTTCTCTACTTCATTGCTATAAATTAAAAAAAATCAGCTTTGTAACAATCCAAGATGGGGTGACTGACATGCGGTTTGAAAAAGCAATAAATTATCTAACTCCTAATAATAGAAATTAACTACAGTACGTACTGTTATTAAAGTACTAAATATGGATACATACAAGATGAAAATATGACCACTCTTCACCTGATCTACGCATGTGTTGCCAGATATCACAAGATTCCTTGCTTTCATCTGCTTTTTAACCGGATCCAGCTAAGCGCTAGAAATTATCCTGTTGTTAAGACCAAAGGTTTGTTCACATATGAACAATATTTCGTATATTTCATTATGCTTTGAAGTTACTGAATTAGCTTTATTTTACAAACATATCTACTTAACTATAGTACAGTAGTTTTGTAAGTCATTCTCCTAAATATTCCTTATCAAACACTGATCTCACTTACACATTAACTAATGAATACAACAAAATACTCAACAATTATTTTTACTATAAACAATTAACAATAACACCTGCCAAAAATTTAAATTACTACTTGCAACCTTTTTTTTATTTTTAACCGGATCCAACTACCACTAGAGGGATTTTCCCCATACATATGAAAAGACCTAAAGGTTAGTTCTGTATCTGAACAACATTAAATTACTTACGAGGACTGAGCCAAAAGAACAGTATGCAGAGCTAATGTCAACCCTTCCTCCTCTGTAACCTGAGGCCGAAGCTGATCAAGATAAGGTACTATCAAGCTATGGCTGAAACAAATCGGAGCTGCATTGATAATCAAGCTCCCATGTAAACAGTTTTCATGTTCACACTTTTCTGACTGAAGATCCTGTTAAAAAAGTAAAATAATAATATGTATGCAAGTGTAAATCAGCTACGTATATCAGATAAATTAAAAAGCTTGCAACCATTTACTAAATCTATATCTAACAATGGAGCTAAATCTATGAATGAATGCATGAATCTTTGGTCACACACACACAATGTATATTGAGTTATCATTTTCTATTATAACAGAGAAATATATTCAGGTACAAATTTCCAATGTTACATGAGGCAAAGTGCTACAATCCTAAGATTCAGCATCTTACCTTGATGCATGTCTCACAGTACTGCATCTCCACTAAAACTTCCTGTGGCTTTATTTTGGTAAAATTAAATCTCTTTGGGTCACAAGGCTCTTGAATTTTGCGAAAGTCTTCTGGCCGTCTCCTTAATTTTGAACGATTTGCATTTAGCTGCAATTAAATAAAGCTCACATAAAACAGTCACTCACAAAATGTAGTGCAGGAAGTATCTAACACATGGAACACATTAATGTAAACTTAAAGCATTAAAGAAAAATTATTTTCAATTATATAATTCAAAGATGCAAATTATTTCTGTATTATATCAAAGATACAAATTATTTCTGCATCATAAGTTTATTAATATAAAGATATGACAATGACATTCTTGAAATGGCATCAATATATAAAAATCACAGCTATGTTGAATCATAATCATACGAATATTATAAATGTCTAAAGTCGTGGACTTCAGATGTTCCCAGACTAAACAGTCTTTTTTTCTGACAGAGAAGAATAGTGATCTCACAATAAAGTACTAACTAGAACCTCAGGCACTATACATCATTCAGCTTTCATACTTTTTAAGAGGCTGCAGCACTATTAACAGCTTGGCTAAAACAATATCTGACATTCTGAAAGGAACTTGGAAAGTCCATAAGAGACACAAAAGCCTGGCCATTGGATAAAAAAGGGTCTAGAACCAAACCAGGGTAATAACTTCAGTGGTCTAAAAAAAATCTTAAGAAAAAAAAAACTAGGTGTTTAGCAGTGTTAGCCTAGCATAGCTAAAAAGAGACAAGCGAACCGGAGCAGGAGTTGGGCACTTGCGATTCGGTGCTAGGCGCCAAAAAGCTGGTGCCAGGAGCTCTGAAGATGATCAGGCACCGCTAGAGAATGGGTTCATGGCACTCCCTTCAGTCTGAAGCCCAAGAGAGACTATCCATAAAAAAGCGCTCAGGAGGGAAGATATCATCAATCCAAAGGACAAAAGGACCGAGCACATATGGCTTCTGAAAGCAGCTGTGATTCTCTTGGTAGATGGCTGAGGCTGGCAACAGTTGCAAGTCTCCTGTCTTCTTAACCCCTGCTCCTGATGTCAAGACAAAAAAAATCCTTACTCCAAAATCTTGACAAGAACTTCAACAAGCATCAGAGGGAGTAACAGACAAAAACATTTGTTTTGCTCCCTTAAAAGCCAATCAGGCTCCCAACTCCCTGTAGATGTGACAGCTTTCTTCAACAAGCTCATAAGTTTGTCCACCAAAGTCCCTGTCTGCAAAGACCAGTGCTTTGACACACATTTGATGACACAAAAGGGCCCAATTCCATCCATCTGGAACTCTAGGCAAAAGCAGAACAGGTCGAAAAGAGGCAAAACCGCCTAAGTGATTGTATGGTATTCATGGGAGGGAATCTGATACTGAAGATTGACATTCGATGATCAGAGACTAGAGTCAGCCACTAGACAATCGAAGCTAGGCTTCCAATTGGAATTTGCTCTTGAAAATGAACAGTGGTATGTTCTTAAAAGAGATAGGTGTCGAGCTAAAGAGAGATTGGTGTTATTCAGTAGTAGTCTAGCACCAGATGCCTGAGATGGTAAAAGGTGATTGGGCGCTATCAAGTGCTCTTGGAAGCTTGCGCACTATCGGGCACTCTTGGAAGCTCAGGTGATATCGGCCACTCTTGGAAGCTCAGGTGATATCGGCCACTCTTGGAAGCTAGGGCGCTATTGGAAGCTCGGGTGCCTACCTGTGTGTAAACCGCCCCCACCCCCCATGGCCTTCCAGTAAGTCTCCTCGCAGGTTAAGGGGAGTATGACAGGGACCTTTGACTAGGAGGGATGAATAGACACCTCCTCCACTTCACAACACTTCACTTAATAACAAGGTTAACATTAACGCAGACACAAGACTGGCAATGGCACAGGAAGGAAGCAATGGAGCCAAACACAAGAGCAAGTGAAAAAAGTTTTCGAGGGCCAGTAGAAGGAGAGAAATTTCTACAATAAGTACATTTTCTCTATATGTAATATATTTTTGAGGAGGAAGATATATACTACAAAGCTTACAAGACTGCTGTTTGTGTGCATTTATCACATAAACTGTTTCCTGACCTTCTGCAAAAAAAGCAAGTATAAAATACTAAGCACATGTCTTTCCCCACTAAGTATACTGCCCTTACACTTCCGGTTCTCTGCAAGTTAAAGTGTAAGACAATGATCCATTAATCCTTTACCAACAATAGAAGTACACAGCGTACCATTATACAGGCATATCTCAAATCCTAGCAAATGCTATTGAGAATTGCAAATATGCATATCATTACTGAAAATATATGTCCGGTGGCTAACACAATATTAATGTTTAGTATGCTACTCAGAAATGGCAGTTAACCTTTACCAACCATAACTGAAGTACACCAAGTACCATCATACACACATATCTCAACTACTAACACAAATTATTGAGACATGCAGATATGCATTTCATTATGGATAATAAATCAGACCGTTAGCGAATACAATAGTAAGTACGTATTACGTTTATTACGCTACTTGGACCAGGAACGTTAACCTTTACTGACACTATTTAAAGTACCCAGAGTACTATTATACAAATATATCTCAATTTTTATCAAACATTATTGACACTTGTACATATACATTTCAATACTGAAAATATTGTTTCAGTAGTGAACGCAAAATCTACGTTTGTTACAATAATCATTAAACTAGGTAACAAACACGAAAATTAAAGTTTCCTACGCTAATTAAAGATGGAAAGGGAAATGAATATTGTTATGATACAATAAATAAAAGTTTTTATACATACTTACCTGGCAGATATATACATAGCTTTTACTCCGTCGTCCGACAGAAATTCGAATTTCGCGGCACACGCGGCAGGTAGGTCAGGTGATCTACCCCCCCACCGCTGGGTGGCGGGAATAGGAACCATACCCGTTTTCTAATTCATATTTTTTCTTCCAGCTGTCTCCTGAGGGGAGGCTGGGTGGGCCATTTAATTGTATATATCTGCCAGGTAAGTATGTATAAAACTTTATTGTATCATAACAATATCATTTTTATACATTCAACTTACCTGTCAGATATACCATAGCTGATTCACACCATTGGTGGAGGGTAAAAAGACAGCTATTACTGAATAGACAGGTAAACAACATACGTTGTAGGTAATAAATAAATAAACCTTGGTTCCTATGTGTTTAGACGAAGGTCGACTTCCTAGCTATTGCTAGTAGTCTGCTTCGTCTCAAGGGCCTCAGCGAGGATGTGACCTATGGCTAAGAGTTCTTGTAGATCTGTCAATGGGGTCTTATCCACTTACTTGACAGAATCTAGTGGTCATTTGTGTCAATGGGGTCTTATCCACTTACATGACAATACCAATGCCTATTGGCATAATTTAAGGAGCACAAACACCGATCCCGATCACCTGATCCTAACACGAGGGTTTGTGCTTAATTTGAAAAGAGCTATCCCAAACTCATTTCAAATAACCCCAGAAAATAAAAAATAAATACACTTATGTAAAAATAAAAAATAAAAATAAAAATTTTCAATTCACTAGTTAAGGATCAGTGTCGGCTCCCTATCCCAGCAACGCATCCGTGGACACGTATAACAAAGAGAGAAGGATCTCTCATAGGCCCACTTGATCTCCTTCGTGCAAAGAGAAGTCAACACAGAGTTGCATCTCCCGTTATACAGCTAATATGACTCTCACGACATATTGTTATGGAAAGAACAAGAATTGTTAAAGCTCGCACTTCAAGTGCTTTTAATTCTTAGCTGTTTGAAGGAAACGTCAAGTTACTCAAGAAGTGCTTTAGAGATTCCACTCTTCCAAAGAAGACCAGGGCTTTCTTTGCAACAGATCTCTTCTAGATGAAGCCCAGAGCCTGGCTTGCGCCTGCTGAGGCCTCGCGCCTGTCTGCGCTCGCGCCTGCCTGGCGTCTCGCGCCTGGCTGGCGCCTCGCGCCTGGCTGGCGCCCTCGCGCCTGGCTGGCGCCTCGCGCCTGACTGGAGATCTCTGCGCTGCCTGCGTCTCGCGCCTGGCTGGCGCCTCGCGCCTGCCTGGCGCCTCGCCCCGCCTGACTGGCGCCTCGCGCCTGTTGGAGCCTCGCGCCTGGCTGGAGCCTTGCGCCTGCCTGCGTCCTCGGCTGGCTGCCGCCTAGCGCCTGGCTGGTGCCGTCGCGCCAGCCCTGGCGCCTCGCGCCTGGCCTGTGGCCTCGCGGCCTGCCTGGCGCCTCGCGCCTGCCTGGCGCCTCGCCCTGCGTCTCGCGGCCTGGCTGGTGCCTCGCAGTCTGGCTGGTGCTTCGCTTGCCTGGCGCCTCGCGCCTGGCTGGCTCCTCGCGCCTGGCTGGCTCCTCGCGCCTGGCTGACTTCTCCCCACTTGCTGGAGATTCGAGCTTGTTAAGAGTCTCGATGAAAACTGGCGATGTCCACCTCGGACACTATTTGCCTGATTCATTCGCCTCTAGCGCATCTGCGCCAGATTGGAGGCCTACTCCTTCTCCTCATCAGACAATGACAGTGTTTAATTGGACTGTCTTGCTCTGGCGTCTTTACACCTGTTTGGCATTTGGCGCCTGATTGGCGCTACATTGTCCGAAAGTCTGAACATCCACAATCGTTTATCAGGAGAAAGGAAAAGGGTGGAAGAAATTCTTTCACTTTGAGCTTATGGCCTCTGCAACAAATTGAGGTAATTTTAGTCGGTTACATCCAGTAGACGATAGGAAATCTAATAGTCCGAGAGACCAGTCTTCCTCCGAGGAGGATCATACTTGATACTTCAGTTGCTAACGAGCACTCTTCCTACATGTTGACGAGTTCTCTCGTTGCAAAATCTTCCCTATCCTTGCACGAAGGCAGGGAAAGAGCCTGGAAGTTTAAGGAGACTCTGAGCTGAAATTGGGAGGATTCCCGATTTCTAGCTCTTTAAATATATCTCTTCGAACCTTCTGGGAAGTAGTTTTGAGCCCTCATCGTATTCCAAAGACTCTGTCAGCAAACGTTTAAATCTTATCTTCTTTTGTAGATAACAACGTAAATACATTGCCTGGACAACGAATCCTTTATCTGAAAGCGTTAATCCAGGAATAAAAGGTTATAGTTCTTTTGCAAACATCCCATGCTGGCAGGAACCCATTGCCGAGTCTTTCTAGAATTTGATTCCAGATTCCAAGCCCAAATCTCACTCGTCCTTTTGGGTCGATTAGTACCAAGAGAGACATTGATGAGGAGCAGTTCCACTTTGTCAGAACACGGAATCTGAAGCCCAAATAGGATCCCATTGTAACTATAAGATCTCCAAGTCTTGTCGTATAGAGGTATTGTGTAAGATCCCGAAGATCTTAATGCTCTGCTATCTCCAATTCCCTTTATAGAGACAGAGTATAGCCTTTTACTGCGTTCTTTTTGATAGCAGATATATACAAAGGTAATTCTTCCCTCTGAAAGGGAAGAAAAAACCGCTATGTGGTTCACAGAGGTATCAGAAGAGGACAGTTTCCTCATTCCCTCAAGCACGATCTGCAGTAATTATATATCTTATCCATGACTACTGTCATTTACCTTGAAACATCCTCTCATTCATGTCCACTTCTGGGTCAGTCCGCACGCAGACAGACTCAGAGTGGAGAGGTTGTTAACGGTCCATTTAAAATAGATGTTGAAAGAATATTCAGACTGTCTTGGAAAAGACTTCCAAAACCTGCTGTGAGAAGAACGTGACCTCTGAGAATCCAACCTCACTAATCTAAAATGAGGCATAACATATACCGTCTCTTCTTTGACGCCCTTTGTCTTACATTCTGTAAAGAGTTTATCTTTTAGGGGAAAAAAGACTAAATTTTTATTCCCCTTTCTATAACATAAAGATGGCGTATATTGCTACCTCTCTCTTATATTCTTTCTCCTGTCCTCGTGCCTGGGCAACGAGAGAATGGAAAAATTCTATCATCGTTATTCTGCAAAACAAATTATTATTATCCTATTCTCCTACTAACTGATCCAGGATCGAGGAGAATCATTCAAGATTCCTATCCTAGGACATCAGGCCGTAATGTACGGTTCAGATACTTGAAAGAGCCTCATCACCCAATACTGAGAGCTCCTACGAGTCTTTTCCAGTATCAAAAACATTACAAGGTCTTCCTTGTTATATGTTTACATGGGAGTAGGATAATATACCATCCTGTTAATAACAATGAAAGAGGAGAAGAGGAGCTGCATGGTTCAAGGGACTAGCCGAAACGTGCAACAAAAAAGGGGTTGCCAAGGTCTTTCTAAAACCTGCACCCAGATTAACTTATGAGTCCGATATATTTTTCTATCCCTTGTCTCATAAGGTTGAGGAAAGCGAGAGACCTCTAAAGATATCAGTTCTCTTCACCATGTAAAGGTCTATAAAGCAGAAGAACCCACTTATCCTGACACGTACTACGTTCGCCTGTGCGATATCTAGAATAATTGTCAGTAGAGGGTTGATCTGGCAAAAAGAGTTTCTCCCAAAACCAACTCCTCTTGCCAGGAAAGAAGTCGCTCACGCGAAAAACCACTATGTTACCTGACATGAGAAGTCTGTTCTTGTTAGAGACTTCCGCAATTTCAGTTAATCCTGACAAGGGCCACGGTCCGCGCCTTGTGCGACAACGTTGAGTCCAGCTTCTGTCAGGAAAAAAAGAAACTGATTCTTGTTTGTCAAGTTTCTCAAAGAGGAAACTCTTGGAAAGTCTATCTCCAAATACTGAGAAATTGGAGATCCTGATATCTTGCGCCTGGCTGGCGCTTCGCGCCTGGCTGACGCCTCGCGCCTGGTTGGCGCCTATCGCCTGGTTAAAGCCTGGCGCTCGCGCCTGGTTGACGCCTCGCGCCTAGCTGGCGCTCGCGCCTGGTTGGCGCCTATCGCCTGGTTAAAGCCTGGCTTAAGCCTTTATGGCCTATTACTCGCAATCTTGGTCAGGAAATCTCGATATCAAAATAAGAAGAGGTGCTGTAAGAATCCTATAATTCTACAGTACTTCCATAGTTGGATGTTTCTTCTCAATTTTCCTCTAATACGAGTATATCGGAAGGGGAATTATTCTTTCCTCGGATAATTCTTCCGTATCCCCCCCCCCTCCCCCTTTTTTTTTGAACGAGAAGGACCACTCCAGTGCGAGGGACTGAGTAACTTCCCAGCTCTATGTAGGAAAGCATAATTTGCTCTAAGGTATATCTATTAACTAATTATTTCTAGTTAGAGCCAGGCGTCTGGCTGGCGCTTATGATTCCTTATGGCATGGTTTGAGGAAAAGGAAGCAGTCTACAGGAAGACTGTTCGTCTTCTTCTTGCTAAGAGATCTATGAAGAAGACTTCTCGCAGGTTCTCACAACTCTTTGCAATAAATGTTAGACATACTTAAACAGTTATTATCGTCGATCGAGGTTCTCACAGACTCGCAAATTCTTGTATTGCTTTTATTTAATAACTCGCTCAAACGAGAAATATTTTGGATGGTGCTCTAGGCTTATTGCACCAAGCTGGCGCAACTTGCGCCAGGCTGGCGCAACTTGCCCAGGGTGGAAGCAACTTGCGCCAGGGTGGCGCAACCTGCGCCAGGCCGGCGCAACCTGCGCCAGGCCGGCGCAACCCGCGCCAGGGTGGCGCATCTGCGCCAGGCTGGCGCCTCCTACTAATTATCTTTATGTTATGTGCCAGAACATCTGTGTCTTTATGGTACCCGACATCCTTTCATATGTTAATTCCGTTCTTATGAAAAACTTTTATATACGTAGTATAATCCATTCAGGGAAACCTCCGACTCATACAACTTCTGCGCAATATCCGATTCTAAATACGGTTGTGTCCTTTTTCGAAAGACTTAACCATACCGTAGTCTTGAAGTGAATCTCTATTACATCTCTCTTCTCACTAAGTATGTACTCTAATAAGCCATGCTTTCGTAAGTATGAGTGCATTAAATAATATCATGTTCTGCTGCATTAGAATCCTTTAATCAATGTTACCTACGGTAAACAGCATTGAAAGGTTGTAATATCCTTCTTATTGAAAGATTCCTAACAAAAGGCAGACACTATATTATTTATGATAGCTTCAGTATTCCCTCAATCCGAGGCTAAGACCACGATTGTAGGGAAGAGATACGGTTAGTTATCCCATTCCGCAGGAGAGAGAGCTGTAAACGACCTCTCACGACTGAGAACAAGATGGTACTGCGACTGCGTTGGTTGGTCTTCAAAGCGAAAGCAGTCTGGCCTTCCCTTTCCATAGTTGCCAGTTACTCCATTAAATAAAGGAATCTTATAAATTATTATCGAACTTCAGGAAGTTTTTATATAAGCATAATTAAGCTAACGAGACTTCGACAAGTCTAGAAACTAAATAGGTGTCGTCTAAACAATTCTTTTAAACCTATTCCTTCTAGGAAAGTCCTAGAAGGGTACTGGTAATTCATGGAAACCTCTTCTAACACGAAGAAAAATGTTCTATCCTACTCTCAATCCACCAATAAAGATATGCTTCTCCGATCACTTCTCGAAGAACACGATAGCATCATATAAACTCATACTCTAGCTTAATAGAATCCTCTATAATACTGTTACATTAAGGTAAACCATATTAAGTTTAGGAAATTTTGTAAGGATTTCACGTTGACCCTTATAGCATAACATTTGGCGGGTATGTGTCTATGCCTTGCCATATCGTAGTCCTAAGGCGATTTGTCCTAAGCCATGGTAGGAGCTAGAAGCTTAAAAAGCATCATACATATGCTTTATCACTCAACGAGATCCATATAATTCATTCGATTGACAAACAATCTAAATCGTTTCTCATCATAATAGATTTATATCTAAAAATGCACCGATGGGGAATCTTATGTTGAAATGACAATTTGTCGAAAAATTGCATTTTGTTTTTTCTAACTGATACAAACCTGAGGTCCTTTAACAATAGGAAGTAGCTAGCGGCAGCTGGAACGGTCGTAAGCTTCGAACAAGGGGAGAACGGTAGTTAACTGCTTGTCCGACAGTCGCCGCGGAGGTAAACAAATCACTTTTGCTTTTGGCCCATGCAAAATACGCAGAGTGAGGGGTGGCATGAGGAATGGGACTATATGTAAAGGACCTCAGGTTTGTATAGTTAGGAAAAATGCAATTTTCGACAATTGTCATTTGTTCCGATACGTAATACAAACCATCGGTCCCTTTAACAATAGGAAGACTCACTCGTGGTGGGAGGAATCTGAGTCTTTTGATGACAGACTGGTGTTCGTCCATCCCTGGAATGCCTCCCTGGTCGTAAGAGCGAGGGAGGGATCCAAGCCTCTGTCCGATTGATCGGGGTGTGCACCGCAGGATCATGGGTTCAGCCTCTGGGCCGAGTTACTAAGAGAGAGGCAAGCGTAATCTTTCGTACCAGCAAGCAAGAACTTGTTCCTGTTTGCAAGAGGCAACATAAAGTATGGGTTGTCTCAAGCTGGCATCCACTTCCTCCCCCTTGTTGGAGGAAGTGGATATACGCTCCTATCCCTAGTGAAAGGGATAGGATGGGGCTCTGTTGAGTAGCTCACCTGCATCTTGTCCTAATCCAGCAGGGTGACGACCGTGTCCCTCTAACCACAGGTAGAGGGGAAGAAAAAGATGGAAGAGGAGCCAGTCACACTCTCATTCACTCATCCATTCTTACGGTCACACCAGGACTCCGATGCTGTTCAGCCTGCGAGGGTCTGGGTTCGCTACACAACGTGTTGAGCAGCCACCACGGGTCCCAAGGAAAAAGATCCAAGGACCTGTGGGCAATATCCCGAAGGTAGAAGGAAGGGCATGTGGTCTGGTTGGACCAGACCCCTGCCTTCAGTACCTGCGCCACGGAGAAGTTCTTGCGGACAAGGCAGCATCTCCTTCGCATCGAAGGCGGTGAAGTCCATTAGGGAGGGGATTGTGAACGACTCGAACCAATCGTCAGGGACCGAAGGGTTCTGATCTTCGCTACGAAGTTCGGTACGAAATCGACGTCACGGATCCCTCCCCTGGAGCTTGACTTCGCAGGAGAAGTCATGCAGTTCCTCAGAGGAAAAGAAAGGAAATAAGTCGCTATGACCTATTCCTCTTCTCTACTTCGGTGATGTCCGTACCCATACTGGTCTGTCCGTTTGCCACGAAGTCTCTAAAAAGCATCCTCCTATCCCCCATGCAGCGAAGTTCTCGGTATGGATAGGACAACCGACACTCCATGGTGGGTGTCAATGGTATGGGTACTGTGACAGCTATTAAAACGAAGTAATGATTGCTGTGTAACAACCAAACTAAGTCAACAGCGTAGTTTCGTAACTGACTCGGGCGCTCTGACAGCTGCCGACTGACTGCGTTCGGTAGGAGCAAGTTGTCAAAGCATCCAGAGTAAGTCACGTGACCTTCGCCTTAAAAGGGTTATGCCGAGAGACCAAACAAATAATGTATTTGTTTGTCACCAATGCCGGACAGCGAGGTGATGATTCTCTTAAGGCATGTGCCCAACAGGCGAAAGTCAATTGCCTTCTAGAGACCGAGGTCCCTGAAGGCAAAACATCTCATGGTTGTTGAATCTCAGCTAAGGAGAAACAACACTATGTACCGTTGAAGACGAAGGTAGATATTGAATGCAACCTACGTCTTCACAGACGAATCGAGAGAAGGATTCTCAAGATTCATAACCTGTGCTACAAATGACTGAAAACGCTAACCGCTATTTCATTGCTGCTGGCCGGTGAGAAGTCGTAGTTGCAATGAAAGCGGGGCGTTCTTCGTAATGAAAACACAGGGGAAAACCGCCTGAAGAACTGCTTCTCATGGGCTGAACATTTGGAAGTAGAGCTGTCAGGTCGGAGAGTAGCGATGTCTCTGACAGATCTCGTAATTCGGGTTGAACAATGAACAATTGTACACCTACGAATACGAGATATTTTGAAGACAAACTCAGATGTCTGCAAAATCATTCGCATTATCGCAGTGCGATGCAGCGGGAGACTTGTACAGACTTCTGTTACCGTGCGGTAAACAGAAAGATGAAAGAGTCCAAGAGATATCTCTATTGAAAATTCTCGCAATGTCGAAGGCGATGGACTCTAGCGTCACAGCAGTAAATGGTCCTTCATTATTGCGAGAATCCCCATTAATCAGAGACCTAAGTCCATGATTGTTGGGCAGAGATACGGTTCGGTAGTCAATCAAACCAGGGGAGAGAGAGACATAACTGACCGTGCATCTCGGAGGCCCAGCTGATACTGAGCTGCTGTCAGGCAGTTCAATACGCAGTAGTTGAGCCTGAGCTCTCGCCGACTCGTCATCCTGAGTTGCCATGTAATCCATTATTCCATGAAGGAATGCGTTCGGCTAGAACTACCGAGCATAAAAGATATGCTCGAGCAATTATATTTAGGCGAAACGAATTTCGGTAAATATAAAAGTTGAAATGGTGTTGTCGTGACAAAACCATAAAGTATATAAAAATTGAAACTGAAAACTCCTGGAGGTTGCAGGCAACCCCGAGTTGCAGTTCAATTAGGAATACTTCTCTTCTAAGTCGCAATCCGTAGATAAAACTAGGATATGCGCCTACCCCTCGGACAATTCAACTGCTTAGTAGAATCATGTCGCGAGGTTAATATACGTAGTATATTTGTAGGATTCTGAACAACGATCTCCCATCCTAAAATTCTTTCCTTCAAGAAAAAAAACAAAATAAGGATTGGAGATTCGACCACCTTCGATCTCTATCAAAGAGTGAAGGAGAAGTCTTCCTCGAAGGAAAGCTTCGAATGGTGAACAGAATACTAAGACGATAGTTCAAGCCAAACTGGATATTCCCGTCCGATCTTCTCTATTCCAGTTGGTCGCTACTGTAAGATAGTTTCTTTCATCAGCAGTCTTCTTCCCCCCCCCCCCCCCCCCCCCAATGCTAGAAATTCCAGGAATTTCGAGCATAGGCGAGGTTCCCGATTATCATGTAACATCGGGGATTCTCGTCTCGCTCACTTTAGACCGTGGTCTCGCCTAAGTGTTTGGAGATCGTAAAAAACTCGAAACACTCTGAATGCGCTAGAAATTCCTAGAATTCTAAGCAGTCTGCGAAACCCCACCGAATTCGTCAAACGATATCGGCTGGTGGTCCTCTCGATTCCCGTAGAAATCGAGAATGGGCAGGATCCCTCCTCAACGACCGGGGCTTACGTCAGGTAGGACCCGAAGGTCCCCCGGTAGCGCAGTCCCGAACGTGGGATCCTACAGAGAAATCTCTGTAGGATCCCTCCCCTTTCCCTCGTAGCCGTAAGGAGAGAGGGGAATGGGGGAGGAATTGGATACTCGCTCGCTCAGGGGGGGGGGGGGGGGTTCCCCAGTGGAAACTAGCAGTTGGAGAAGAATAGGAGCAGCCATCGCCTTGCGGCGATGGTCTCTCAGAGTCTGGGGAAAACGTATCGTCAGGAGAAAACGTTTTCCCGCGAGTTACGAACTCTCACTGTAGGTAAGGGTCTGCCGCCACTGTGAAGTCGTCTGGGTGGGGCTGATCGACACCTGACGGGGGGAGAGCCGATACCGTCCTCCGACTCATTCCAGTCCTCGTCGAGGTCGAAACCTCTCAGGAGGACCGAAGGAGTATTTAAATACGGTGTCCGAAGACACGTAGAAACGCCGCTGTCGCAGTAGAGGAGGTGGTAAGTAGCTTGATCGACCGGCCAGAACTGAGCGAGCCTTCTTGTCCGGAGACGAGAGACTCTGGTTCGAGACAGAATCGGCAAGCTCCGATCGCGGCAGACCCACCGTCGGTTTGGGTTCCCTCTCGGGCCCCAAAACGACTCGAGCAGAGACGTGAGCTCTGCTGGTGGGAGCGGCAATCCTTCCGCAAGGTCATTATGCTGACGAATCAGCTTAATGACTTCTGTAATCTCCTCTGTATCTCGGGAGTAACCGCGTCTTGCGGAGTAGGACCGTCCAGTCCTTCCAACAAGAACAGATCCCGAGATACTCCTCCTTCCGAAGGAGGAAAAGCGGCAGACCCCTGACGGTCGCCTCCAGCTACTTGCACGTATGTCCTGGTCGGTCCTAGAAACCGTGCCTGGTCCATACGGCGTCATAGCGGGGATCGCGAGCGGCGCACCTCTCGCGATCACTCATAGGTACCTCGCTCCTCCCGGTGTAGCCCGAGGAGGTTGAAGGTACAGGAGAGGCAGACCTGACGCCCCCCCCTAGCTCGCTGGCAGGACCAGCGTGCTTGGAGGGCTGCTGCTGATCGTAACGCCCGCGGTGGCGATCGAGCAGCAGGCCTAGCCTTGCCGCTCGCCTGGGGCGAGAGGCTCGGCTGAGAACGTCGACGCTGATCTCTAGCGTCAGGCGAGCTGTTGCTGGTTACCATCTTCGCCCGGTCCCGATGGGAGCGGCGTCAGGTGACCTGCTAGGTTTCGCTGTCGCGGTGTGAGACCGCGATCCGCGTCCTCTCGGCGCGTCGAGCCGCTGGTACCAGCCGTGGCTGGTACCGACGGCCGCGGGGACCCCTTCCTCGCCTCAACTCGTGGCTGGTCAGCGACCGTCACGTCAACCCGAGCAGCCAGCTGGTCGCTGCGAGAACGTCCACTGGCCTGACGAGCGTCGTCTGCACGACTCTCGCCAGTCTTCTGCTCCGCGCTTCGGTCTTGACGGCGAGCGAGCTCGGGCGTCAAGACTTTGGCTGGACGGTCGTCTCCGCGGGAGACCGTCCACTCGGTACTTCTCGCTAACGAGAAGCGAGGCGGATCCTGGTTTAGCGCAGAACCGCTAGAACCAGGCGAGGAAGTGCCAGCCGAAGCTGGTACTCCTCTGGTCCCCGTCTCTTCTCCTTGGTAGAAGAAAAGACGGGCCCTGTTCCCGAGGGAGCAGGAGGGACCAGCAGAAGAGCTCCCCGAATCGCCGGAGCGAGACGGGCCCTTAGAAGGTCCCGAAGGAGCCTTCTTAGGGGGAAACCCGGGTGGGTTACCAGCTGGTCGCTGCAAGAAGCGGCCGCTGGCCTGGCAAGAGTCACCTGAGCGTCTCTCACCAGCCTTCTGCTCCGTGCCGCGTCTTGGCGCCGAGCGAACTCTGGTGCCGAAACTGGCGCTGCACGGTCTCCCGATGGGAGAACGTACACTCGGGATCTCTCGCGAACGAGAGACCGAGCCGGAACCTGGCGTAGCGGCATCGCCGCTAGCACCAGGCGAGGAAGTACCAGAGCTAACCGATACTCCTCTGGTCCCCCGTCTATCTCTTCCTTGCGGAAGGGGAGACGGGCCCGCTCCCGCTCCCGAAGGAGCAGGAGGACCAGCAGAAGGACCCCCCGTCCCACCGAGGTGGACGGGCCTTAGAAGTTCCCGAAGGAGACTTCTTAGGGGGGAAGGCAGCCTTCTTCTTCTTCGGCTTATGGGCCTTAGAAGTCGAAGGGGAAGATGGCAGCAGCAGACGATGAAGACGAAGATGACAGCTTCCTCTCTCCTCCTCTTCTCGTCAGCTCACGCAGGACAGTCGTCAGGTCCTCCATCCAGGCCGGAGCCGGGGCTATTGCCGAAGCAACACGGCCCGACTGCACCTGTCCGGAAGGACCTGGGACTGGGGAAGACACACCGTGGGCAGGACCAGCATGGACAGGCACAGGAACCAGGAGCGACAGGAACAGCAACCAGCTCAGGAGCGGCAGGAACAGCGGCAGCGGTAGACCCAGAAGGGACAGCCAAGCCAACAGCGGGAATCACATCAGCGGCAGGTACGGCAGGCCAGCGATCGCCTCGTAGAATCATCGGCAGCCAGCGGAAACCTGGGTCCTGGCGCGCCCGGTCCCGGGGCGAGCTGCTGGAAACAGCGGAAGTCTGGGCAGGCAACACGAAGAAAACAGGCGGCGGCGGCAACCCCACCTCGGTACGGCTGCGGCCCTAGTAGCGGCAGACGGCGTCATCGACACAGCATGGGGAGTGTAGACCAGGAGGGGGGGGAGCAGCATAAGCGGCCGTGGTAGTAGTGGAGACCGCCCCAGACCTCGCTAGACGCTGCAGCAGCCCGTGGATGCTAGGCACGCCCAGCTGCCTCGCGGTGGTCCTATACCTGTCCAAGGTCGTCTCCCACGGATGTAGCACCTGCGGTAACATAGATAGATTAGTAAGAGGGGTTCCCTCACGCACGGGGGGAAGACATGCCCCACCCCGAACGCAAGGAAGACCCCAAATACAAAATACAACGAAAAAGCTGAGCGGGGGGCAGGAAGGAAGACGAAGAATCGGATACCAAGGGAGTCGCGGAGAGCTTTCCGACGACTCCTGGCAGACCTTCGCTTCCCCTACCCCCGCACAGCAGTGAAAAGTAATATGAAAATGAAAACAGAATACTGCCCTTGCGATTCACTTCATAGAACTTAAAGGGGAAAAGATCAATTCCCGGGTGGAAGAACGGAAACTGATCCAATAATATGATGCTATCATAAACTATATATGAAAATGAAACAGAATACTGCACTTGCGATTTCATTTTCACAAAAAAAAAATCGTAAGGATCAATTCCCGGGTAAGAACGAAAATTGATCCAAATTAAATTTCATGCAAATAAATAAATGAAAATGAAAAGAATATTGCAATTGCGAATCCACTTTCATTGCATTCATTATACAAAATTAGAAGGCTCGTGCCGAGCGCAAACACACTCTCGTAACGAACGCACAGGGCAAACATATAATGAAAAGAGTACTTACATTTTTCAATTACACACTTTCGAACCCACAATACATGACTCGGTGAGCGCGCCCGCCCTCGGCACGAGGCATAATTCAAGGGTTCAATTCATGAAAAGAGAGGAAATCGCCGCATCTACGGCGATAACTCCATGTTGGTTCATAATTAAGTAATGAAAATAGAAAACAGTGTACTTACAGTTTTCATTTTTCAAGTCAAACAAACCATTAGTAGAAAACACAATATAAACAAAGCATACGACGATGAAGCGGGCAGAGAGCGATGCGAACACGTCCTTCACACGCGGAGGCCGAAAGCAAAAGTGATTTGTTTACCTCCCACCCAGTCGCGCGGCGCGCGACTGTCGGACAAGCAGTTAACTACCGTTCTCCCCTTGTTCGAAGCTTACGACCGTTCCAGCTGCCGCTAGCTACTTCCTATTGTTAAAGGACCGATGGTTTGTATTACGTATCGGAACAAATAACAATTTCATACCCCCACCCCCATTGGATAGCGCTCTCGTCTAGTTGCGAAAAAAAACATGTCGAACAATGACTTTATCACAAATGTTATCGAATGATCTCTAATATTAGAAGGCGCTAAATCGTCGCCTGATTCCGAAAGGTGGATCGATTAATGTCATTCTAATTTTGAATAATTCTAACCAGAAGGCATTATACAAGGAACTTCGCCACTTTCATTCATTTGAAGTTTCTTCTATCCTCGAGGAAACCGTACGCATAAAAAGGGAGAAACACTGTTTTTAGGATGCCCTTTTTCCAATGGCTATCCCTGGCAGTCTGGGACGCTCTAACAGAACCTGCCGAGGGGACGCTGCAAACGTGGGGATTCTCTGAAACCTCCTTACGGTTTTCGACATTCCTTCTCCCTCTGGGCTTGTGAGCTTGGAAGAGGTCTAGACCTGAGAGCGAGACAGGAGCCCGATCATGACGCAGACTCTCCATTGTAATGGGGAAACACTATATTCAACTTCTTACGTTCTAAGAGTTCGCATATCGAACTATATCCAAAGTCTACAATTTGCAAATATGTATTGTAAGATTCTGCGGAGTAAGAAGGTGATGAGGCTATGCAACAACTACTAGTACTGTTACTACTATAATTGCTCGTTAACACAAGAGCTAATAAAGCTTCTAAAGGATAGTTACTTTTCTGACTTCCCCAACTAGGAAGAAAGATATACATTTCTCATCAAACTCTAACACTTTATTTGTATTAATGAATAATATATAAGTAATTCCCTTTCATGAAAGTATACGTAATTCACTTTCGTGAAAGTGGACGAGTGTCTACCGAAAACTTCGGTAGTAGTTACACGTCACTAATCTTATAAAATTTCGAAGTTAATTTTATCAAAAAAAATTCTAAAAGTTAACAAAAGCGTATGCGAACCAAACAAAGATCCATTACTTCCCTGTAAAAGTTAGACCCAGCCACGGTCGATGGCGATGAAACACGAAAATCCATCAGAGGAACTGAACAAACGTTGTTACATTCGCAAGCGGGACAGAAAAAATATGAATTAGAAAACGGGTATGGGTTCCTATTCCCGCCCCGCCCAGCGGCGGGGGGGTAGATCACCTGACCTACCCTGCTGCTGTGCCGCGAAATTCGAATTTCTGTCGGACGACGGAGTAAAAGCTATGTATATATCTGACAGGTAAGTTGAATGTATAAAATTGACCTTTACTGACAAAGCTTGCTCAAATCTATCAGATATTAATTGAGACTCTCAGATATGTGTTTACTACCAAAGAAATACTATTGGTTCAGTAGCCCACACAAAAATATGTTATTACTACTTTGTCCAGTAGAGGCAACAAACGCAATGCCATGTTTTACATTATTACGCTACTTATTGTAACATGTCTCACATGTCAGTAGTGGTTCGGCAACAAATGCAATGTTTAAATTATTAGCCATTGGTAAACTACTCTACTGCAGCAAAATATGAAAACTAGAATCAAGCTCCCTTCATAACAAAACAAAATACGTAGTATTTCCCTGAAAGCTGAAAGCTTAGAAGACTACTAGAAACAGTGATAATCCTTCACCGGCGAAATCCAGTCTCTGACCGGTGAATTTAAGAACACAGCTGCTATCAACACTTGGTGTTACCGTAAACATCGGCCAGAAATAGACTACTACAGTTGTCTGCTAGTTAATTCTTGGTATTTCCCATTAATGGGCAAAGACCAGTCACCTGCACTAAATCTGTGAAGCATTACCCAGAAATTTTTTAGTTTTTTAAGCTGAACGAGGCCAAAAAAAATTGTTAGCTATAAAAATGACAATTTGTCCATTTTGCAAAATTGCATTTTTCCTAACTATACAAACCTGAGGTCCTTTTACAATAGGAAGGTACTGCCGGCAGCTGGATAGGTCGTAAGCTTTTCGAACAAGGGGTTCGGTAGTTAACTGCTTGTCCGACAGGACGCGCGCGCGCGACTGGATAGGTAAAAACAAATCACTTTTGCTTTTGGCCCAAGCAAAACTGCAGAGTGAGGGGTGGCATGAGGTGGGGCTATGTGTAAAAGGACCCTCCAGGTTTGTATAGTTTGAGGGAAAAATGCAATCTTTTGGGACAAATTTGTCATTTGTTTCGACAGGCGCATACAAACCTTTTCGTCCTTTTTACAATAGGAGACTCACTTCTTGGTGGGTGGAATCTGAGTCTTTGTGAACAGACTGGTGTTCGCCCAACCTTGGAAGCCTCCCTGGTCGTAAGAGCGAGGGTGAGGGATACAAGCCCTCTGTCCGATTGATCGGGGTGTGCACCGCAGGTATCAATGGTCAGACCTCTGGACCAAGTACTAAGAGAGAGGCAAGCGTATCCTCTTTCGTACCAGCAAACAAGAACAAGTTCCTATTTGCAAGAGCAAGAACAACGTTATGGTTTTCTCTTCTTGTTGGCATCCACTTCCCCCCCCTTGTAGGATTAGTGGTGGATATTCGCTCCCATCCCTAGTGAAAGGGATAGGATGGGGCTCTGTCGAGTAGCTCACACGCATCTCGTCCTTATCCAGCATGGTGATGACCGTATCCCTCTACCCACAGGTAGAGGGGTAGAAAAAGATAGGAAAAGAAAGAAGCCAGTCACTCTCTCATTCACTTATCTATTCTTACAGTCACAGCCAGGACTCGATTGCTGTTCAGCCTGCTAGGGTCTGGGTTAGCTACACAATCGTGTTGAGCAGCCACCAAGGGTCCTAAAGGAAAAAGAAAACTATCCAAGGACCTGTGGGCAATATCCAAAGGTAGAAGGAGGTGCAGTGGTCCTGTTGTCCGTAACCAGACCCCTGCCTTCAGCCTGCGCCACGGAGAAGTTCTTGTGTAACTCAGGGGAGTGTACTTCTAGGTCATCTTGGTGCTGACGAAGAGTCTTCAACACTCCGGCCGCCTGGGATGTCGAGTTTTCTTCGAAAGCGCGGTCGCGCTTTACACGGGGACAAAGCAGCATCTCTTCGCATCGAAGGCGGTGAAGTCCATTAGGGAGGGGACTGTGAAGGCTCTAACCCGATCGTCAGGAACCGAAGGTCTTCAGAGTCTTCGCTACGAATTCGGTACGAAATCGAGCGTCACGAATCCCATCCCCTGGATGCTTGACTTCGCCAGGCAAAGTCATGCAATTTACCTCAGAGGAAAAGAAGGGATTGTCGAATGACCTATCCCCTCTTCTCGACTTCGCTGATGTCCTGTACCCCATACGGTCGTATCCGTCTGCAGCGAAGTTGTTGTTCTCGTAGTGGATAGGACACCGACACTCAATGTGGGTGTCGATGGTATGGGGTACTGTGACAAGAAGCCGTTAGGACGAAGAAAAGATTGTTATGGAACAACCCGAACTAAGTCCACAGCGAAGTTCGTAACAGACTTGGGCGTCTCTTGACAGCTGGCCCATACTGACTGCGTTCGGTAGGAGGCAAAGTTGTCCAAGCACCCGAGCAGTCACGTGACCTTCGCCTTAACAGGGTTATGCCCAAGAGACTAACAAATAAATTTGTTCGTCACCGATGCCAGAAGGCTAAGGTGATGACTCTCTAAGGCATGTGCCCAACAGGCGAAAGTCAATTGCCTTCTAGAGACCGCGTCCTTGAATGCAAGATATCTCATAGTATAGTTGATTCTCGGTAAGGAGAAACAACACTATGTGACGTTGAAGACGAAGGTGTACAGAAAATGCAACCTACGTCTTCACAGCTGAACCGATAGAGGATTCTCAAGATTCTGAAACCTGTGCTACAAAGACTGAGAACGCTAACCGCTATTGATTGCTGTCCGGTGAGGACGTAGTTGCAATAAAAGCGGAGCGCTTCCAGTAATGAAGACAGGGAACTACTGCCTGAAGAAACTGCTTCTCATGGGCTGAACATTTTGGAAGTAGAGCTGTCAGGTCGGAGAGTAGGCGATGTCTTCTGACTATTCTGTTAATTCGGGGCGAGCAATGAAATTGCCCCACCTACGTAATACGAGATATTTTGAAGACAAACTCAGATGTCTCCAAAAATCATTCGCATTATCGCAGTGCGATGCAGCGGTTTGACTAGTACAGACTTCTGTTACCGTGCGGTAAACAGAAAGATGACAGAGTCCAAGAGATATCTCTGTTGAAAATTCTCGCAATGTCGAAGGCGATGAAATCGAGCGTCACAGCAGTAGATGGGGTCCTTCATTATTGCGAGAATCCCCGTTCATCAGAGACCCTAAGTCCATGATTGTTGGGCAGAGATACGGTTCGGTAGTCAATCCAACCAGGGGAGAGAGAGACGTAACCGACCGTGCATCTCAGAGACCTAGCTGATACTGAGCCGCCTATTCAGGCAGTTCAATACGCAGTAGCTCTTCGGTGACTCGTCATCCTGGAGTTGCCAGGTAATCCATTATTCCCACGAAGGAATGCGTTTCGGGCTAGAACCATCGAGCATAAAGAATACGCTCAAAGCAATTATATTTAACCGCCAAAAAAACGGATTTTTCGGTAAATACAAAAAGCTGATTTGGTGTCATGACAATACCAAGTATCTAAAAATCGAAACTGATAACTGCTGGGAGGTTGCAGGCAACCCCGAGTTGCAAGTTTCGATTAAGATACAATTCGTCTCGTCACAAACAGTAGAGGTTTAACTACGGTATGCGCCTACCCCACGGACAATTCAACTGTTAAAGAATCATGTCGCGAGGGTAATATACGTAGTATATTTGTAGGTTCTGTACCACGACCCTCCATCCTAAATTCTTTTCCACCTCGAGGAATGAGAATAAGGATTGGAGATCGACCGCCTTCGTTCTCTTATTCAAGAGAGTGAAGGAGAAGTCTTTCCCAAAGGAAAGCTTCAATGTGAACAGAATACCGAAGACGATAGTTCAAGCCAAACTGGAAGTTCCCGTCCGTTCTTCTCTATTCAGGTTAACGCGCCTACTGTGAGATACTCCTTCTTTCAGCAGCGGTCTTTCTTCCAATGCTAGAAATTACAGGGAATCGAGCATAAATCGAGTTTCCCGATTATCGTGTAACAATTATCGGGGATTCTCGCTCACTTTGGACCCCGTGGTCTCGCCTGAGTGTTTGAGATCGTAAAAACTCGAACACTCTGAGTGCGCTAGAAATTCCGTAGAATTCTAAGCACTTCTGAACGAAACCCCCCAACCCCCCACCGAATTCGTCAGACGATATCGGCTGGTGGTCCTCTCGATTCCCGTAGAAATCGAAGAAAGGGGCAGGGATCCCTCCTCCAATGACCCGGGGCTTACGTCAGGTAGGACCCGAAGTTCCCCCCGGCCCCCTAGCGCAGCCCTAACGTGGGATCTTACAGAGAATCTCTGTAGGATCCCTCCCCCCTTTCCCTCGTAGCCGTAAGCCAGAGAGGGAGATGGGGGAGGAATTGGGATACTGGCTCGCCTTCCCAGCGGATCTAGCAGTTGGAGAAGAAAAGGAGCAGCCATCGCCTTACGGCGATGGCCTCTCAGAGCCTGGGAAAACGTATCGTCAGGAGAAAACGTTTTTCCCCGAGGAGGGTTACGAACTCATACTGTAGGTAAGTGTTCCTGCCGCCACTGTGAACGTCGTCTGGGTGGGGCTGATCGACACCTGACAGTAGAGAGCCGGATACCGCTCCGACTCATTCCAGTCCTCGTCGAGGTCGAAACCTCAGGAGACCGAAGGGGTATTTAAATACGGTGTCCGGAAGACACGTATAAACGCCTCTGTCGCCAGTAGAGGAGGTGAAAGTAGCTTGTTCGACCGTCCAGAACTGAGAGAGCCCTTCTTGTCCGGAGACGAGAGACTACCTGGTTCACACAGTCGGCAAGCTCGATCGCGGCCGACCCACCGTCGATTTTGGGTTCCCTCTCGGGCCCCAAAACGACTCGGGGGGGGGTAGCCACGAGACGTGGCTCTGCTGGGGGTGGGAGCGGCGATCCTTCCCCGAGGTCATTGTGCTGACGAATCAGCGCCGCCGTAACCTCGGCAAAAGTTCCTCTGGGTCTCGGAAGTCACAGCCATCTTGCAGAGTGGGAACCGTTAAGCCCTTCGAACGATAGCATATTCCGAGAACCTTCTCCTAAGAAGGGGGAACAGCGACAGCCCTCTCGGTCTTCCCCATCCACTTGCGCATACGCCCTGTGGCCGTCCAAGAACCGTGCCTTGGCGGGCACGTAGGGCGTTGTGGTGGGGATCATGAGGGGCGCACCCCTCACGATCACTCCTCAATACCTCGCCCCTCCTCCCGGTGTAACCCGAGGTGTTGAAGTACGGGAGAGCAAGACCTGACGCTCCCTCCGTTGCTCGCTGGCAGAACCAGCAGGCTTGGAGGGCTGCAGGCGATCGTCAACGCCTCCGCGGTGGCGATCGAGCTGCAGGCCTGGTCGAACCGTCTCGCTGTGGGGAGAACGGCTGGAACTGAGCACAGCGGCCCCACCCGATCTCGAGTGTCAGAAGAGCTGGTGCTGGTTGCCGTTGACCGATCGCTCGTCTGTGAGAGCGACGGTCAGGCGACCTGCAGGCTTCCACTGGTCACAGTGAGACCGGTGCTTGTCCTCACGGGCACGTCACGTCGCTGGTTCCAAGCCCGTGGCTGGCACCGGCGACGGGAGGACCTCTTCCCAGCCTCAGCCCGTGGCCGGTCGTGGACCGTCACGTCCCCGGGTAGCCAGCTGTTCGCCGCGAGAGCGAGAGCTGGTCTGGTGAGAGTCGCGTGAGCGGCTGTCACCAGTCTTTCCGCGCCCCGTGCCGTGAACCTGAAAAAAAAAAACGCTGAGCGGACTCAGAGGTCTGGTTCCTGGCTGCACGGTCGCTGGTTTAAGGCGACCGTACACTCGGTACCTCCCGCGAACGAGAGGCCGGAGACGGACCCTGATGCAGTGGCAGCACCACTGACACCCAGGCCGAAGGAAGTACCGGTGTTAGCCGGTACCCCTCTGGGTCGCCCCGTAGTCTTCTCCCTGCGGAAGAAGAGACGGGCCCCGCTCCCGAAGGAGCAGGAGGACCAGCGGAAGATACCCTCCCGTCCCACCGCGGTGGTGAGAGGGTCCCGAGAACCTCCCGAGGAAGCTTCTTAGGAGGGGGGAGGCGGGAACCTTCTTCTTCCTCGGCCCTGTAAAGCCCTTAGAAGTCGAAGGGAAGAGGCGGCGGCGGCCGACTTGACGATTGAGAAGATGAAGACGAAGACCACGACCTTCCTCCTCTTCTTCGTCAGCTCCTCAGGACAGACGTAAGATCTGCTATCCAGGGCGGAGCCGGGGCTGCTGTAGCCGAAGCCACAGGGCCCGGACGCACCTGTACAGACAGACCAAAGTCTGGGGTAGTACCACCACGAAAGGGACGACATCAGCAGGTATGGGCATCTCAGGAACAGCAGGCACGGCCAGCACATCATCGGTAGGGACAGCCAGCGCAGCAACGGCAGGAACAGCCAGTGCAGCAACGGCAGGGACAGCCAGCGCAGCAACTGCATCCCAGAATCGGCAGGTACGGCAGGCAGCACCGGAAACACAGGAAGTGGAGCAGCAGCCAGCAACATCCTGGTGGTACCGGCGGCAGGTCCAGGGGGCGAGTTCTAGGGCAGCGGAAGTGTGGTCGCTGCAGCGCGGCAACCACGAGCGGCGGCGGCACGCCCCCCTCTCGGTACGGCGAACGGCACTTCACAGCGGCTGTAGCAAGACTGAAACCACGTGAGGCGAGTACACCAGGTGAGGAGGGACGTCGTCACCTGGTTTGCGTGGTCACCACTCCATGGGTGACCGCAGTAGGCCCAGACATAGAACCGCAGCCCCTGGACACAGCACGCTCTGCAATTGGAAGGACGCCCATACCTCACCAAGGTCCACGCTCGTGGCAGTAGCACCTGCGGAAATAATAGTAGTAGCGATTAATTGTGGGGAAATCCCCTCGTGCGGGGGTTTGATCCCTCCCGAACGAGTGGAAGACCCCTAATACAATTGTACATCGGGCACCGAGCGCCCTCCCCCACCCCGCGCTCGACGGATCGGGGCGAGGAGAAGAACGCCGATAACCTCCCCCCCCCCCCAAGGGGAAGAGCCATCTGTGGGAACTGAGCGGGGGGGGGTCTCGTTCCCCACCCCCGCACAGTACCCATGTACGCAACAACAAAATAAGAGCCCAGAGCAATCGTGGCATCGGCACTTGAATATCAAGGCATAAGGATTTCAACCTGACCTGAGCTTGGAGTTTCGGAAACTTGAACCAAATAATATTGATGCAATCAATAATAAGGAACAAAATGAAAATGCATCTTGCAAAACGATTCACTTCACAATGAATGAAGGGCTCGGATCGAGCGCATTTGCGCCCTCGTACCGAGCGCAAGGGTGAAAGTTTCCATTCCTACCTTTATGGATCAAGGTTTCTGGAAACCTTGATCCATGAATTGATGCAATCAACAAATGTATGAATGAAAGACTACTGCGCTTGCATTCACTTCATACAATAAAAGGGGAATGATCAAGTTCCCGTGAATAGCGGAAACTTGATCCCAGTCAACAAAGCAATCTCAATAAAAAAAAATGAAAATGAAAAAGAACTGCACTTGCGATTTCACTTCATTCAAAATAAAAAGGGGGAAGGATCAATC
Source organism: Macrobrachium nipponense (assembly GCF_015104395.2). NCBI lineage: Eukaryota > Metazoa > Arthropoda > Malacostraca > Decapoda > Palaemonidae > Macrobrachium > Macrobrachium nipponense. The sequence continues at coordinate 25,743,914 of NC_061094.1, read as the reverse complement.
TCCGGGTAAGCTCGGAAACTGATCCAAAAAGAGTATTGCTACAATAAAAAAAATAATATATGAAAATGAAAAAGAATACTGTACTTGCGATTCCACTTTCATACTGAATAAGTTTCCGTGCGAGCGCATTCGTTCGGCAACGGGCATACAGGTCAAAAAAATATAAATGAAAAGAGCACTTACTTACGATTTTCATCTACACACCAATTTCCAACAATATACGCTCGGAGCGAGCGCTCCCGCCCTCGGCACGAGCATACACAATACGAGGATCATTCTGGAAAATGAATTCCCGCAATTACGCCCTTCAGTCCCGGCACTCGGGTAATCGGAGGGGCGTTGTGAAGCCAGATCCTTTAATTCACAATTGAATTCAAATGAAATGATTGTACTTACAATTCAGTTTCACTAGATACATAGAAAAAGAAAAACACAATCATGCGAAAGCAAACGACGATGAAGCGGGCAGTAGAGCGATGATACACGTCCACACGCCAGCAGGCCGAAAGCAAAAGTGATTTGTTTACCTACCAGTCGCTGCGCGCGCAGCCTGTCGGACAAGCAGTTAACTACCGAACCCCTTGTTCGAAAGCTTACGACCTATCCAGCTGCCGCTAGTACCTTCCTATTGTAAAAGGACCGCCGAAGGTTTGTATGCCGTGTCGGAACAAATAAAAGTTCAAATTAATAATGATGAAAGAGATTGTTAACAGCTAGGAGTGTCAAGAGCAATACAAGAATACAAAATACAGGCAGTTCCCGGTTATTGGCGATTCGGTTTTATGGGGCTTGTCTAGTACTGAAAATCGGGGATTTCCAGATATCAGCACCGATAATAGAGTTATGGCACTGATACATACCTAACAGAGGCCCCATTAACCAGTTATCAGCACCAAAATCCGGTTATCAGCGCCATAAGCTCCATTTTTGGTTATTGGTGATTTTCGCTTATCAAGCTGTCAGAACAGAACCCTCGCCGATAACTAGGGACTGCATAGAAAAAAAGTACTAAATTTTTTAACAAATTACTCAAAATTCCAAAACATATTTTGAAAGCCATTTTATGATAATGCACTAATCTCTTTATCCTTAACAGTTGCTTACATGTATGACTTATTACTGCATTAACTGTACTGTCCTCATTATGTATACTAAGAGAGCCTTTTACTACTCTATGGCAGTTTGTTTTTCAAGTACTACTGTGAAACAGTGGAACAACCAAAATCCTGAATGCCTTACAACACAATCCGTTACAACAGTAAGAATAATTCTGAAAAGAACCTAAAAGTTTGATATTCACCTAGTGGAGAAAAGGTGAACGAGACAGTCCAGACACATCAGCCCCGCATTCTTTCTTGAATGCTGACAGCACCTGATTGGCATGAAGATGTAAGATATCTTTAACAGTAAACAGGATTCATCCAAAATAATATTACATACCTGAGAAACTATGTTGTATTTCCCTGGTACAATCTTGGTTTGTACATCATCTATTTTGTAGTTAAACACACCAGCATCACTTGCTTCTTCCCATTTAGTAGTCAAGATTGAGTCAAAACTAGATTTCTTACCATTATTGTGGCAGCTGCTAGCTGTATAAGCAAAGTCAGCACTGGAATACTTGTAAAGAAGAGCACCCTTCTCAGAGGAATGATTCACACCATTAGTTTCCATTGTTGATCGTTGTAACGAATACCTGAAATTTTGAAAAGAACCTATTCTTCATACAGTATATCAAATCATAATTCATCTTATAATTATCATATTTCCTAATATAAAACCATCCACTTTATAAAAAATTTAAGTAGTTGACATATGGGCCCTTAAGTAAGGATTATAGATGATGTATAGATGGAATTTATATAAGGTATTCTAAAAAAAATAAGTGAAAGGAAACTGACTAATAGGTATATAATTATACTTGTCAAGCACAAAATTAGAGCTATCTTCTATTAAATGGTGTATGTACTAAATTCTGTAGGTGTGTCATGCTATAAGATTGCACTGGTAATAGTGATTGAGCAGGTATGTATAATGAACTTAGAGCCTGAGGACCTAAAGACCAAAAGCCCTAAAAAGTGCGATGGTTACTTAGGCACATACGGTACAACAAAACTTGTCAGTAAGGAAAGACAATGTGCACTGTGTAATATAAACTACTACTACTTCTCAGCTTAATCCCCAGTTAGGGCTGCTATTTTTAATGAGCCTTTTCCAGGTGTTTCTATCTTGTGCCCTCCTATTGCCTATTCCTTTATCTCTTGTGTATTTGTAACACTCACTGAATATCTCATTGAATTTATTTTTGTAGATTTTTTATAGACAGCTATCTTTCCTGACTCCAACCCTCCTTCTTTATCCAGGCTTGGGAAAGATAAAAGCATAATCACTACTAAAGATAGCAATGCAACACTTATCAAACGTTGATATATGGTAGGTGAAACTCTCATTCCCTTACAACATCGAATGTAAGTGGTTAAATAGCAGCGTAGCCTTCTAACAGTCACTTCATCCTTCACATCACTCATATTCAGTCACAAAGGCTGCTTACTATCTTAAAATAATCCCAGTTTCGTTACTTAGACAAGAGTATGAGTTTATCACAAGGGATATATTTATTTACATGTATTATGAATGCTTTGAAGGGTAAAGATTAATTTTTTGGGGCTCATTCAGCATAACTTACCACTTTTACTAAAGATGTGGAAACACAAATATGGAAAATGTCTAAAATACCACTAACTGTAAAACAAGCTACCACAGAATAAAATACTCTCCAAATTTGAACATGAAGTGAAAAACTGTGCAAATATGACATTTTTATGATAAAATACAGTTGTATATACACGTATACTACTTACCAAGTAATTACAGAGCCATTGGTTCCTAACCTATGGCTGCTTAAAAATTCAAAATTTGTGTGGTGGGGCTTCTATCGTTTATTTGTAGGTGACAAGGTCCTGTCCACTATCCAGGACTTAGAGGAACAACCTAGCAGAGAGCTCAATTCGTTTCATGCTCTAATGTCCATGTGAGGGAAGAAGGGTGGGCTCAGATCATGTAATTACTTAGTAAGTAATATACAGTAAGTCCTCGGGTTACGCTGGTCTCGACTTACGATGTTTCGTGGTTACGAACGCGCCCCCATAAAAATATAAAAATAATTTTGATTTTGCGTCGTTCCGTCTTACGCGGTTTAGCGTCGTAAGCAACGTAAACAAACGCGAACTAGTTCCAGGCGCACGGCGGAAGAATACGCTTTGTGGGGGAGAGGACGGCGTCGCTTCGCTACGCTCATTCCTCGCCCATACGCCATTTTGGTTGTTTACACTGCCTCTCTCTCCCTCGTGTTGTATCGTTTTTGTAACTTTTTGCTCTTTGTTATGGCTCCCAAGCGCAAGGCGGACTCTTCTGATGGTAGTGCATCGAAGAAAAGAAAGGCCATCACCATGGAAATTAAAGTGGGACATTATAAAGCGATCTGAGAAGGGAGAAACGCCAACAAACATTGGCCACTCGCTTGGCCTTAGCCGTTCGACCGTTGCTACCATTATCAAAGATAAAGAGCGCATCGTTGAACATGTGAAAGGATCTGCTCCTATGAAAGCGACAGTGATAACTAAGCAGCGTAGTGGTCTACTAATTGAAATGGAAAGGTTATTGGTGCTTTGGTTGGAAGGACCAAAATCAACGGCGTATCCCAGTCAGCCTTATGGTGATTCGGAGAAGGCGAAAAGATTGTTTGAAGCGTTGAAAAAAGAAAAGGGGGAGGAAGTGAAGTGAAGAGTTTTTGTGGCTAGTAGGGGTTGGTTTTATGCGATTTAAGGCTCGGGCCAATTACCATAACCTTAAATGCAAGGTGAAGCTGCTAGTGGGGATGAGAAAGCAGCGAGTGAATTTCCTAAAGCGTTGTCTGAGATAATTAAGGAGGGGGGTTATTCTGCTCAGCAAGTGTTTAACGTAGACGAGACAGGTTTGTTTGGAAACGTATGCTAACCGCACTTACATCGCCAAGGAGGAGAAGTCAGCACCCGGTCATAAAAGCCAGCAAGGAGAGGCTAAACTTTACTTCTTGGGGTAATGCTGCTGGCGACTTCAAACTGAAGCCCTTGTGGGTGTATCAGGCTGAAAATCCAAGGGCACTCAAGGGCATTTGGAAGGGTCAACTACCAGTAATTTGGAAGTCCAACAAGAAGGCATGGTGACACTTGGCAGTGTTTGAGGACTGGTTCGTAAACCATTTTGTTCCAAGTGTGGAGCGGTATTGCGCCTCCAAGGGTATCCCCTTTAAGGTGTTGCTAGTGCTGGACAATGCCCCTGGACACCCTGACCCAGCTGGGAGACTTCAACCCTAATGTCAAGGTGGTTTACCTTCCACTATACCACGGCCCTTTTACAGCCTATGGACCAAGGAGTGATTGCTTCGTTCAAGGCCTACTACCTACGAAGGACAATTGCTATGGCTTTACAGGCAACTGAAAACCAAGAAGGACTTGACTCTGAAGGACTTTTTGGAAATCCTACAACATCCTTGATGCTGTAAAGAACATTGCTAATTCCTGGGAGGAGGTTAAGCAAACAAACATGAATGGTGTCTGGAAGAAAATTTGTCCTCAATTTGTGAATGATTTCCATGGGTTTGAGGACACAGTTCAGCTAGTTGTCAAGAACGTTGTTGCCCTGAGTAAGGAAATCATTTGGAGATGGAGGTTTGATGATGTTACAGAGCTGCTGGAGTCTCATGGCGAGGAGTTATCTGCTGAGGACCTGATACAACTGGAGAAGCAGATAATAGAGGAAGAAGAAGAAGCACCCACCCCAGAGCCTAAGGCTTTCACAAGGCAGGACTTGATAAGAGGTTTTGCAGAGTTGCAGCAAGCGTTGTCAACTTTTGAGGCTCAGGATCCCAACTTGGACAGGTTCACTAGGGTTTCCAGAGGCGTCATGGATTTGATGCAGTGTTACAAGGAGATCTTGGATGAAAAGAGGTTGCTCTCTGTTCAGACTAACCTGGAGCAGTATTTTAAGAAGGTAGAGAGGCCTGCAGGGAGATCCTGTACCCTCTACCTCAGCTGCCTCTGCTAATCCAGACTCGCCTGCCCACAATCTCCAGCACCTTCTGAATGTTCTGCTAAACCCAGACTCACCTGCCCCAGTATCTCCAGCACCTTCTGTAGGTTCTGCCTCACCTAAAGACTCACCTGCCCCAACATCTCCAGTAATATGTTCTGCCTCACCTCAAGAATCACCTGCCTCAGCATCTCCAGTACTAGTATGTTCTGCCTCACCTCAAGAATCATCTGCCTCAGCATCTCCAGCAACTTCTGGAGGTTCTTTTTTCTCTTCACTAACCTCCAGGTTTGTCTCCAGCACCGCAGCTTCCTCTCCAGTGTGCAAGCCAATCAAACTAATAAAGGTAAGGAATTGTTCTCTCGTTGTTATTGATAGGTATTTACATTAAATCATGTGGTATTTTTCAATGTTCCGACTTACGCTGAAAATCGTGTTACGATGCATCGTAAGAACGGATCAACGTCGTAACTCGAGGACCCCCTGTATAGGGTATATAAAACTTTATTTTATTATAAAAATGACATTATGATAAAATAGTTTTACATATACTTACCAAGTAATTACAGCATTTGCAAGTGAAACTGTAAGCAATGTAATTACTTGATACATTATTAATATAAAAATGTAATTTTTATATAAATAATGTATCAAGTAATTACATAACTGATTCAACATTGTTAGGAGGTGGGAAAAGCATGGACATATTATACTACAAAGCATAAAGTAAATAATGAATTTGAAACAGAAAGGTTGCTATTATTAAATACATGCTTTTTGTTGTTTCCTTACCTGCTGATAGAGCTGCTGCAAGTAGATAATACCTTTGGTCAACGCTTCTCTTAACCTGTAGTGGACGTTGCAAAGTTTAAAAGAATCCTTTGCAACCCAAACCATTATGAAAAACAATACTGGTGGGTACTTTAGGTACAAAGTACCCCCAGGCTTCCCAAAGACTCAAAACTTTAAGTCAAGGCGGGTTTGTAGCAAAGGATAAAGGTCCTAAAATGTTACAATTTTCAAAAACAGCCTCAATGTCCTTGAAGTAGTGTGACGCGAAGATAGACTTGCATCTCTAGAATGTCAATTGCAAGATACAGTATAGACATAAATCTAAATGATTAGGAAGCTGCCACTGCCCTAATTTTGTGAGAATTAACTCTAACTAAAGGAAAGGTGTCCTCCTGGATCTGAGAGTGGGTTTCTTACAGAGCACTACAGGATGCTCAACGATCCTCTAATCTTTTCTGTCCTGTGAAGGTAGTATACCTGGGAGACATATATGGACAAAGGAGCCTATCCTCTGGTCCTAAGACATTCATAAAATTCTTGATAATAAAAGATCGAGGCCGGAGCTTGGACAGATTATCGGTTTTAGCAAGGAATCCAAGAGACAGTGAGCAGATTGCATCCCCTTGCACAAAACCTACTCCCTTGTCCATAGCCTGCAACTCACTGATATGTTTGGAAGTAGCCAGAGCCACCAAGAAGAGTGTCTTCTTGGTGAGATTCCTCAGTGAGACAGATTACAGTGGTTCAAACTGAAGACCTGAGAGTCATTTCCGAATGACGTCCAAATTCCAAGACATTGGACGGACTTTTTTGCTTTGTTGTCTCTTTGTCGTCTCAAAGGATTTGTTTGGGTCGACGATGTCTTGGTTAGAGGACAGATACATTCCTCTATGTTTAAAAACTGAGCTGAGTATCAACCTATACCCTCTGTTGGTAGAAGTCGATAATTTCTTGACAGACTTCATGAATAAAAAATCAGCTACATTTCTTATTTATAGATATTTTAGAAGAAGAGATGTTATGGCAGCTGCACCATCTATTGAAGACTGCCCATTTGGACTGTGTAGAAGACATTTGCCTGCACCTCGCGATTGCCTCTGCAGCCTGTCACGATAAACCTTTTGCTCTAACGAGGTGCCTGACAGTCTGAAGACTATCAGGGCCAGAGTGGACAACCTTGGTGGAATCTGAGGAAGTGGGGTTGTCTGAGCAGAGACCGTTTTTGTGGAAGGAGTCTTGGATAATCCACTAACAGCCTAATCAGATCTAGAAACTACTCCTTGTTTGCCAAAAAAGGGAGAGACTAGGGTCATGGAGGTGCCCTGATGCATTGACAACTTGTTGAGTACCTCTTTGATCATCCTCATAAGTGAGCGAAGAGGATGAAGTTTCCCTACAGTAAACTCTCTTAAGTAAGGAGTAAGCATAAATGTCAAATAAATATATTGTAGTCCCCTTACTATTAAAGGGTGAGAGTATGTGATAAAGATGTATACTATACTACATCCTTGCCGCCGACCCCTAATACACAAGGGGAAGGGGCTAGGAAGGCTTATCACAATAAGTGGGTTTGTTTAATCATTAATATCAAACACAGTAAATTAAAAAAAAAAAAAAAAAAAAAAAAAACACAAAATAGTATAAACAATAAAAGAAAACTTTCCACCAGGAAATCGTGATCAACGGCTAGCCAGCAAGAGCTCACAAACATACATCTTCATCATATGACTGCCAAAAGCCAATTGGGAATGTTTATATCCGGGTAGGCGGGGACTCCCTGCCTACCGGACAGTATTACTGCCTAATCACCTTGCTCGAATTTAATTTTAATGGCTGTGTTCCAGCTCCGTCGTAAGTAATCCTACTGTAAAGGAAAGAGGGTTTGTACATTGTATAGGAACAAATTATAATTTTCTCATCAGACTTTCCATCTTTGGGGTTACATGTAAAATAGGTTCTCTCCAACCTCTAATGTCTTCAATTTTACTAGTTTTCTCTCTAATTGTTCCTCACTCTTTCTAGTAACTGGTCCAAACCATTTCAGCCTATGAGGTCCCAGGAGCCACAGGCATGAAGAGCAAGGCAGCCTGGCTGATGTTACATTCGGACCTATCCTTGTAATTACTGTACCACTGCCACGTAGTCATGATTTTTAATTACTTTCTCTGTGATTTTACTGATTACACTTAGTCCCTATTTATCAGGCATTTCTCTTGTCTTTTTGGCATATTTTACCAGACATTTCTCATGTCTTTTTGGCATATTTTACCATTTCTGTTGATGCAATCTATACTATTCATTTTCGGTTTTCTCCCTTATCCCTCCTACTCAAAATGACAATTTGTCGAAAATTGCATTTTTCCTAACTATACAAACCTGAGGTCCTTTAACAATAGGAAGTAGCTAGCGGCAGCTGGAACGGTCGTAAGCTTCGAACAAGGGGAGAACGGTAGTTAACTGCTTGTCCGACAGTCGCGCGGAGGTAAACAAATCACTTTTGCTTTTGGCCCATGCAAAATACGCAGAGTGAGGGGTGGCATGAGGAGGGAGGGTATATGTAAAGGACCTCAGGTTTGTATAGTTAGGAAAAAATGCAATTTTCGACAAATGTCATTTGTTCGCATACGTAATACAAACCATCGGTCCTTTAACAATAGGAAGACCTCACTTCTTGGTGGGAGGAATCTGAGTCTTTTGATGAACAGACTGGTGTTCGTCCATCCCTGGAATGCCTCCCTGGTCGTAAGAGCGAGGGAGGGATCCAAGCCTCTGTCCGATTGATCGGGGTGTGTGCACCGCAGGATCAATGGTCAGACCTCTGGGCCGAGTACTAAGAGAGAGGCAAGCGTATCTCTTCGTACCAGCATTGTAAGAACTTTCCTGTACATGAGCAAATATAAAAGTAATGGGTTTGTCTCATGTAGGCATCCACTTCCTCCCCCCCCCTTGTTGGAGAAGTGGTGGATATACACTCCTATCTCTAGTTAAAAGGAGATAGGAGGGAGGCTTCGGTCGAGTAGCTTTACCGCATCCTGACTCCCTTCCAGCGTGGGTAACGGATCCGTTTATCCCTCTGCCCACAGGTAGAGGTAGAGAAAGATGGTGAAGGAGAAGCCAGTTCACACTCTCATTCGCCCATTTCATTCTCCCAGTCATACCAGAACGATGCTGTTTCTGCCTGCTGGGTGCGGGTAAGCTTTACACAACGTGGAGCAGCCACCAACAGGTCCAAGGAAAAAGTATCAAGGGACTTGTGGGCAATATCCTGAAGGTAGAAGGACGTGAAGGTGGTCTGGTTGGCCCAGACACCTGCCTTCAGGACCTGCGCGGAGGAGAAGTTCTTACGGAACGCTAAGGAGGTCCGATACCTCTGACTTCGTGGGCTATCGGTCGGAGCGTACGGATGTCGTCGCTACCATCAGCCTCGTACGCTCTCCTGATCACCTCACGCAGCCAGAAAGAAAAGCGTGTTCTTGGAAAACTTCTTTCTTGGTAACCCCCAGTGCTAACGAAGAGGTGTCGACACTCAGGCCTGAGATGTCGAGTTCTTTCAGATAGCGCCGTAGCGCCCTCACCAGGACAAAGCAGCATCTCATCCGCATCGTTATCGGTGAAGTCCAGAAGGGAGGGGATCGAAAGACTCGAACACTGTCGTCAGGGATCGACGGATTCTGAGTCTTGGCTACGAAGTTCGGGACGAAATCGAGCGTCACCAGATCCCCAAACCTCTGGTGTAATATCATAAGACAGACCATGTAGTTCCCCTACTCTCTTCGCCGATGCCAGGGCCAGCAAGAAGAAGGGTCTTGAGGGTCAGATCCCTGTCTGATGACTCTCGGAGTGGCTCGAAGGGTCTTCGAGTCAAAAACCTCCTAAGGACGAGAGTCACATCCCACGCAGGGGGCATGAGTTCCCTGGGTGGGCAAGACCTTTCGAAGCTCCTCATAGCAAGGAGATCTCGAACGAGTTCGAGATGTCCAGTCCCCTCAGCTTTAGGACTAGAGCCAAGGGGCGGGCTCTATATCCTTTAACTGTGGGTACTGAGAGGAGCTTCTCTCGGCGAAGAAACACGAGGAAATCCGCTACCTGCTGAAGAGTGGCTCTGAGAGGAGACAGACCCTGGTCTACACCCCCAACCACAGAAGACGGCCCACTTCCCCTGGTACACAGCTGCAGAGGGGACTGTCGGACGTTGTCCAGCCATCTCTGTTGCTGCGCTACGAGAAAAGCCTCTCGTTCGCAAGAGAGGTGGATAACAGACCAGCCGTGAAGTTGAAGGGGGGGGGGACTGGACTGCTAGGTGGTACCGTTCTCCGTGTGGCTGGGCTAGAAGGTTGTGCCAATTGGGGTAGCTCTCTCGGTGCGTCCGCTAGAAGAGCCAGCAGGTCCGGATACAAATGGCTTGAGGCCGTTTGGGAGCCACCAGGGATCATTCTGAGATTGGGAAGTGGACCAGCGCTCGACTGATCACTTTCCGAATCAGACAGAAGGGAGGAAGGAAAGGCGTAGGCGAAGAGGTTGTCCCCAGGGGTGTTGGAGAGCGTCCTCCTGCAGCTGCCCATGGGTCCGGCCAGGCTGAAAAGAAAACCTGAAGTTTTCGTGTGCCGTGGTGGCGAACAGGTCTACGATTTTTCCGGTCGCCCCCACAGGTGAAGAGCCTTTCCGCCACGTCTGGTGTAGAGACCATTCGGTCCCTATCACCTGATCCCGACGGCTGAGCTTGTCCGCTAAACTACATTCCTTTCCTGTTGCAAATGGGAAGTAGCGTGCTGACAGCTCTATCGAGTGAGCCGTGGGCCCACTCGTGCACCTGCACCGTCAACTGATGGAGCGGAAGAGACACAGCCCCCCCTGCTTGTGACATGCCACTACTGTGGTGTTTGTCGCACATCAAACACCACTGAGTGTCCCCCACAATCGGTCCTGAAATTCTCGGAGAGCGTTGAACGCCGCCTTGAGTTCCCAGGACATTGATGTGAAGGTGCTTTTCGTGATGGTTCCCACACACCTGCAGTCAGCAACTCCTCCAGGTGTGCGCCCCCATCCCATCTCGGTCGATGCGTCTGAGAACAGAAGCATCTCAGGGGGGGGGAGTGCGTATGGGCACTCCTCTTAAGAGGTTCTTGTCGTCGAGCCACCAGGCGAGGTCCTGCCTCACCTTGTCCGTGAGAGCCAACGGGAAAGTAAGGAGGTCCTTGGCCTGAGACCAACTCTCCCTTAGCCTCCACTGGAGAGACCGCACGGTGAAGACGCCCGTGAGGGACTAACTTCTCGAGTGACGACAGATGGTCCGATCACGACTTGCCATTGCTGTGCTGCCTGTCCTGCCCGAGACAGGAACGGCCGGCTGCTTCCCTGAATTTGCGATACGCAAGTCTGTGGGAAAGACTGCCTGCTACCGTGTCTATCAGCATACCCAGGTACTTCCATCTTCTTGCTTGGGTTCGAGATCGGACTTCTCGTAGTTTATCACGATCCCCAGATCGCGACAAAAACTTGAGGAGTCGATCTCTGTCCTGTAGCAACTGCGAGCGGGAGCTCGCCAGGACTAGCCAAATCGTCGAGATACTCAGAAGACGTATCCCGTGCGAATGGGCCCAAGCTGACACCAGAGTGAACACTCGCGTGAACACCTGTGGGGCGGTGAGAGAGCCGAAACAAAGTGCCCGCCTGAATTGGTACACCTGTCCCGTCGAAGATGAAGCGGACGGTTACTTTCTGGAGGACTGATGGGATGGGTATTTGAAAATACGCGTTCTTCAAGTCACTGAAAGCATGAAATGAAATCGTTCCCCCTGATCGAGTCGAGCACGAGCGTGCCGACTCCATCTTGAACCGCGTCGTGGCGAACGAAAGCCGCTTCAGGGGAGAGAGGTCTATCACCGGACGCCAGCCCCCGATGCCTTTCTCCACTAGGAAGAGGCGGCTGTAAAAAGCCCGGGGTGGACGGTCCTCCACGATTTTTCTACAGCTCGTTTCGCCAGCATGGTCTTGATTCTTCTGAAGAGCGTTTGTCCTTTGCTGATCCCCGGGACATAGGTCTGTAGATGGGACCGGTTGAGATGAGGGGGGGCCGAGACTCGAAGGGTGAGTGATATCCCTCCCGAAGGACGTTCTATATCCAGTTCTCGGCGCGTAGCGCTGCCAAGTCGCCCAATGCTCGCCAAGCACCCCCCCACTTCGGCAGCAGGTGAGGGGGAACGCCGTCCTAGCGTTTCCCCTCCTCGTTTCGACTTCTTTCCACCACCTCCTAAAGGGGAAAGGAGGGTTGGGGAGGAGGGCTGATTACGGCCCCCCTCCTCTAGCAGAAGTCGAAACAGCAGGAGTCTCGCACGGGGCTTGGACGGTGCAACCGTCTTCGCCGCCGTGAAGCGCTAGCCAAGCTCTTTGGCTTGGCCGCAGTCGCTCGAGATTGCCAGAATAACCTTTCGAGACTGCCTGGTGAACTAAGCGGTCACTGTCGTCAGTGCGCCCGCCTTTCACCGCAGCGTCCCCCACCATCTCTCCGGGAAAGAGAGCGGGGAACTCCTAATGGGTCCATTGCGAAGCCTGGAGTGCCGCCCCCCTCACGCCCGGCCCCCTTGGTCATCGGGTAAGGACTGCGTCCCTACGTCGAAAGAACCAAGTTGGCCCACAGGTTAGCAGTCTGATGGGCGAGGTAAGAGATTGCTCTTCCTCCAGACTGGCCCCACAGTCTCCTGAAAGAAGCGTCGTCTTCGAGAGCAGAACTCCCGGAGCCAGCCGCTACTTTGGATATTGTGAGGGACCACAATCCAACCAAGAGACTGCCTGGAACGCTGCCATAGCGGTAGATTCCAGGGCAAGTTGCTCCTGCTGCGAGAAAACCATAGGTTCTCCGACAGGAGCTGCTGCAGGGGACACACCTGGAGTCAGCCTCGCTAACTCGGCGTTAACTGTTTAGGCAGGTATCGGGTCTTGCCGAAGGCACGTAGAATCGCCTCTGACGCTGTAGAGGGGGAGGGAAGGAAGCAGCTTAGAAGGACCCGTCCGGGATTTCAGCGAATCCTCCCGTCCTGAGACGAGATCTCCACTTGATCCAGGACTGAGTCTTGCAAGCTCTGATCGCTGGTAACCCCCACCATCATTTTGGGTTCCCGTCTTGGGACCCCAAAAATGATTCGAGCCGGGACGTGGGCTCTGCCGGTGGTAGCGGCGATCCTTCCGCAAAGGGTCATTATGCTGACGAATCAGCTTAATGACCTCTGCAAAAGTTCCTCTGTATCTCGGGAGTTACTGCGTCTTGTGGAGTAGGACCGTCCAGTCCCTCCAGCAAGAAACAGGTCCGCGATACATCCTCCTTCAGAAGGAGGAACAGCGGCAGACCCCTGACGGTCGCCTCCAACTACTTGCGCGTATGTTCTGCCCTCGGTACCTCGCTCCTCCCGTATAGCCCCGAGGAGGTTGAAGGTACGGGAGAGGCAGACCTGACGCTCCCCCCTCGCTCGCTGGCAGGACCAGGCGTGCGTGGAGGGCCTGCTGCTGATCGTCAACCCGCGGTGGCGATCGAGCAGCAGTCCTAGCCTTGCCGCTGCCTGGGGCGATAGGCTCGGCTGAGAACGTCGAGACCGATCTCTAGTGTCAGGCGAGCTGTTGTGGTCACCGTTCTCCGCCCGGTCCCTATGGGAGCGGCGGTCAGGTGACCTGCTAGGATCTCTGTCGCGGCGAGACGGCCAGCGTCCTCTCGGCGTGTCGAGCCCGTGGTACCAGCCGTGGATGGTACTGACGGCGCGGGGACCCCCCCCCCTTCCGCCTCAACCCGTGGCCTGGTCAGCAACCGTAACGCAAACCGAGCAGCCAGGTTGATCGCCGCGCGGAGCGCCTTCCATGGCCTGGCGAGAGTCGTGCGCAACGACTCTCGCCAGTCTTCTGTCCGCGCCGCGTCTTGACGGCCCGAGCGAGCTGGACGTCAAAGAATTTGGCTGGACGGTCTCCCGTGGAAGAGCGTCCACTGGCCTGGCGAGAGTACGTTGCGCATGACTCCAGTCTTCTGCTCCGAAGCGCTGTCTTGAGCAGCGAAGCTCGGACGTCAGACTTTGGTGGAAACGGCTCCCGTGGAAGAGCGTCCGGACTTTCGGTACTTCTCGCGGAACGAGAACCGGCGAGTACGGAACCTGGTTTAGCGGGCAGGAAACCGCTGACGGCCAGGTGAGGACGTACCAGCCAAGGCTGGTACACCTCTGGTCCCCGTCGTCTTCTTCTTTGCAGAGGAAGAGACGGGCCCCGTTCCCGAAGGAACAGGAGGACCAGCAGAAGAGCTCCCCGACTCACCTGAGCGAGCCGGGCCCTTAGAAGATCCCGAAGGAGTCTTCTTAGGGGGGGAGGAGGCAGCCTTCTTCTTCTTCGGCTGTTTAGCCTTAGAAGTCGAAGGGGAAGAGGAGGCAGCAGACGACGAAGACAACGACGACATCTTCCTCTTCTTCCTCTTCTTCTTCGCCAGGCTCCGCAGGACAGACGTCAGGTCTTCCATCCAGGAGGGAGCCGGGGCAGTTGCCGAAGCAACAGGGCCCGACTGCACCTGTCCGGAAAGACCTGAGACTGTGACAGCACCACCAACAGCAGGAACAGGTCCAGGAACAGCAGGAACAGCAGGAACAGCATGCACGTTATCTGAAAGGGAATGAGCAGCAGGGACAGCAACAGGTACGGCAGGCACGGCAGGTACCACAGGAGAGCCAGGCGTCCTGTCGGCAGCTACCGTCATCCTCGGCACTGGCGGCAGGTCCAGGGGGGTACTCTTGGGGCAGCGGAAGTCCGGGGTCGGCAACACAAAGAACCCAGGTGGCGGTGGCACCGTCCTCTTTGGTACGGCGGCAATCGGTTTTTGTATTGCAGCCGTGGGTGTCACCAACATTACATGTGGTGTATACACCAAGTGCGGTGGCATCTCATAAGCTGGTGTAGATATTGTGGTGGTGGTAGTGGTTACCGTACCATGAGTGACCACTGCCGACCCCGCCAACCGCTGAATCAACCCCTGGATACTAGGCACTCCCTGCAGTCCCAGCGACTCCCACACCTGTCCCAGGTCGTCCTTCGCTGATGGCACACCTGCGGAAGCAAACAGTCGGGTTAGTTAGAGGGGTTTCCTCGCGCCTGGGGGGAGAAGAACCCCACCCAGAGCGGACGGAAGACCCCGAATACAGCTGGACGTCCGGGTAGCGGGCGCCCTCCTCCACACTCGACGGATCGAGAGAGGAGAAGGACTCCGTACTACCGCAGGGGAAGGCGCGAAACGTGGGGGCTGGCCGGGGGGCAGGAAAGAAGACGAAGTGTCCGTTACCAAAGGAGTCACTGGACTTTCCGATGACTTCTTTGGCGGCCTAAGTCTCTTCCTGCCCTCGTACAGCACCCACTGCGCCTCGGACCAATTCATACCATGTTACACATGCTCGGTTGCGGGAGCATTCTGCCCCCGCCCCGACACCGAGTACAAACCTCGTGTGGATCCACATCCACAAATGATCTGAATCCGCCGCATTTCCGCCCCTCCCGCCCGGGACACACTCTACGGGCGACTGGGGGGCGCGGCGAAATCTCCATTTCTTGATCACTCATTATTACAATGAAAAAAGAAATGTAAATGTACTTACAAGCATACACTCTCAAACACACTAGGAAAAAGAGGGCTGATACTCAAAGCCAACGACAAAGCGGGCAGAGCGATGACGAGCACGTCCTATCCTCACACGGCCGAAAGCAAAAGTGATTTGTTTACCTCCCAGTCGCGCGGCGCGCGACGATCGGACAAGCAGTTAACTACCGTTCTCCCCTTGTTCGAAGCTTACGACCGTTCCAGCTGCCGCTAGCTACTTCCTATTGTTAAAGGACCGATGGTTTGTATTATGTATCGGAACAAACCAAGGTTCCACACAAGGATCTTTTCCACAATTGTTAGCTGACCTAAAAGCATATATGTGTAAATTGAAAATACAGAATAAATGAACTAAACCAACAATAAAAACCAGTTAAACAATACAATAAGCTGTTAAAAAATTGGTAAAATTTTATAAAATTTTACTTTAAACCATTACCGCAGTTTGGACTTGAAAATATAATTTTATTACATTTCAATGTGTGCTTTCAATATTTTAGACATTCATTTCTTTTGTGATAAAGTTTTCTTTTAATATCAGTACCACTGCCATGTATAGTAACAGCTCCATTGGAATGAATAGTAAAACATAAACAAAAGGCAGTAGGGTAATGACCGAGCAGCCACTGATCTTGGTGTGCGGCCACCTTCTTGAAAAAGTTCTTTAATTCGCTACCATGATTAACAGTAAAGAGTTGCCGCTCATCCTGGCAGCACACAGAGACCTCTATGTTCCTCTCAAAGCGTTTTCTCCTAAATCACGAAATAATGGCATAATTTAAGCGCTTTTTCAGAAGTGGCTGCGTTCCGAGAGAGGTGGCTGCTATGTTGCTGTACAGTCATTTACCCTAGGCATAAACATCTCTGGGTAATTCTAGGCAATAACTCCGCACAGACTGCAAGGAACATTCCCATGAATATGACAGCCACTAGGGGTTGGGGCGTCAAGTATTTCGCCATGTTTAGTACTAGCCCTTGACTGTTAAATCACAGTCAACCCACAAAATATAACAGTAAATTCTTAATAAACAGTCCAAATACTAAAGGAAACTGTAATTTTCAAGGAAATACCCGACGCCAAGTTATTACCTAGATCTACCCATCTCAGTGACAGTGAATTTGCAATACTAGATTTGAGCATTAATTTCATAATCATGTTAAGGAGACAAGATCACAGCATAAAAACTCCAATTTCAAATACAGTAAAATAATGCCAAAACTGATTACCCTACATGGTTTATACTATGTCTGGCATGAAATCAAGTTACTACCGCGTAGGTAGCTAACCGTTAGCAGTTCTACCTAGTAGTAGTAGCCTAGTACTGTAGATAGGTAACTGTTGGGCTGAATTTTAATGTCTTCCTTAAGAGCTTACGCTAAGGGAAGGTTAGAATCGAGTTAGGTTAAATCATGATTGTTAACAGCCACATGCTTGAGTATTTAATGAATTGGAATGAAATCTCCAATAGTCTTTCCCAATTAGCCTACTGGAAGAGTAAACTTAGCAGAGCAAGCTCCCGGTGAAGTACTTCTTGTTGGAACTACCTACTACACTCTAGATTAATAATTCAGGTTTTAGTTGCAGACCTGCAATGACTAATAATCTTGCCCAGGTTAGTGATGAGTGTCAACGACCGAATGAGAAAAAGAGGGTTAGGTAAAAACGGAGAGAACATTAATCATAAGTTACCAACGTGTCAAACTTTGACGTTTGCAGCCTAGTAGTAGTAGCAGAAAACGTTATACTCTGTAACTGCCTCGGTGCCTCCTATCTCGACGATCTCGTTGTAGTTTTAATGAGTATGTCTACCTTAAATTTGTCCGTGATTTCGTATGCTTTTGATAATTGCTTTTTATATTTCAAATTTTATCTGGTTATAGATCTGTGGACAGTAATACTGTACTCCTATCCCTCCGTGTCGTACACCGAGCTACAAAACAATAAATGGTCAGAATTCTCAACTTCTCTTATGCTTTCTTTTTTGTCAGGCGTCCATGATTTCTTTCTATAACTCAGTTGTACTTAGATTTAAGTTTCTTTCATATATTCATTATTTTTCAGAATCTATTAGGCATTCTTTTATTTCATATACAGCAATGACAATACACTGCAGGACTATTGCTTTTACTACTAGCTATTGCTTATTTGATTAATTCCATGGTTTCTTATGGTGACGCGTGGGCGCGAACGCACACACACACATCAAATTAGCCTCAGTGGTACTTTTCAGTACCTATCAGGGTTGCCGCGAAGTCCGCACGTCACCTAGAAACTAGCTCCGCACCGGGGGGTGCAGTGTTAATTGCCAAGCAATGTTATGTTGCTACACTAACTAGACGAAATAGTCATCCTGGTTATATTATATCAACCGTATCTTTTCTGTTATATGAGTTGGGCTTACTAATTAAACCTTTATGAGTCAGATTTTCCCCTCTTCGAAATTCAGGTGCTTCATATATTTTGAAACATTGCGTAACTTTGATGATAGTAATATTTAGAATCGAACGAGATACGCGGACAATGTTCAGTCTTGAAGCTGGTTTATTACATTCTAATATATATATATATATATATATATATATATATATATATATATATATATATATATATATATATATATATATATATATATATATATATATATATATATATATATATATATATATATACATACATATGTGTGTGCGTGTGTGATTACTGTTTTATACTTATGATTGTTGTATTTTGATGCGTTAATCAGGCTACAAAGTGAACAAGGGCAAGTAAATTTATTCATAAAGTTTTCAGCAAAAAGTGGGAAGTTACAAAAAAACTACACTAAAATGTATTTCTTTACTAAAAACGGTTGGTTTTGCATTCATTTCTTTGCGTTCCCCACAGAGTAAGTTACAAGCTCCATAAATCCTTTGATATTCATAAGTAGTTTATTCTTTCTTTTCTTTTTTAAGCCACATTTGTCACTTTAGGTAATATGCTGTATGTTAAATCAAACGTTTGCTGAAGTATTAATGATAATAAACGACCTAATATATAACATAGGTCTAGGCTTAAAATCAATGCCATAAACATTGTAAACTGACAAAAACGATATGAAACATGTAGGTCTATATGCCACCTTTTATGATCCGGATATTTTGAAATGAGATATTTCCCCAAGAGAATGGACAGCACATTATGCATGATTTATGGTATACATGTGCCAATCCTAAGTCAAACGAATGCCCTATTCAGGGCTATGAGTTTCAAAAAATTGGAAAAGAGCACATCATAATTGGTCCTTTTTTTATCAATAAGCTACATTAATATAAAGAAAATCCACGATTACAATACACCACTTCCTAGCATACATATATCGAAACTTATTCGGTTATAATCAGTTGAAGCACTTTAACTAATGAAATTGCAGTTGTTTTCTCAAAAAAATAAATAAAAAACTCGTTACACATGACTAAATTTACATTAATTAAAGTCAGTCTTCACCCTAAGATTTCACAAATTAACCAAATTTTACAAACCTATATAGATATAATTACAAAGGCAAATTGAAGATTGATGGACCTAAAGAATGAATGCATTGGGTTACGTCATCTGCTGTTGACAAATCGGTTCTTAATTGTAAATCGTATATGATCGTATCTGATATTGGCTCACGAACACTCGAGACTAGTGAAAATGGTTAATTTTAAAAAATATTAGTATTTTCAAAAATATTATATAATTTCAATCATTTTCTATTAATGAAAAAAAGTTTTAAAAGCATATATACTATGCGGACCTACAGCGCCGCATACGTGAGGAGTGCAGACCTCAGCTCTGCATTCAATGCCTCCCCCTCGAATCCTCTCCGCACTTTTGGTCATTTCTCCGCGCTTTGGCAACACTGAGTACCTTTTACTTATGATGAAATTTGCCAGGTTACCTTTTGCTGTGTACCATGACAGCCACTGCAGGCACCCTCTAGTGTTTCGTTTTG
>NC_061094.1:25679787-25723965 GCF_015104395.2 Macrobrachium nipponense | reverse complement strand
CAAAACGAAACACTAGAGGGTGCCTGCAGTGGCTGTCATGGTACACAGCAAAAGGTAACCTGGCAAATTTCATCATAAGTAAAAGGTATAATTGGTTACTGATAGGGAGGCGGTACTGAAAAGTATCACTGAGGCTAATTTGATGTGTGTGTGTGTGCGCGCCCGCGCGTCACCATAAGAAACCATGGAATTAATCAAGCAAGAAAGAGCTAGTAGTAAAAGCAATAGTCCTGCAGTGTATTGTCATTGCTGTATATGAAATAAAAGAATGCCTAATAGATTCTGAAAAATAATGAATATATGAAAGAAACTTAAATCTAAGTACAACTGAGTTATAGAAAGAAATCATGGACGCCTGACAAAAAAGAAAGCATAAGAGAAGCTGAGAATTCTGACCATTTCTTGTTTTGTAGCTCGGTGTACGACATGGAGGGATAGGAGTACAGTATTACTGTCCACAGATCTATAACCAGATAAAATCTGAAATATAAAAACCAATTATCAAAAGCATACGAAATCACGGAAAATTTAAGGTAGACAAACTCATGGAAACTGCAACGATCGTCGAGATAGGAGGCAGTTACAAAGTATAACGTTTACTGCTACTACTACTAGGCTGCAAACGTCAAAGTTTGACACGTTGGTAATTTATGATTAATGTTCTCTCCGTTTTTACCTAACCCTCTTTTTCTCATTCGGTCGTTGACACTCATCACTAACCTGGGCAAGTTTATTAGTCATTACAGGTCTGCAACTAAAACCTGAATTATTAATCTTTAGAGTGTAGTAAGGTAGTTCCAACAAGAAGTATTCACCGGGAGCTTGCTCTGCTAAGTTTACTCTTCCAGTAGGCTAATTGGGAAAGACTATTGGAGATTTCATTCCAATTCATTAAATACTCAAGCATGTGGCTGTTAAACAATCATAATTTAACCTAACTCGATTCTAACTCCTTAGCGTAAGCTCTTAAGGAAGACATTAAAATTCAGCCCAACAGTTACCTACCTGCAGTACTAGGCTACTACCTAGGTAGGACTGCTAACGTTTAGCTACCTACCCGGTAGTAACTTGGTTTCATGCCAGACATAGTATAAACCATGTAGGGTAATCAGTTTTAACATTGTTTTACTGTATTTGAAATTGGAGTTTTTATGCTGTGAACTTGTCTCCTAAACATGATTATGAAATTAATGCTCAAATCTAGTATATTTCAAATTCACTGTTACTGAGATGGGTAGATCTAGGTAACAACTCAGCGTCGGGTATTTCCTTGAAAATTACAGTTTCCTTTAGTATTTGGACTTTAATTAAGAATTTACTGTTTATATTTTTGTGGGTTGACTGTGATTTAAACAGTCAGGGGCTAGTACTAAAACATGGCGGGAAATACTTGACGCCCCCAACCCTAGTGGCTGTCATATTCATGGGAATGTTCCTTGCAGTCTGTGCGGAGTTATTGCCTAGAATTACCCTGAGATGTTTATGCCTAGGGTAAATGACTGTACAGCAACATAGCAGCCACCTCTCTCGGAATGCAGCCACTTCTGAAAAAGCGCTTGAATTATATGCCATTATATTTCATGATTTAGGAGAAAACGCTTATAGAGGAACATAGAGGTCTCTGTGTGCTGCCAGGATGGGCGGCAACTCTTTACTGTTAATCATGGCAGCGAATTAAAGTACTTTTTCAAGAAGGTGGCCGCACACCGAGATCAGTGGCTGCTCGGTCATTACCCTACTGCCTTTTGTATATGTTTTACTATTCATTCCAATGAAGCTGGTACTATACATGGCAGTGGTGCTGATATTAAAAGAAAACTTTATCACAAAAGAAATGAATGACTAAAATACTGAAAGCACACATTGAAATGTAATAAAATTATATTTTCAAGTCCAAACTGTGGTAATGGTTTAAAGTAAAATTTTATAAAATTTTACCAATTTTTTAACAGCTTATTGTATTGTTTAACTGGTTTTTATTGTTGGTTTAGTTCATTTATTCTGTATTTTCAATTTACACATATATGCTTTTAGGTCAGCTAACAATTGTGGAGAAGATCCTTGTGTGGAACCTTGGTTTTGAGTAGGAGGGATAAGGGAGAAAACCGAAAATGAATAGTATAGATTACACCAACAGAAATGGTAAAATGTGCCAAAAAGACATGAGAAATGCCTGGTAAAATATGCCAAAAAGACAAGAGAAATGCCTGATAAATGGGGACTAAGTGTAATCAGTAAAATCACAGAGAAAGTAATTAAAAATCATGACTATGTGGCAGTGGTACAGTAATTACAAGGATAGGTCCTAATGTAACATCAGCCAGGCTGCCTTGCTCTTCATGCCTGTGGCTCCTGGGATCTCATAGGCTGAAATGGTTTGGACCAGTTACTAGAAAGAGTGAGGAACAATTAGAGAGAAAACTAGTAAAATTGAAGACATTAGAGGTTGGAGAGAACCTATTTTACATGTAACCCCAAAGATGGAAAGTCTGATGAGAAAATTATAATTTGTTCCTATACAATGTACAAACCCTCTTTCCTTTACAGTAGGAATTACTTACGACGGAGCTGGAACACAGCCATTAAAATTCTTGAGCAAGGTGATTAGGCAGTAACTACTGTCCGGTAGGCAGGGAGTCCCGCCTACCCAGATATAAACATTCCCAATTGGCTTTTGGCAGTCATGTGATGAAGATGTATGTTTGTGAGCTCTTGCTGGCTAGCCGTTGATCACGATTTCCTGGTGGAAAGTTTTCTTTTATTGTTTATACTATGTTTTTAATTTACTGTGTTTGATATTAATGATTAAACAAACCCACTTATTGTGATAAGCCTTGCTAGCCCCTTCCCCTTGTGTATTAGGGGTCGGCGGCAAGGATGTAGTATAGTATACATCTTTATCACATACTCTCACCCTTTAATAGTAAGGGGACTACAGTATATTTATTTGACATTTATGCTTACTCCTTACTTAAGAGAGTTTACTGTAGGGAAACTTCATCCTCTTCGCTCACTTATGAGGATGATCAAAGAGGTACTCAACAAGTTGTCAATGCATCAGGGCACCTCCATGACCCTAGTCTCTCCCTTTTTTGGCAAACAAGGAGTAGTTTCTAGATCTGATTAGGCTGTTAGTGGATTATCCAAGACTCCTTCCACAAAAACGGTCTCTGCTCAGACAACCCCACTTCCTCAGATTCCACCAAGGTTGTCCACTCTGGCCCTGATAGTCTTCAGACTGTCAGGCACCTCGTTAGAGCAAAAGGTTTATCGTGACAGGCTGCAGAGGCAATCGCGAGGTGCAGGCAAATGTCTTCTACACAGTCCAAATGGGCAGTCTTCAAAAGATGGTGCAGCTGCCATAACATCTCTTCTTCTAAAATATCTATAAATAAGAAATGTAGCTGATTTTTTATTCATGAAGTCTGTCAAGAAATTATCGACTTCTACCAACAGAGGGTATAGGTTGATACTCAGCTCAGTTTTTAAACATAGAGGAATGTATCTGTCCTCTAACCAAGACATCGTCGACCCAAACAAATCCTTTGAGACGACAAAGAGACAACAAAGCAAAAAAGTCCGTCCAATGTCTCTTGGAATTTGGACGTCATTCGGAAATGACTCTCAGGTCTTCAGTTTGAACCACTGTAATCTGTCTCACTGAGGAATCTCACCAAGAAGACACTCTTCTTGGTGGCTCTGGCTACTTCCAAACATATCAGTGAGTTGCAGGCTATGGACAAGGGAGTAGGTTTTGTGCAAGGGGATGCAATCTGCTCACTGTCTCTTGGATTCCTTGCTAAAACCGATAATCTGTCCAAGCTCCGGCCTCGATCTTTTATTATCAAGAATTTTATGAATGTCTTAGGACCAGAGGAGGAGAGGCTCCTTTGTCCATATATGTCTCCCAGGTATACTACCTTCACAGGACAGAAAAGATTAGAGGATCGTCGAGCATCCTGTAGTGCTCTGTAAGAAACCCACTCTCAGATCCAGGAGGACACCTTTCCTTTAGTTAGAGTTAATTCTCACAAAATTAGGGCAGTGGCAGCTTCCTAATCATTTAGATTTATGTCTATACTGTATCTTGCAATTGACATTCTAGAGATGCAAGTCTATCTTCGCGTCACACTACTTCAAGGACATTGAGGCTGTTTTTGAAAATTGTAACATTTTAGGACCTTTATCCTTTGCTACAAACCTGCCTTGACTTAAAGTTTTGAGTCTTTGGGAAGCCTGGGGGTACTTTGTACCTAGAGTACCCACCAGTATTGTTTTTCATAATGGTTTGGGTTGCAAAGGATTCTTTTAAACTTTGCAACGTCCACTACAGGTTAAGAGAAGCGTTGACCAAAGGTATTATCTACTTGCAGCAGCTCTATCAGCAGGTAAGGAAACAACAAAAAGCATGTATTTAATAATAGCAACCTTTCTGTTTCAAATTCATTATTTACTTTATGCTTTGTAGTATAATAAGTCCCATGCTTTTCCCACCTCCTAAAAATGTTGAATCAGTTATGTAATTACTTGATACATTATTTATATAAAAATTACATTTTTATATTAATAATGTATCAAGTAATTACATTGCTTACAGTTTCACTTGCAAATGCTGTAATTACTTGGTAAGTATATGTAAAACTATTTTATCATAATGTCATTTTTATAATAAAATAAAGTTTTATATACCCTATATATTACTTACTAAGTAATTACATGATCTGAGCCCACCCTTCTTCCCTCACATGGACATTAGAGCATGAAACGAATTGAGCTCTCTGCTAGGTTGTTCCTCTAAGTCCTGGATAGTGGACAGGACCTTGTCACCTACAAATAAACGATAGAAGCCCCACCACACAAATTTTGAATTTTTAAGCAGCCATAGGTTAGGAACCAATGGCTCTGTAATTACTTGGTAAGTAGTATACGTGTATATACAACTGTATTTTATCATAAAAATGTCATATTTGCACAGTTTTTCACTTCATGTTCAAATTTGGAGAGTATTTTATTCTGTGGTAGCTTGTTTTACAGTTAGTGGTATTTTAGACATTTTCCATATTTGTGTTTCCACATCTTTAGTAAAAGTGGTAAGTTATGCTGAATGAGCCCCAAAAAATTAATCTTTACCCTTCAAAGCATTCATAATACATGTAAATAAATATATCCCTTGTGATAACTCATACTCTTGTCTAAGTAACGAACTGGGATTATTTTAAGATAGTAGCAGCCTTTGTGACTGAATATGAGTGATGTGAAGGATGAAGTGACTGTTAGAAGGCTACGCTGCTATTTAACCACTTACATTCGATGTTGTAAGGGAATGAGAGTTTCACCTACCATATATCAACGTTTGATAAGTGTTGCATTGCTATCTTTAGTAGTGATTATGCTTTTATCTTTCCCAAGCCTGGATAAAGAAGGAGGGTTGGAGTCAGGAAAGATAGCTGTCTATAAAAAATCTACAAAAATAAATTCAATGAGATATTCAGTGAGTGTTACAAATACACAAGAGATAAAGGAATAGGCAATAGGAGGGCACAAGATAGAAACACCTGGAAAAGGCTCATTAAAAATAGCAGCCCTAACTGGGGATTAAGCTGAGAAGTAGTAGTAGTTTATATTACACAGTGCACATTGTCTTTCCTTACTGACAAGTTTTGTTGTACCGTATGTGCCTAAGTAACCATCGCACTTCTTAGGGCTTTTGGTCTTTAGGTCCTCTCGGGCTCTAAGTTCATTCAATACAATACCTGCTCAATCACTATTACCAGTGCAATCTTATAGCATGACACACCTACAGAATTTAGTACATACACCATTTAATAGAAGATAGCTCTAATTTTGTGCTTGACAAGTATAATTATATACCTATTAGTCAGTTTCCTTTCACTTATTTTTTTTAGAATACCTTACATAAATTCCATCTAAACATCATCTATAATCCTTACTTAAGGGCCCATATTGGTCAACTACTTCAATTTTTTATAAAGTGGATGGTTTCATATTAGGAAATATGATAATTATAAGATGAATTATGATTTGATATACTGTAGGAAGAAATAGGTTCTTTTCAAAATTTCAGGTATTCGTTACAACGATCAACAATGGAAACTAATGGTGTGAATCATTCCTCTGAGAAGGGTGCTCTTCTTTACAAGTATTCCAGTGCTGACTTTGCTTATACAGCTAGCAGCTGCCACAATAATGGTAAGAAATCTAGTTTTGACTCAATCCTGACCACTAAATGGGAAGAAGCAAGTGATGCTGGTGTGTTTAACTACAAACAGATGATGTACAAACCAAGATTGTACCAGGGAAATACAACATAGTTTCTCAGGTATGTAATATTATTTGGGATGAATCCTGTTTACTGTTAAAGATATCTTACATCTTCATGCCAATCAGGTACTGTCAGCATTCAAGAAAGAATGCGGGGCTAATGTGGCTGGACTGTCTCGTTCACCTTTTCTCCACTAGGTGAATATCAAACTTTTAGGTTCTTTTCAGAATTATTCTTACTGTTGTAACGGATTGTGTTGTAAGGCATTCAGGATTTTGGTTGTTCCACTGTTTCTCAGTAGTACTTGAAAAACAAACTGCCATAGAGTAGTAAAAGGCTCTCTTAGTATACATAATGAGGACAGTACAGTTAATGCAGTAATAAGTCATACATGTAAGCAACTGTTAAGGATAAAGAAATTAGTGCATTATCATAAAATGGCTTTCAAAATATGTTTTGGAATTTTGAGCAATTTGTTAAAATTTTTTAGTACTTTTTTCTATGCATCCCCAGTTATCGGCGAGGGTTCTGTTCTGACAGCTTGATAAGCGAAAATCACCAATAACCAAAAATGGAGCTTATGGCGCTGATAACTGGATTTTGGTGCTGATAGCTGGTTTATGGGGCCTCTGTTAGGTAGGTATGTATCAGTGCCATAACTATTATCGGTGCTGATATCTGGAAATCCCCGATTTTCAGTATACTAGGCAAGCCCCATAAAACCGAATCGCCAATAACCGCGAACTGCCTGTATTTTGTATTCTTGTATTGCTCTTGACACTCCTAGCTGTTAACAATCTCTTTCATCATTATTAATTTGAACTTTTATTTTTATAGCTAACAATTTTTTTGCCTCGGCAGCTTAAAAACTAAAAAATTTCTGGGTAATGCTTCACAGATTTAGTGCAGGTGACTGGTCTTGCCCACTAATGGGAATACCAAGAATTACTAGCAGACAACTTAGTCTATTTCTGCCGATGTTACGGTAACACCAAGTGTTGATAGCAGCTGTGTTCTTAAATTCACCGGTCAGAGACTGGATTTCGGTGAAGGATTATCACTGATTTCTAGTAGTCTTCAAGCTTTCAGCTTTTAGGGAAATACTACGTATTTTGTTTTGTTATGAAGGGGCTTGATTCTAGTTTTCATATTTTGCTGCAGTAGAGTAGTTTACCGTGTTACCACCCTTGTAATAATTTAAACATTGCATTTGTTGCCGAACTACTACTGACATGTGAGACATGTTACAATTAAGTAGCGTAATAATGTAAACATTGCATTTGTTGCCTCTACTGGACAAAGTAGTAATAACATATTTTTGTGTTGGCTACTGAGCCAATAGTATTTCTTTGGTAGTAAACACATATCTGAGAGTCTCAATTAATATCTGATAGATTTGAGCAAGCTTTGTCAGTAAAGGTCAACTTTCCTATCTTTATTAGCGTAGAAACTTAATTTTGTGTTTGTTACCTAGTTTAATGATTATTGTAACAAACGTAGATTTTGCGTTCACTACTGAACCAATATTTTGAGTATTGAAATGTATATGTACAAGTCTCAATAATGTTTGATAAGAATTGAGATATATTTGTATAATGGTACTCTGGGTACTTTAAATAGTGTCAGTAAAGGTTAACGTTCCTGGTCCAAGTAGCGTAATAAACGTAATACGTACTATTGTATTCGCTAATGGTCTGATTTATTATCCATAATGAAATGCATATCTGCATGTCTCAATAATTTGTGTTAGTAGTTGAGATATGTATGTATGATGGTACTTGGTGTACCTCAGTTATGGTTGGTAAAGGTTAACTGCCGTTTCTGAGTAGCATACTAAACATTAATATTGTGTTAGCCACTGGACATATATTTTCAGTAATGATATGCATAAATAGCATTTGCTAGGATTTGAGATATGCCTGTATAATGGTACGCTGTGTACTTCTATTGTTGGTAAAGGATTAATGGATCATTGTCTTACACTTTAACTTGCAGAGAACGGGAAGTGTAAGGGCAGTATACTTAGTGGGGAAAGACATGTGCTTAGTATTTTATACTTTGCTTTTTTTTTTGCAGAAGGTCAGGAAACAGTTTATGTGCTTTTTTTGCAGAAGGTCAGGAAACAGTTTATGTGATAAATGCACACAAACAGCAGTCTTGTAAGCTTTGTAGTATATATCTTCCTCCTCAAAAATATATTACATGTAGAGAAAAATGTACTTATTGTAGAAATTTCTCTCCTTCTACTGGCCCTCAAAAATTTTTTTCACTTGCTCCTGTGTCTGGCTCCCTTGCTTCCTTCCTGTGCCATTGCCAGTCTTGTGTCTGCGTTAATGTTAACCTTGTTATTAAGTGAAGTGTTGTGAAGTGGAGGAGGTGTCTATTCATCCCTCCTAGTCAAAGGTCCCTGTCATACTCCCCTTAACCTGCGAGGAGACTTACTGGAAGGCCATGGGTGGGGGGGGGGGTGTTGTTGTTTACACACAGGTAGGCACCCCTCAGTTGAGCCTGTTGCCAGTCCCAGGTATTGACAGACAGCCCCTGGAAAGGAATCTTACTGGATGTGTAGTGGAGGAGGTTGCTATCTGGCCCTATCAGTTCTAAACCCAGTCCCTGTCAGACTCCCCTAAACCAGGGAGGAGACATACTATCGGTCCATGGGAGGATGAAAGGGTTTTGCCCTTCAGTCAAGCCTGCTGTCGGCAGGTGTCAATGGACAGCCATTGGAAAGGTGTCCATAGAGTTGTGCTTTTATCTAGTGACACTCCAGTGTAGACTAAGCACCAATGGCACTTTTCTAGTGAATCTCAGTCATTGAAGAGGCGCTTTTCAGAGTGGAACATAAGCCCCCGACTTCCATAACACCCTAGCTTCCAAGAGTGGTCGATATCACCTGAGCTTCCAAGAGTGCCCGATAGTGCGCAAGCTTCCAAGAGCAGTTGATAGCGCCCAATCACCTTTTACCATCTCAGGCATCTGGTGCTATACTACTACTGAATAACACCAATCTCTCTTTAGCTCGAGCTCGACACCTCTTTTAAGAACATACCACTGTTTCTTTTTCATCGCGCTACTTCCAATTGGAAGCCTAGCTTCGGTCGTCTAGTGGCTGACTCTAGTCTCTGATCATCGAATGTCATTCTTCAGTATCAGATTGCCTCCCATGAATACCATACAATCACTCTCAGGCGGTTTTGCCTCTTTTCGACCTGTTCTGCTTTTGCCTAGAGTTCCAGATGGATGGAATTGGGCCCTTTTGTGTCATCAAATGTGTGTCAAAGCACTGGTCTTTGCAGACAGGACTTTGGTGGACAAACTTATGAGCTTGTTGAAGAAAGCTGTCACATCTACAGGGAGTTGGGAGCCTGACTGGCTTTTAAGGGAGCAAAACAAATGTTTTTTGTCTGTACTCCCTCTGATGCTTAGATGGAATTAGTTCTCCTTGTTGAAGTTCTTGTCAAGATTTTGGAGTAAGGATTTTTTTTGTCTTAAAATCAGGAGCAGGGGTTAAGAAGACAGGAGACTTGCAACTGTTGCCAGCCTCAGCCATCTACCAAGATCAACAAGCTGCTTTCAGAAGCCATATGTGCTCGGTCCTTTTGTCCTTTGGATTGATTATATCTTCCCTCCTGAGCGCTTTTTTATGGATAGTCTTTCTTGGCTTCAGACTGAAGGGAGTGCCATGAACCCATTCTGTAGCGGTGCCTGATCATCTTCAGAGCTCCTGGCACCAGCTTTTTGGCGCCTAGCACCGAATCGCAAGTGCCCAACTCCTGCTCCGGTTCGCTTGTCTCTTTTTAGCTATGCTAGGCTAACACTGCTAAACACCTAGTTTTTTTTTTTCATAAGATTTTTTTAGACCACTGAAGTTATTACCCTGGTTTGGTTCTAGACCCTTTTTTATCCAATGGCCAGGCTTTTTTGTGTGTCTTATGGACTTTCCAAGTTCCTTTAAGAATGTTCAGATATTGTTTTAGCCAAGCTGTTAATAGTGCTGCAGCCTCTTAAAAAGTATGAAAGCTGAATGATGTATAGTGCCTGAGGTTCTAGTTAGTACTTTATTGTGAGATCACTATTCTTCTCTCTCAGAAAAAAAGACTTTTGTTCATGAAACTTACCTGTCAGATATATATATAGCTGTATTTTCTGAAGTCCGACAGAATTTTAAAAACTTCCGACACAGCAGTGGTCGGCCAGGTGGTTAGTACCCATTCCCGCCGCTGGGAGGCGGTATCAGGAACCATTCCCATTTCTATTCATAATTTTTCTGTCGCTGGTGCTGAAAACACCTGTTTTCAGTACCTCCGTCTTAGGATTTTGGAAACTTCATTGCCGCTAAGTATCCTAATTGTCTTTTGATTTATTTACTTGGATTTGTGGGATTTGTGGCTAGGCATACGCTATCTTAAATTGATTTGAATTTGATTCATTTTTGCATAAAATATCTGAATCTAGTTAGGCTAGTTTCAGACGGGGTTGTCTGCAAAGATAGGGTGTGGCTACCGAAAGCTTCGGTAGATCCGCACTTGGTATGTACGAGGGGTATGGGTCTTGCTTCTTTGTTGAGATTTGTCATGTAAGGAGTGTGAGACTTTGTCTTTTCCGTAAGGAAGACGTATGATTCGTATGTACGCAATTAATCAGTAACAAAAGTCAGGGTAGTGAACCTGCTAACCTTCCTGTAGACTTTATTTGCCTAACCCTGTAGTATGGCCTACGGGGTATGAATATGTCTACGAGAGGTGCTCGCTCTCCTTCATTGCTGTGAAGTGCTACTTCTGTAATTGTTACTCCCTAACCCTGCAGTGTTGCCTTCGGGCCCTAAGCAGTGTCTGTAGAGGAATTGCCCTTTCTCTGAATACTCTTTTCGATTCGTATCTTAGAATCGAAAGTGCTTGCTTTAGAGAGTAAAAGTGAAGTGCAGAAGTGCAGTGATACCCCTTGTGTAGTGGAGGGTGCGTCAGATCGGCCTCGTTTCGCCTCTAGGCCGGGACCTCTGCTTGACTCCCAGGACCCGGGGAGGGAGCATGTCGAAAGCCTAAGGAGGGTTACAAGGAACCCCCACCGATCTGGCATGCCTTCGGCAGTTTCTGATGAAAATCCCCAGACTGCCAAAGTGCGTGCGCGTGCACGAATCCTGAAAGATTGCTTCTCGTCCTCCGAAGCGTCCTCCCCATGCAGGGGTTGGAGCTTTCGGAAGGACTCGCGCCCTCTAAATAGAAGCTTTATAGAAGAGGACGCTTCACGTCCTCTCTCTCTCTCTCGTTATGCGTTTCAGTGAGAAGTAAGAAGGCGAACGTCGCTGAACTCGTGTCCGTCTTTCCACCGAGAAATACGTAAGAGAAGTCATAGTAGCAGGAAGCTTTTGAGAGCGGACGCTCGGATGGACTCCAGGCGCGCGGGTGCACGCCAGTGCGCGCCAGTGGACGCCGAGCGCGCGCCAGTGGAACGCCGAGCGCGCGCCAGTGGACGCGAGCGTGCACCAGCGCACGCCAGGTGTGTCGCCTGGCTGAACGTTTCTGTTGAACTCTTCTAGCTCTTGTTTCAGATATGGGCCTAAAGAATGTTTACCTCTACCTCCGGTGATACCTTCTACCTCACCTGCAAAGAATGTGAAGTAGGCAGTGCTTCGGAGGAAGTTTAAAGTGAACAGACAACTACTTCTTCGAAACCCAGCAAGACATCGGGTTTCGTGAATTCAAGAGGTCTCTGTCAATTAATATTGCTTTTCGCATAGGTGGATGGATTTAAGAAAAGCTCAAGGGAAGATCTCGTTTGCTCTACCGCAACCTTTGCCATTCTGCCAATAAATTTAAGTTGCCACTACCGCAGTCAAGACTTTGCGATAAGGCAGTTACGGGTATGTAAGGCTCGATGTCCTGCACGTCAGGACTCTCGGCAACGTTCAGTGGGATTCTTGCAAAGGCACTCATCAAAAGGACGCTCTTCAGGAAAGCGCAAGACAGGACTTCCTTTGCCATACTGCCAATAAATTTTAAGCTTTAGCAGGCATTAGTTGTGATACGGGAGAGGAAGCTGGTTGGAGAGTTTCTTCCTCTTCCCAGGATAATTTTGCAAGCTTTTTAGCCCATCTGAAAGGGTTTTTCAGATGATAGATTTTGTTAGTTTCTAGTCGGGACTACGCTGCCGAATTGAACATCGTCGTTCTACCTGCCGTAAGCCCAGTCTCTTAACAGGATTCTTGCCCTTCCTCGTTTGAGACGGGAATCGGAAAAATTAAATGCTTGACTCCCTGGATTACGTTTTGTCAATTCAGTGACTTTCCCCCATTGACAAATATACTTTCGTTTTGTCAAGTAAGTGGGTATCCCCTCATTGACAAAATATCTCTTTGTCCCGTAAATGGGTTAGTTCTCATTGACAAACATCTCATTAACTTGATATTGCGTAAGCGAATAAGCTCTTATTGACAAGATTCGGAAGAGCTCTCATTCGTCATTCGCAGACTCGTACAAGAAATAGACTTGTAGACTACGTCAATGAACGCTTATGTCCAGTAACATAAGAAGCTTGAGCTGACTGCTTCGATTCTCTTAAGTTTTGTTCATGAAACTTGCCTGTCAGATATGATGTAGCTGTATTTCCGAATTCAGCTATATATATGTCTGCCAGGTAGGTATGAACAAACTTTATTGTGATATAATTTCATATTTTGCCTTGCGTTATTTTACTTCTGGTTGGGTTCAAGTCATATACGCTTGCTGTAGTTACCTCTTCGGATGGCAACCGAGAGGTCTATTGTCTATTTTAAGGACATTTAATCGTTACTCCCTGCAGCCTTCCAGGAGTTTCCGATTTATCTTTTTACCGTTGTATGGTAGTGTTCTGACGACACAACGCATCTATATATTTAGCGTTTTCTGTTTCGCTTAAATATACCAGCTTGAGGAGTCTTTCTGCTCAAAATAACGGACCTATTTCTTCGTAGAATAGGGTAGCTGGCAACCCAGACATAAAGTTAAGAGACGACGTTCGTAAGCTGCTGGCTGCTGCTGTCACGCTGTGTCTGTCCTCCAGTCCAACCGAGCCAGTAACAGATCGGGCGCTGTCATGCGCGGTAGGTTACGTCTCTCTCTCCTGCGGGATTGACTGACTAACCGTATCTCTGTGCTGGCGGTTACGTCTCTCCTGCGGGATTGACTGACTAACTGTATCTCTGCCCTACAATCACGGACTTTAGCCTAAGATTGAGGGGATTTCTTACGTGAATGAATAACGTTGCATTCGTTTTGCCTTACTATGTTCAACAGAGTATCTCTTAATCCTTTCGGTGCTCGTTACCGCACGGTATAGAACTACGAGTCTACCGCAACATTGCACTTTTATATGCTCTCCTGCTTAGGCAAAGCGCAGCCTTATTAGGGAAGTAAGCATACTCGGGGAGGGAATGGATGAGCTTGCTGGGGACCATTTCCTTCCTGAAGAAGTTGTTTCCCCGAATAGACTGCAATTCAGTCCACAGT
The DNA here is from genome assembly GCF_015104395.2 of Macrobrachium nipponense. Lineage (NCBI taxonomy): Eukaryota > Metazoa > Arthropoda > Malacostraca > Decapoda > Palaemonidae > Macrobrachium > Macrobrachium nipponense. The sequence goes on along the minus strand of NC_061094.1, from coordinate 25,710,198 downwards.
TTTTTCCTACCGGGAACTGAAATATTATTCAAGATCTAGGAATGATTCTGAACATCTCTCAGTGCGTTTATCACCTGAGGTGATAGAAAGAAGGTGCCGGACATCTGGATAGGGTTTCAGATGTCCTGGATCTTAATCTGAAAGAAGTAAAAGCGATTCGGTAGTCCCTCCAGTCCTCGTAACGAGTTTTGGGAACCAGTGGTCCAGATCAACTCTGATATTCCACAGCTCTCTTAAGAAGTATCTTCTCTCGGTCCCTGTTCGAGTTTACGAGAAAGCCTATTATAACAACAGGCGTAGAATGTAACGATCCTCTAGAGGTTCGTTACAGGATTGCAAAAGTCCGTACGAATCGTCTAGATCGACGGCAGCAACTATTGACTTCCGAGTGGAATCTTTCTTTAGAAGTAAGTTGAGAGTTGTGGAGACTTTAGGGACGCCCTTTCATTCTTCTCTTCGATATGTTGAGGACGAAGAGGCTTCTTCTTTTCTGCTCCCTTATTCTCGATCCGGGATCGGTAACCATTAAACGCCATCCTATGATATTGAACGGGGATGGATATTTAGTTTGCTTTTAGAGCTTTTTTTCTTTTCCCCTTTTTTCAATCGCTTAGGAAATGTAATAAGAGGATTTATGACGTCACAGGGAGCGACAATGACGCTATCGCCCATGTTTGGCCTTCAGGATCCTGGATTCACAGAGGTCACATACTTCCTAGTTCACTTTCCAAGGACCTTTTCCGAGAGAGTCGGTCTACTCTAACTCGAAAGGTACCTATAACCTCTCCGCTCTGAGTCTGACTACGTTCAGGCTATCGAGATGTTGACAGGAATAAGATTACCGTCTTCCATTTCCGTCTGAAGAATGGGATAAGCTGGCAGTCACAACTATTAAAGAAATACGCAAATATGTTGTTGACGGCCTTTGGGCTCAGATTTGCGTCTGTCAAACAACAAAGCCCTTCACGATCTTTGAGTTCTGTGGAATCTCGAACCTCGCTCATCATCTACTTTTTGTCTCACCTGTTTTCTCGGAGTCAGCACTCGTGCGAGATCAGGCGACATATAGTAGCCCTGAGTTTCTTGTTGACGAAGTCGGTTGCGTTTATACACCCCCGATGATCGTGTAACATGAGACCAGGTTGGACTGTCAGGCATTCTTCCTTCGGGACTGAATCGCCTTTTTGCTCCTCGCTCCTTTCTCCTGGCACCAGAAAGCTCGAGTCAGGAGTTGATTCGCTGACGACGTTGGGTTGCGTTGATACACCCCCAAGGTTTGCTTAGATTGAATCGCCCAGGCAGTCCAGACACTCATCCTTCAGCGAAGAATAGTGCCTTATGGTCTTCAGGGTACAGCCTTGCTGTCCTTGATTCGTCTGACTGGTCGGTCACCTGACTTTAGTACAGACGGACTGACTGTGCATGTCCAGATTGAAGCTTTCAATATGGAACTTAGACGTAGTCTGAAGTTCTTGATGTCAAAGCATTCGAACCTCTCCTACCTGTTAACTTCTTGCATGTGATCAGGAAGGCCTTCTTCTAACCACCCTAGATACGACAAAGAGGGTTAGTGAGATTTTAAGCCATCGTCACAAGTTTTGGCTTTAGAGAACACAAGGCGGTGTGCTCTCTAACCCTTCCGTTGTGGCCTAAGAATGGTAACCCGTTTTGTCCTTGGGCCAGGAGCTTGGAAGCAAGGATGGCACAAGTTAGTGGGCAGGAGCCAGAGAGAGTCCTGTGCCCTGTCGGGTCTCTCAAGTTTTATCTACATAAAACTCAAGAAAGTCGAAGTCATTCGGGCAATCTGCAGTGTTCCGAAAAAGACCAGACTTGCCCATATCGAAGAACAGCCTGGCTTTAGTGTTAAGGAGTTCTTTCAAAAATGCTCCTTCATTGTGTTTGCACAAAGATTTGAAATCTTTTTATCTGATGCTCACGAGGTGAGGGCGCGGCCTCGGAAGCATTTCAACAGAGCATGGCACTCAGCAACATCCTGAGTACCATGTTTTAGCGAAGCAACTCTGTGTTCACTTCACACTCCCTGCGAGATGTGAAGATGGCATATGAGATCTGCTGCTCGCTAGGGCCATACGTGTCTGCAGACACAATCTTGGGGGCAAGAAGTACCACTCATCCTATCCTGTAGAAAATGGTTAGGAAGAGCTCTTAATTTAGTTGTTGAGTCGCCGACAACGGCGACTTCTTAACTCTTAAGCCTTAGTTAACACACCTTAACTTTGGCTAGGTTGGTCAGGTGGTGATATATATATATATATATATATTTTATTTTACTTCTTAGCCCTCATGGTATGGTCAATAGGGTCTAGTCACGTCGTGGTCTCGCCCCTGTTGACAGATCATCTGGAGTGCACCAGCTATATAGGTCTCTACCTCGCTGGCAACTCTAGTAGCACAAGCAGACTTACGTGGCAGTAACCACGAAGCCAGCTATGCTAACAGGTGGAACCAAGATGTAAATCATCTGCATGCATTTGTTTCCCAAAATCCTTCTATTCTGTCCCTTCCCACCTCCAAAGGTGGGATTCAGCTATATATATATCTGACAGGTAAGTTTCATGAACAAAATGATATTGTTATGATACAATAAAGTTTGTTCATACTTACCTGGCAGATATATAATCAAGTACCCACCCACCTCCCCTCAGGGGACAGTGGAAATAAAATTATGAATAGAAAATGGGAATGGTTCCTGATACCCGCCTCCCAGCGGCGGGAATGGGTACTAACCACCTGGCCGACCACTGCGTGTGTCGGAAGTTTTTAAAATTCTGTCGGACTTCAGAAAATACAGCTATATATATATTTGCCAGGTAAGTATGAACAAACTTTATTGTATCATAACAATATCATGTTTAGTCTGGGAACATCTGAAGTCCACGACTTTAGACATTTATAATATTCGTATGATTATGATTCAACATAGCTGTGGATTTTTATATATTGATGCCATTTCAAGAATGGCATTATCATATCTATTATATTAATAATTATAATACAGAAATAATTTGCATCTTTGAATTATATAATTGAAAATAATTTTTCTTTAATGCTTTAAGTTTACATTAATGTGTTCTATATGTTAAATACTTCCTGCACTACATTTTATGAGTGACTGTTTTATGTGAGCTTTATTTAATTGCAGCTAAATGCAAATCGTTCAAAATTAAGGAGACGGCCAGAAGACTTTCGCAAAATTCAAGAGCCTTGTGACCCAAAGAGATTTAATTTTACCAAAATAAAGCCACAGGAAGTTTTAGTGGAGATGCAGTACTGTGAGACATGCATCAAGGTAAGATGCTGAATCTTAGGATTGTAGCACTTTGCCTCATGTAACATTGGAAATTTGTACCTGAATATATTTCTCTGTTATAATAGAAAATGATAACTCAATATACATTGTGTGTGTGTGACCAAAGATTCATGCATTCATTCATAATTTTAGCTCCATTGTTAGATATAGATTTAGTAAATGGTTGCAAGCTTTTTAATTTATCTGATATACGTAGCTGATTTACACTTGCGTACATATTATTATTTTACTTTTTTAACAGGATCTTCAGTCAGAAAAGTGTGAACATGAAAACTGTTTACATGGGAGCTTGATTATCAATGCAGCTCCGATTTGTTTCAGCCATAGCTTGATAGTACCTTATCTTGATCAGCTTCGGCCTCAGGTTACAGAGGATGAAGGGTTGACATTAGCTCTGCATACTGTTCTTTTGGCTCAGTCCTCGTAAGTAGTTTAATTTTGTTCAGATACAGAACAAACCTTTAGGTCTTTTCATATGTATGAGGAAAATACCTCTAGTGCTAGTTGGATCCGGTTAAAATTAAGAAAGGTTGCAAGTAGTAATTTAAATTTTTGGCAGGTGTCATTGTTAATTGTTTATAGTAAAAATAATTGTTGAGTATTTTGTTGTATTTATTAGGTAATGTGTAAGTGAGATCAGGGTTTGATAAGGAATATTTAGGAGGATGACTTACAAAACTACTGTATAGTTAAGTAGATATGTTTGTAAATAAAGCTAATTCAGTAACTTCAAAGCATAATGAAATATACGTAATATTGTTCATATGTGAACAAACCTTCAGTCTTAACAACAGGATAATTTCTAGCGCTTAGCTGGATCCGGTTAAAAATCAGATGAAAGCAAGGAATCTTGTGATATCTGGCAACACATGCATAGATCGGGTGAAGAGTGGTCATATTTTCATCTTGTATGTATCCATATTTAGTACTTTAATAACAGTACTGTAGTTAATTTCTGTTATTATGAGTTAGATAATTTATTGCTTTTTCAAGCTGCATGTCAGTCACCCCATCTTGGATTGTTACAAAGCTGATTTTTTAAAATTTCTAGCAATGAAGTAGAGAAAAATATCAAGTTCATAATTTTCTGGTAACTTTCATATTTAAATAGTAAACATGATCACCTAAGTTCTTTTATATAAACCACATATAACTTTAACTATTACTTTCTTATCATTCTTCTTCTTATACTTTCATTGTAATGATGATTAAAATTCTAGACAGTGCCTTTTTACCCCTAGATATATAATTTTTTGCCTTTTATTTTTCATCCATACTGTTTGTTCCTTCTTAGATATCTGTTATAGGTGGATACCATTTTTACATTATACTGTACTATGCATCACTCACTGTTGATTATACTAAATATTCTTTTTATTGTCTCAGCTGCATCTCTTTCTGCCTTTACAGTTCATCTCTTCCCTTTGTTCTCTTCCTATTTAAGTAGTGTTCAACTTTTTCTTTACCTTTCTCTAATTTTCACATCACATTCAAGACCAAATGCTTTGGACAAGCTGTGTGCCAGTTTATGAAGATGACTTGATGGTCTTATTAAACTTACCATACTTATACTGAAATTGTAAGTGACTGCCAGTATACTGAAATTGTAGGAGACTGCATATATTTAAAGTTTTTAAAGCATTCAGACCAGCAATTGTGAATTGTGTTACTGTACCCATAGCATCTGGCAAATCCTGTGAAAGACTTGGACTTATGAAAGAGCAAAGTTTAATGCAATTAAAACCCTGTCTTCACTTCATATGGTATTTGAAAATTAGTGTTCTCTGAGCTCTGGCTTTTGAAAATTTGATGGTTCCAGATTAGAGCATTCTGTACCACTGTCTTGGATGAATCAAGAATAAGTTTAATTTCCCATAAGTACTTCCAACAAGAAAGATTCATCAAATATGTGAGATTTCATCTTTAATTCTGTATGGGTAGTTTATTCTTAAATGGAGTAGTTTTGGGCTTGAATCTGAGCCTCCCCAACTCTTAAGTATGAGTGTTAGTTTAATCTAGAACACTTGCATTTGCTTTATGATTTACATATACAGACTGTTTCTCAAAAAGCTGGTACCTTGCAGAAATATTTTCATATGGTTTTTTAATGGAGCTATCATATCAAAGTGTATTAACTCTTTTCTTCTTCTTTATTTGGAGTACTGTTTCAGTGCGGTCTTCAGGTACCAAATTTCCTCTCAAACTCTTGGGTAGATGACATGCCAAATTTCTTCTCAAAATCATGGGTAGAGTTATGTCATCTGTCAAGTTTACTTTGCCAACTCTTAATGTTGACATAGTGAAGACAAAGAGTGAGTTCAATATGTTTAGAGCATAAAATATACTACAGTGCAACGACAAACATGCATTCTTCTTTACTTAAAGTTTTTTTTTGCCACTGGTAGGCTGCTGATACAAAGTCTATCTTTTTCTAGTATCAGGTTTAATACTACTTTGATACAAGTTTTGTTTTGGCTGCAGCTAAATTGTGGAATAGTTTTACATAGTGCAATTGTGGAGTCATCCAGTCTCCAAATGTGTAAGAGAACGCAAATTTATTCTTGCTTTTTGCCGATATTTCTTGAATTCAGGTGTATCATTTTTAGTTTCCATTTCATCAAGTTTAATTATTTATCACCTTTTCCTTTATTTATGTCTCTTAGTAGGCTGATTTTCTCTTGGAGCCCTCCGGGGTTTGTAGTCTTTTGACTCTGTCCTTTAGGGTTTTAAGCTGAAAATTTAAGAGAGCAGCAAATTACATAAGGTCATTCATTTGATTACATTAATTAAGTAACTTGTCTCTTTTGATATGGTAATGATGCTTTTTTATTTGTACAATTCTACATAAATAAGTGATAATCAGAATGGGATAATATCTGAAAGCTGATGATAATCTGGTTTTTTTATTAGCCAGTTGACTTTGCCTTATAATTCCTTGACTAAAAGTCTAATCCACCACATAAATTGTGGAAAATCTGTTGGATGGTAATGAAGGGAGGAAAACCAGATAATCTTTGACAATTATGTATCCATGAAAAGCTAACCGAAAGTAACTTGTTAGGTATGAGTGAATTAGTAACTCCCATTCTGTGATACATGCTATGCAACAGATAATCCAGTTTTGGATAATTTATTTCACTGCTCATTGCAGATAATGTTTAGTACAGAATAACATTGTTTTATGTATCACTCAGAGAAGTTTTCTTTTACAAATTTCGAATTTATTTATCAACACTTTTAAATAGATGATGTATGTTTATATGTGATAATCATCAAAGATTCTATATAGTGTAGTTTTGTTAGTCATTCAGTACAAGTGTAAATATACTTATATATTTATTTAGCAGCTCCTAGTGATGTTTTATTAATTTACAGAGACTTTCGTGTTGGTTTCAATTCTTTAACGGCATATGCATCTGTTAATCACCTTCACTTCCACATGTATTATTTGCCTCATCATCTCTATTTGGAAACTGCTGTGAGTAATATGGAACAGTCTGATTTTTAATGCCTGTAAATAAAAACAAATTGTGTATAGTAAAAGTCCAGTACTAGTCTTTCATACTATTTATAAAAGTCACAAATTCACATTCCATGATAAGGCTTATGATCTGGTACATTTTCAAGTGTGTCATATTTCCAAAATCTAATAACTTCTTAAAGGCACTCAGTGGCATGGTTGGTTTGGTCTTGGCCTGCCACCTCGGTGGCCGCGAGTTCAGTTCTTGGGCATTCCATTGAGGAGTCAGAGATGTGTATTTCTGGTGATAGAAGTTCACTCTCAACGTGGTTCAGAAGTCACATAAAGTCCCATTGCTGAATATCCACTGGTTCCATGCAATGTAAAAACACCATACAAACAAAAATAACTTCTTAAGTACTAATAATTACAAAAACTGTGCTTCCCATATTATTCTATATAGAACATCTAAACAGATTCAGTAAAAATAAAATATTTTTTCACATATGTACTGTAGTATAAAAATGTGAGAAGGAATGGGGTTAAGATCTAAAACATCTAAAAGATGAAAAAGTGGATGAGTTGACACGTTTTTTGCTGACTATTTATTTTCTCTTATTGATTATGAGTTGGTTGCATTAAGATTCCTCCAGAAAAAGTACCTGTATTGGATGAACTACCATTAAGGTGTCTTTTATATAGATATGTGTCAAGAAGAGTATAGAGCTATCTCCAGTATGCTGAATGAAATGTTAAGAGAAAGGTGTAACAGAAAATTCTGTGTATTTGTCTCCCATTGTATTGTTATTTAAATAGGCAATAGACACATTGTTTCTCTGCATCTAAGATGCTGCAGTCTCAAAGACCCCAGTTTTGACCAGCATAATATATTTGCACCATTTTCATGAGTTAATGACTTTTTATTTGGAGAGCAGTACACATTGAATTGACTGCATTTTGTAGGCATTTCAATTCATTAATTGTAATGGAACTTCATTTATTTGAAAAGAACTGTGCTTTATTTCAAATTAAGTGATTTTACTACTTGGTAAGATTCTCAATATTTAATAAGCTTTCAGTGAAGTTGACATACTAACAACGTGGAAAACAAATAGATTGACAAATAATGTTCGTAATAAACTTCCCAGCTGTGTTTCATCAAAAATCATCTATGACACCTTTGTCTGTGTGTGTAAATGAATGGTGTCAGCTTTAAATATTTTTATTGAAATGGGTGTATGCTTATGAAGCAGTTTATTGCTCAATCACGTGTCAAGGTTTCACATTTGTAAAACCCATTTCTTATGGTTTTTCTTTGTGGGCAATAGATTTCTTTCCTGTATACATTTATTAATATATTAAACATTTGAAACCCAGTATTTGGGGGGAATGCATACCACAACCCCCACGAATAGCTAAAATCCACAAATACTTGACTCCCCTTTAAAACTGCTTATAACTGCCTATTTTGATAGTTCAAACAAACAAAAAAACCCTCTAAAAATGCTTATACCTGATTATTTTAATAATATCAAGAAAAAATCCCCCTCATTATTGGGGCCACCATGACATGGGGAGGAGGGTTTCAAACCTCAGGAATTTCTTCCTAGGTTCAAACTAAGAGTTCCATATAACATTATATATTGCAATAGTACACCCCCTGAACACCTGAATAAGCCCTGGTCACTTACCAGCCCGAACATCATTTATTAAAAATTTACCAAATCTTTGGTTAAAATAAACGATCATGTTGCCAATCTCCTGGCAAACACCCTCGTTACTAGTTACCAGCCCACCGCTGATAGCCCTGCCTCACGGGCCGGTCACCTGCCCTCTCACGTCAATCACTTATCGTTCGCGGTGGAGTACAGATGTATCCACAGCGAACTCCTTTTTGGTCTTGCCCGGCCTTCATTTGCACCTTTGATTTGATTGATTTTGGTGACGAATTACGCATCCCTTTGGATTACTGTTGGATTGCTCTTAATACCTTGTCATCAGACATTGATTCTGCAAAGGAAGAAACAACACAAGCTACGACAACGGCTACTGCATTCTCGGCCACGACATCACAGAAAACGACGAGCGGAAGTTCAACAACGTATCGTCTTTGCCAACAATGCAAGAAAAGGATGAGTACCCTATGACACGATAGTCATTCCTTATGCGTAAATTGTAGGCCTGTTCATTATAATGTAAAGACCAGATGTTTGGAATGTCAGGAGTGGTCTTTGGACCAGATGTTAGGGTATCTCAAACGTAGGAAAGGTCTTGTATTAAGAAGTAAGTGTAGGCAGGAAGAGACTAACGTAAATCAAGATAAAGGCTTAGAGACAGAGCTCTTTAAGAGACTTGAGAGTAGGCTGACATCGAGTATGATCATCTCGTTACCGATTTTATGTCAAGATTAAGTGAGGATAGATCGAGCAATAGGATACTGAAATTACTAATCGTTCTTTTCCAGCTCCCCTGCCTGTTCCAGAACCAGCCCTAACCGGTGCTGGGGGTTATGGGATCCGCAAGCCCACAGGGCAGGATCCGCCGTCCCCCCTGGCGCGGAGCAGGCAGTGTTGGCAGCAGATTCCCCTTCCCTCGATGTGTAAGTTCTCAGGATGATAAAAACTTAGGTCAGATATAGACGAGTAGGGATAATAGGCTACATAGTGTTTAGTTTAGGAAGAGAAGTGCAGACTTACTTCGGGTCGGTTTTCTATTAAAGTAGTTGTTTATAGAGGCACAGTGTCCTTAGAGCATCTTTAGGCTTTTTCCCTGCTTTCGACGGGTCCTTTCCTTGCATTCAGAAGGGCTTTTTAGGCCATGGTTGGTCTTTCAGATATGCTCCTTCGTCTTTAAGGGTTACTTTCCTCTACTTATACGATACGATAATTGTTAATATCAACTAATTCTCCGTTCAATGCATATTGACTTACGATATTCAGTATGGAGAGAAATCGAATAAAATTAATTACAGTTAGCCTAGTGTTCACGATGATATATCGTATGCATATTCAGTAGCCTAGCCTAAAGTATTCGCAGTACAACATATCGATAGTTATTTGTTCCGATACGTAATACAAACCATCGGTCCTTTAACAATAGGAAGTAGCTAGCGGCAGCTGGAACGGTCGTAAGCTTCGAACAAGGGAGAACGGTAGTTAACTGCTTGTCCGATCGTCGCGCGCCGCGCGACTGGGAGGTAAACAAACCACTTTTGCTTTCGGCCGTGTGTGGGAAGGACGTGTTCGCCATCGCTCTGCCCGCTTTGTCGTTTGCTTCAACTTTGAGTATTTGTTTTCTCTTTCTGTATATCAGGAGTGATTGTAAGTACTTTTTCTCAATTCTATTGGATTGCAATGAGTGAATTAGAGGAGATTGAAATATCACCGCGCCCTCCAGTCGCCCGTAGAGTGTGTCCCGGCTGGAGGGGCGTAAATGTTGGGGGGTTCAAGGTCATTCGTTGAGGTGGACCCCACGAGGTTTTGTACTCGTTGTCCGGGGGCGGAGAGTGCTCCCGCAACGAACCATGTGTGGTTTGTATGAACTGGTCCGAGGCGCAGTGGGGTGCTGTACGAGGGCAGGAAGAGACTTAGGCCGGCCAAGAAGTCATCGGAAAGTCCAGTGACTCCTTTGGTGACGGACACTTCGTCCTCTTTCCTGCCTCCCGGCCAGCCCCCACGTTTCGCGCCTTCCCCTGCGGGGGGGTAGCGGAGTCCTTTTCCTCTCTCGATCCGTCGAGTGTGGAGGAGGCGCCCGCTACCCGGACGTACAACTGTACTCGGGGTCTTCCGCCCGCTCTGGGGGGGTGTTTCGCCCCCCAGGCGCGGGGAAGCCCCTCCAATTAACCCGACTGTTGCTTCCGCAGGTGTGCCATCAGCGAAGGACGACTTGGGACAGGTGTGGGAGTCGCTGGGACTGCAGGGAGTGCCCAGCATCCAGGGGTTGCTACAGCGGTTGGCGGGGTCGGCCGTGGTCACTCATGGTGCGGTGACCACCACTACTACCACATTAACTACCCCAGCGTATGAGATGCCACCACATCTTGTATATACGCCACATATAATGTCGGTGACACCCACGGTGGCAGTACAAAAACCAATTGCCGCCGTTCCAAAGAGGACGATGCCACCACCACCTGGATTTTTTCCTTTGCCGACCCCGGACTTCCGCTGCCCCAAGAGTACCCCCCTGGACCTGCCGCCAGTGCCACGGATGACGGTGACTGTCGACAGGACGCCTGGCTCTCCCGTGGTACCTGCCGTGCCTGCCGTACCTGTTGCCGCTCCAGCGACTCTTTCCTTTTCAGGTGCACATTCCATTTCAGATGTTCCTGCCGTTCCTGCTGTTCCCGGACCTGTTCCTGTCGTTCCCGCTGCTGGTGTTGCTGTAACAGTCTCAGGTCCTTCCGGACAGGTGCAGTCGGGCCCTGTTGCTTCGGCAACTGCCCCGGCTCCCTCCTGGATGGAAAGACCTGACGTCTGTCCCTGCGGAGCCTGGCGAAGAAGAAGAGGAAGAGGAAGAAGTGTCGTCGTCGTCTTCATCGTCTTCTTCGTCGTCTGCTGCCTCTCCTTCCCCTTCGACTTCTAAGGCCAAACAGCCGAAGAAGAAGAAGGCTGCCTCCTCCCCCCCTAAGAAGACTCCTTCGGGATCTTCTAAGGGCCCGGCTCGCTCAGGCGAGCTGGGGAGCTCTTCTGCTGGTCCTCCTGTTTCCTTCTTGGGTACAGGGCCCGTCGCTTCTTCTGCAAAGAAGAAGTCGACGGGGACCAGAGGTGCATCAGCCTCGGCTGGTGTGTCCTCACCTGGTGCTAGTGGTTCTGCCGCTAAACCAGGTTCCGTCTCGGCCGCTTCTCGTTCGCGAGAAGCACCGAGTGGACGCTCTTCCAAAGAGGACCGTCCAGCCAAAGTTTTGACGTCCGAGCTCGCTCGCCGTCAAGACAGCGGCGCGGAGCAGAAGACTGGCGAGAGTCGTGCACACGACTCTCGCCAGGCCAGTGGACGCTCTCGCAGCGACCAACCGGCTGCTCGGGCTGACGTGACGGTCGCTGACCGGCCACGGGTTGAGGCGAGGAAGGAGTCCCCACGGCCGCCGGTACCAGCCACGGCTGGTACCAGCGGTTTGACGCGCCGAGAGGACGCTGGCCGGTCTCGACGCGAAAGGGAGCCTAGCAGGTCACCCGTCCGCCGCTCGATGGGACCGGGCGGAGACGGTGACCAGCGGCAGCTCGCCTGACGCTAGAGATCGGTCTCGACGTTCTCAGCCGAGCCAATCGCCCCAGGCGAGCGGCGACGCTAGGCCTACTGCTAGACCGTCACCGCGGGTTGACGATCGGCAGCAGCCCTCCACGCACGCTGGTCCTGCCAGCGAGCGGGGGGGGAGCGTCAGGTCTGCCTCTCCCGTACCTTCAACCTCCTCGGGCTATACCGGGAGGAGCGGGAAGAGTACCAAAGGAGCGATCACGAGAGGTGCGCCGCTCGTGACCCAGCTATGACGCCGTACGGCTCAGGCACGGTCTTAGGACCGACCAGGACGTACGCGCAAGTAGTTGGAGGCGACCGTCAGGGGTCTGTCGCTGTTTCCTCCTTCTGAAGGAGGAGTATCGAGGGATATGCTCTTGCTGGAGGGACTGGACGGTCCTACTCCACAAGACGCTGTGACGCCCGAGATACAGAGGAACTTCGCAGAGGTCATGTAACGCTGATGCGTCTGCATAATGACCTCGCGGAAGGATCGCCGCTACCACCAGCAGAGCCCACGTCCCGGCTCGAGTCATTTTGGGGTCCCAAGAGGGAGCCCAAAATGACGATGGGGTTGCCACGATCAGAGCTTGCGGACTCAGTCCTGGATCAGGTGGAGAATCTCGTCTCAGGACGGGAGGACTCGCTAAAATCCGGACGGTCCTCTAAGCTGCTTCCTCCTCCTCTACAGCGGCAGAGGCGATTCTACGTGCCATCGGAAGACCCGATACTGCCGAAACAGGTTAACCCGGAGTTAGCGAGGCTGACTCCAGGTGTGTCCTGCAGCAGCTCCTGTCGGAGAACCTATGGTTCTCGCAGCAGGAGGCACTTGCCCTGGAATCTACCGCTATGGCAGCATTCCAGGCAGTTTCCTGGTTGGATTTGTGGTCCCTCACAATATCCAAAGTAGCGGCCGGCTCCGGGAGTTCTGCTCTCGAAGACGACGCTTCTTTTAGGAGACTGTGCCAGTCTGGAGGAAGAGCAATCTCTTACCTCGCCCATCAGACTGCTAACCTGTGGGCCAACTTGGTTCTTCGACGTAGGGACGCAGTCCTTACCCGAGTGACCAAGGGGGCTGGGCGTGAGGCGGCACTCGGGCTACGAAAATGGACCTCTTAGGAAGTTCCCCAGCTCTCTTTCCTGGAGAGATGGTGGACGCTGCGGTGGAACGGCGGCGCACTGACAGAGTGACCGCTTAGTCCACCAGGCAGTCTCGAAGGTTTCTGGGCAACCTCGAGTAACTGCGGCCAAACCAAAGAGCTTGGCTAGCGCTTCCACGGCGGCGAAGACGGTTGCACCGTCCAAACCCCGTGTGAAGACTCCAGTTGTTTCGACTTCTGCGAGAGGAGGCCGCAACCAGCCCTCCTCCCAGCCCTCCTTTCCCCGAGGAGGTGCTGTGGAAAGAAGTCGAAACGAGGAGGGAAACGCTAGGGACGGCGTTCCCCTCACCTGCTGCCCGGAAGTGGGGGGGTGCCTGCGAGCCAATTGGGCGACTTGGCAGCGCTCGGCGCCGAGAACTGGATAGTAGACGTCCTTCGGGAGGGATATCTACTACCCTTCGAGTCTCGGCCCCCATCAATCCCAAACCGGTCCATCTACAGACTATGTCCGGGGATCAGCAAAGGACAACGCTCTTCGACAGGAGATCAAGACCATGCTGGCGAAACGAGCTGTAGAAATCGTGGGGAGGACCGTCCCCACCCGGGCCTTTTATAACAGCCGCCGCCTCTTCCTAGTGGAGAAGGCATCGGGGGGCTGGCGCCCGGTGATAGACCTCTCTCCCCTGAACCGCTTCGTTCGCACGACGCGGTTCACGATGGAGTCGGCACGCTCAGTGCTCGACTCGATCAGGGGGAACGATTTCATGCTTTCATTGGAACCTGAAGGACGCGTATTTTCAAATACCCATCCATCAGTCCTCCAGAAAGTACCTCCGCTTCATCTTCGACGGGACGGTGTACCAATTCAGGGCACTTTGTTTCGGTCCTCTCAACCGCCCCACAGGTGTTCACGCGAGTGTTCACTCTGGTGTCGGCTTGGGCCCATTCGAACGGGATACGTCTTCTGAGGTATCTCGACGATTGGCTGGTCCTGGCGAGCTCCCGCTCGCAGTTGCTACAGGACAGAGATCGACTCCTCAAGTTTTGTCGCGATCTGGGGATCGTGATAAACTACGAGAAGTCCGATCTCGAACCCAGCAGAAGATGAAGTACCTGGGTATGCTGATAGATACGGTAGCAGGGCAAGTCTTTCCCGCAGACTTGCGTATCAGCAAATTCAGGGAGGCAGCCGGCCGGTTCCTGTCGCGGCAGGAACAGGCAGCACAGCAATGGCAAGTCGTGATCGGCCATCTGTCGTCACTCGAGAAGTTAGTCCCTCACGGGCGTCTTCACCTACGGTCTCTCCAGTGGAGGCTAAGGGAGAGTTGGTCTCAGGCCAGGGATCCTCCTTACTTTCCCGTGGCTATCACGGACAAGGTGAGGCAGGACCTGGCCTGGTGGCTCGACGACAAGAACCTCTTAAGAGGAGTGCCTATACGCACTCCCCCCCCGGAGATGCTTCTGTTCTCAGACGCATCGACCGAGGGATGGGGCGCACACCTGGAGGAGTTGCTGACTGCAGGTGTGTGGGAACCATCACGAAAAGCACCTTCACATCAATGTCCTGGAACTCAAGGCGGCGTTCAACGCTCTCCAAGAGTTTCGGGACCGCTTGGTGGGACACTCAGTGGTGTTGATGTGCGACAACACCACAGTAGTGGCATATGTCAACAAGCAGGGGGGGCTAGTGTCTCTTCCGCTCCATCAGTTGACGGTGCAGGTGCACGAGTGGGCCACGGCTCACTCGATAGAGCTGTCAGCACGCTACATTCCAGGCAAGAGGAATGTAGTAGCGGACAAGCTCAGCCGTCGGGATCAGGTGATAGGACCGAATGGTCTCTACACCAAGATGTGGCGGAAAGGCTCTTCAACCTGTGGGGGCGACCGGCGTAGACCTGTTCGCCACCCGGCACAACAGAAAACTTCAGGTTTTCTTTTTCAGCTGTGCCAGGACCCATGGGCAGCTGCAGAGGACGCTCTCCAACACCCCTGGGACAACCTCTTCGCTTACGCCTTTCCTCCCTTCTGTCTGATTCGGAAAGTGATCAGTCGAGCGCTGGTCAACTCCCAATCTCAGAATGATCCTGGTGGCTCCCAAACGGCCTCAAGCCGTTTGGTATCCGGACCTGCTGGCTCTTCTTGCGGACGCACGCCGAGAGAGCTACCCACCTGGCACAACCTTCTAGCCAGCCACACGTAGAACGGTACCACCACGCAGTCCAGTCCCTTCAACTTCACGGCTGGCTGTTATCCACCATCTCTTGCGAACGAGAGGCTTTTCTCGTAGCGCAGCAACAGAGATGGGCTGGACACGTCAGACAGTCCCCTCTGCAGCTGTGTACCAGGGGAAGTGGGCCGTCTTCTGTGGTTGGTGTCGTAGACAGGGTTTGTCTCCTCTCAGAGCCACTCTTCAGCAGGTAGCGGATTTCCTCGTGTTTCTTCGCGAGAGAAGCTCCTCTCAGTACCCACAGTTAAGGGATATAGAGCCGCCCTGGCTCTCGTCCTAAAACTGAGGGGACTGGACATCACGAATTCGTTCGAGATATCCTTGCTAATGAGGAGCTTCGAAAGGTCTTGCCCACCAGGGAACTCAGGGCCCCCCGCTGTGTGGGGATGTGACTCTCGTACTTAGGAGTTTGACTCGAAGACCCTTCGAGCCACTCCGAGAGTCGTCAGACAGGGATCTGACCCTCAAGACCCTCTTCTTGCTGGCCCTGGCATCGGCGAAGATTAGGGGACTACATGGCCTTTCTTATGATGTTAAACATACCAGAGGCTGGGGATCTGTGACGCTCGATTTCGTCCCGAACTTCGTAGCTAAGACTCAGAATCCGTCGATCCCTGACGACAGGTTCGAGTCTTTCACGATCCCCTCCCTCCTGGACTTTACAGATAACGATGCGGATGAGATGCTGCTTTGTCCTGTGAGGGCGCTACGGCGCTATCTGAAGAGAACTCGACATCTCAGGCCTGAGTGTCGACGCCTCTTCGTTAGCACTGGGGTCACCAAGAAAGAAGTCTCCAAGAACACGCTTTCTTTTGGCTGCGTGAGGTGATCAGGAGAGCGTACGAAGCTGATGGTAGCGACGACATCCGTACGCTCCGTCCGAGAGCCCACGAAGTCAGAGGTATCGGACCCTCCTTAGCGTTCCGTAAGAACTTCTCCGTGGCGCAGGTCCTGAAGGCTGGTGTCTGGGCCAACCAGACCACCTTCACGTCCTTCTACCTTCGGGATATTGCCCACAAGTCCTTGGATACTTTTCCTTGGGACCTGTGGTGGCTGCTCAACACGTTGTGTAAGCTTACCAGCACCCGAGCAGGCAGAACAGCATCGATTCCTGGTATGACTGGGAGAATGAATGAGTGAATGAGAGAGTGACTGGCTTCTCTTCACCATCTTTTTTCTACCTCTACCGTGGGCAGAGGGATACGGTCGTTACCTTGCTGGAAAGGAGTCCGATGCAGGTAAGCTATTCAACAGAGCTCCATCCTATCTCTTTAACTAGAGATAGGAGTAAATATCCACCACTTTCTCCAACAAGGGGGAGAAAGTGGATGCCAACATGAGACAAACCCATTACTTTACATTTGCTCATGTAAGGAAAAAGTTCTTTACAATGCTGGTACGAAGAGATTACGCTTGCCTCTCTCTTAGTACTCGGCCCAGAGGTCTGACCATTGATCCTGCGGTGCACACCCCGATCAATCGGACAGAGGCTTGGATCCCTCCCTCGCTCGTACGACCAGGGAGGCATTCCAGGGATGGACGAACACCAGTCTGTTCATCAAAAGACTCAGATTCCTCCCACCAAGAAGTGAGTCTTCCTATTGTTAAGGACCGATGGTTTGTATTACGTATCGGAACAAATGACAATTTGTCGAAAATTGCATTTTTCCTAACTTATACAAACTGAGGTCCTTTAACATAAAGTCCCTCCTCATGCCACCCCTCACTCTGCGTATTTGCATGGGCCAAAAGCAAAAAGTGATTTGTTTACCTCCGCGACGATCGGACAAGCAGTTAACTACCGTTCTCCCCTTGTTCGAAACTTAACGACCACGTTCCAGCTGCCGCTAGCTACGTTCCTATTGCTTAAAGGACCTCAGGTTTGTATAGTTAGGAAAAATGCAATTTTCGACAAATTGTCATTTTTATATTGGCTCAATGCTGTAGGCTCCAAGGCATTCTGACTTCTGATAATTCAGTACAGGTGTAATTGAAAACGAACGAAATCCGATCGGAGGATAATTAATATGAATGTAATCGAACAGAATAAGATCGGATTCTGTCGACTAAAGCATTATAATTGTATTATCCTGTATCATCATATTAGCGTAGTATAAACACTTAACTCGGAAGTCATTCACGCTGGAAAATCAGCGGATGACGAATACGGGTTTGCGTCGCCGTATCCATCTCATTCTCTCCTGATTGCCTAAAATTGACTAACGTAACAACACTCTCACTTATGCCAAGTTTGTACAAACGTCTTGAAGGATACGTGTGTTCAACTATGTTGACATTTAACATAGTCAATGAGGTATCTATCTTGGGCATATAATCAGATGGCAGATATAAGGAATTCGTATGTATGACGTCTTCATACGTTTAACCGACTATTGCCGTCAGTAATTACATTGCGCTTATGTCAATTTACAGTTACAAATTATTACCAGTTGTATTATCAAATTACAATGACAACTGAAATTAATATTAGGCCTAATAAAGTTATTTTAATTACCTTTAAATATTATTTTTTGGGGGGGTTTATTCTTTTCAATAAATTACACTTCACTAGCTTGTCGTCAAACAGCACTATTGTAAGGAGGTGTGGCTTAGACAGACAAGGATGCCGGCTAGTCTGTTTTTGTTTTTTGTTTTTTCCTTGGCTCCAGATTCAACCATATCACTTGGTCTCGGCTAATGTTTTTTGTCCCTAGTTAGCATATTAATGAATATCTGGTTTGTTCATGCCACTTACCTGACAGATATATATATAGCTGTATTTTTGAAGTCCGACAGAATTTCAAACTCGCGGCACACGCAGTGGGGGGCGGCCAGGTGGTAGTACCCATTCCCGCCGCTGGAGGCGGATATCAGGAACCATTCCCATTTTATTTTCTATTCATATTTTTTCTGTCGCCGGTCGGTAAACAAACTGTTTACAGACCTCTGCTCAGGATTTTTTTGGATTTGACTCGCTTTTAAGTATCTGATTGGTTTTTTGTATTGAATTGGATTGTTGAATTTGGCCTATGCGCGATAGTGGACCGTTTTTGTGATTTTGGTATTGGTGCTTTTCTATAAAACGAAATTATGTCTGGGATCAAGTGCTGTGAGTTTCAGTGTGTGTGAGGATGATTGTAAGGTGAGGCTACCGAAAGCATCGGTAGACCCCCACACAGTATGTATGAGTTGTAGGGGGCATAATTGTTTGGTGGATAATCGGTGCAATGAATGTGAGAGATTGACCGATGATGATTGGAGAGTATATGAGTCCTATCGCCTTAAATTGGAGCGCGATAGGATCAGGAGGTCTTCCTCCAGGAGTGGTTCTACCAAAGGTAAAGGCTAACATCTCTCCTGTATTAAACACCTGTGTAGAGTTTGCAACCCCTAAACCTGTGTTGCTTCAGGCTCTGATTCTGTGTCGGGAGAAGCTAATGCTCTCTCTCTTATTTTGGAGTCTCTACGCACTCTGGAGACCAAAGTGAAAGCCTTGGAAACTGGCTCGGTGCAAGTGTGTGATCGTGCCCCTAGTGTTGTGGAGGGGCGTCAGATCGGCCCCATAATGCCTCTAGGCCTAGACCTCTATCAGACTCCCAAGACTCAGGGAGTAGGTACGTCGAAAGCCGCAAAGAGGGTTTACGGGGGGCTCCCCACCGATCTGGCGTCCCTTCGGCAGGCCTTGTGGCAAAGTCCCAGTCTGCCAAGGAGCGCGCACGAATTTTTTTTTTTTTTCGCGCGTCCTGAAAGAGTGCTTTTCGTCCTCCGAAGAGTCCTCCCCGAGCAAGGGGTGGAGCGCTCGGAGAGACTCTCGTCCTCTGAAAAGAACGTTTCGTGTTGAGGACCGCTTCACGTCCTGTATCGCCGCTTTCGTCGGAGGATGCGTATGAACGCTTTTCCTCATCCGCCTCAGAAAAAGGGGTAAGTAATCTCCTCCGATGAGGACGCTGGGTTGCTGTGCACAGCGCGTCTACCTGAGAAGCAGGTAGCTGTACTGTGAGAAGGAAGGAGGCGTCCCCTCGCCCCTCGTCTTCTCGCAGGATCAGTCCTGCTTCCTCTGTTCGTTCTTCTCCAACGAAGAACATTCTTTTGTCCCTTCAGGACCAGCTATCGACGCTTATGGCTCAGAGGACTCGCCCAGCAGCAGTCGAGCCTAAGCGGAGGAAGGACCTTAGACTGCCCGTCAAGAGGACGAAGCAGTCTCCTTCTCCCTCTCCTACTTCGTCTCGTTCGCCGATCGCTTCTCCTTCGGCGATTCGCCGATCTCGTTCGTCCTCTAGAAGGACGTTGCGTCAAGACGCTTTTGAGGAGGACGCTCAGCACGACGTTCGACAGGACGCTCGTCAGGACGCTCGTCAGGACGCTAGGCAGGACGCTAGGCAGGACGCTTGGCAGGACGCTTGGCAGGACGTTCGGCAGGACGCTCGACAGGACGCTCGACAGGACGCTTGTCAGGACGCTCGGCAGGACGCTTGGCAGGACGCTAGGCAGGACGTTCGTCAGGACGCTCGCCAGGACGCTCGACAGGACGCTCGGCAGGACGCTCGCCAGGACGCTCGGCAGGACGCTTGGCAGGAAGCTCGCCAGGACGTTCAGGGCTCTTTTCAAGACGCTTTTGGGGACTCCGACCAAGAAGTCGTACCCCAAGACGCTAGTTTGCGCGCACAGGCACGTATTCCAGCGAAAATGTCTTCCCTTTCGTTTAAGAAACGTAAGGACGCTTCTCTGGCAAGTGAGGCTGCCTCGGGTGGCGCTAAGGACGCTCGTCCTCTGTCAGGACGCTCTACCTGCTTCAAGTGGTAAAGCGTCAATAGAGAAGACAGCCGAAATAAGGCTTCATCTAGTAAGGATAGGGGTCCTTTGATTAAGTCAAGACCCGACATTAGTACGCCCTCTCCGGACAGGCGGTCTCCGCTTCCGTGTAGAGAAGAAGGAGAGCTGAGTAGTTCGGCTGACTCGGTTGAAGAGGAACCTTCTGCGGCCCCTTCAATTTCAGACTATAAAGTTCTCGTGCGGCTGTTGCGTTCTTCTTTCGAAGACAAGTTTCAGCCTGCAGCTCCCAAGTCTCCTCCTTCGCAGTTTTCATCATCTAAAACTGGTAAAACCCCGGAGTTTGTGGAGATGAAAACTTCGCTCTCCCACTAAACATGCGTTTAAGAAAACTCCAAGATTGGATGGTACGAAGGAGAGATCAAGGCAAGACGACTTTCGCCTTGCCTCCAGCTAGACTCAGCGGGAAAGGGGGAAAGGGGGCATTTGGTATAGAACCAAAGAAGAAGTAGGAGTTCGTATCTCTTCTTCAGCTCAAGGAGATTTCTCCAGCTTGGTGGATTCGCAGAGGAGGTCTCTTTTATCCTCTGCTAAAGTGACCTGGACCTCTACGGAGACGGACCATCATTTGAAGGGTCTGCTCCGGACTTCTTGAAGTGTTCACTTCCTTGACTGGTGCTTGGGAGTTCTGGATCTGCAAGCGAGAAGCCCAGAATCTCTCAGTCTGGGGGAGCTGTCCAGCGTGGTTAGCATGTATGGACAAAGCCGTCAGGATGGTTCGGAGGAGATCGTCTCTCATTTTGGAACGGCCTTATTGAAGAAGAGAGCTTTACTGTGCAATTTCACAGCTCGTTCGGTAACTCCAGCTCAGAAAGCGGATTTGCTGTTTTCTCCTCTTTCGAACCATCTCTTCCCCAGACTTTAGTAAAGGACCTGACTAACAGTTTGCAAGATAAGGCAACACAGGACCTTTTGGCCCAGTCACAAGACGTTCGCAGTACCTTCAACCTCTTCAGCTGCGGTTCGACCGCCGAAGAAAGGTTAAGCCCTTTCGTGGGGCTCCCCCCTCGAGAGCAGCTCCCTCGAGGGAGAGGGTTTTCACGAGGAAGAGCTTCCTTTAAGTCAAAGCCTTCCAAGTGAGAAGCATGTCCTTCAGACACCAGTCGGAGCCAGACTGAAGTTTTTGCGGGAGCGGGAGAGAGAGGGACACGGACTCTTGGTCCCTCAAGATCGTGGAGCAGGGGTACAAGATCCCCTTTTTAGATCTTCCTCCTCTTTCTACGACTCCCAGAGACCTTTCTCCATCCTATCAGGGAGAGAAGAAGCAAGTATTATTCGATCTCCTTCAACAAATGATCGAGAAAAGAGAGCGGTGGAACAAGTCGCGGACCGCTGGGGTCCCCAGGTTTTTACAACAGGATTTTCCTAGTACCGAAGCAGTCGTCAGGTTGGCGTCCAGTTCTAGATGTAAGCAGGCTCAATCTTTTCGTGGAAAAGATTCCCCAAATTCACGATGGGAGACGCCTCATTCTGTTCTGGGAGCCTTGAGAACCCCCGGCGACTGGATGGTGTCCTTAGACTTGCAGGACGCGTACTTTCACATCCCGATCCACCCTCTTTCAAGAAAGTATCTAAGGTTTGTCTTAGACAAAAAAAGTGTGCAGTTCAGAGGTATGTGTTTCGGCCTGACCACGGCTCCAATGGTGTTCACTGTAGTCATGAAGAACGTGGCGAGTGGCTACACTCTTCGGGATAAGAGTTTCCCTGTACCTCGACGACTGGCTGATCAGAGCGTCGTCGAGAGAGAAGTGTCGAAGGACTTGCAGTTCACTTTAGCCCTAGCAAAGTCCCTGGGACTTCGGGGTCAACCTCGAAAAGTCTCATCTGACCCCAACACAGTCCATCGTGTATCTGGGGATTCAGATGGATTCAGTGGCTTTTCGAGCGTTTCCGTCCCAGGAACGTCAGCGGCTAGGCTTAGAAAAGATCTCAGCCTTCCTAGGGAAAGAGACTTGCTCGGCGAGGGAATGGATGAGTCTGCTGGGAACCATTTCCTCGCTAGAAAGGTTTGTTTCCTTGGGAAGACTGCACATCAGGCCTCTCCAATTTTCCTTGCGGACGAGTGGAAGGCCAAGGACGATCTCAATGCCATATTGAGAATATCGCTTCCGATAAAGAACCATCTAAGATGGTGGTTGGACCCTCAGAAGCTTCAGGAAGGTGTGTCCCTAAGTCTTCTGAGCCCCGACCTAGTGTTGTTCTCCGACGCTTCCATCACGGGCTGGGGAGCAACACTAGGAGGAAGGAAGTGTCAGGCTCCTGGAGAGGGGAAACAGGTAGCCTGGCATATAAATGTCAAAGAACTGGTAGCAATATTTCTGTCCCTGCAGTTCTTCGAAAGGAGTTTGAAGAACAAGATTTGTTCAGGTAAACTCGGACAATACCCACAGCACTCGCTTATTTAAAAAATCAGGGAGGAACACACTCCAGAACTTTGTTTTCCCTGGCGAGAGAGATTCTGCTGTGGGCAAAGAGAAGAAATGTGACAATCCTGACGAGGTTCATTGCAGGAGTGCAAAACGTCAGGGCAGTTCTTCTCAGTCGTCGGGAACAAATCCTACCGACGGAATGGACCTTGAACGAAGACGTGTGTCGAGACCTTTGGACGTTGTGGGGACGTCCGCTGGTCGACTTATTCGCGACGTCAAGGACCAAGAGACTTCCCTCTTTATTGCTCCCCGGTCCTGGATCCAGAAGCGATCGCAGTAGACGCGTTGCTTTGGAATTGGACGGGTCTAGACCTGTACGCCTTCCCACCATTCAAGATTTTGGGGGAAGTCATGAGGAAGTTTGCGGCCTCAGAAGGGACGAGGTTGACCCTGATCGCTCCGATGTGGCCAGCGAGAGAATAAGTGGTTCACAGAGGTCATGTCTTTCCTTGTAGACTTTCCAAGGACATTGCCCTGGAGGAAAGATCTACTCAAACAGCCTCACTTCGAAAGGTTTCACCAAAAACCTCTCCGCTCTGGGTCTGACTGCGTTCAGACTATCGAAAGTTGGCCAGAGCGAGAGGTTTTTCGAAAGCAGCTGCGAGAGCAATCGCACATGCAAGACGTGCTTCCACAAGAGCTGTTTACCAATCGAAGTGGTCTTCCTTCAGGGCATGGTGTAAAAAGGAGGGGAGTTTCCTCTTCCTCGACCTCTGTGAACCAGATAGCTGATTTTCTGCTCTTTCTCAGGAATGTGCAGAAATAGAGCGGTCCCTACCATCAAGGGATATAAAAGCATGTTGTCAGCGGTTTTTAGGCACAGAGGCCTTGACCTTTCTGACAACAAGGACATTCATGACCTTTTAAAATCTTTCGAGACTTCTAAGGTTCCTCAAATGAGACCTCCGTCATGGAACCTTGACGTGGTTCTTAAGTTCCTTATGTCAAGTCCTTTCGAACCGCTTCAGGCAGCGTCTCTTCGAAACTTGACAAGGAAGGCTCTTTTTCCTAACTTCTCTTGCGACGGCTAAGAGAGTTAGTGAGATTCAAGCGTTTAGTAATTTAATGGGATTCAAAGGAGACAATGCTGTCTGCTCGTTGAACCCACTTTCTTGGCGAAGAATGAAAATCCTTCGAACCCTTGGCCGAAAACTTTCGAGATCAAGGGTATGTCAAGTCTGGTGGGCCAAGAACCAGAGAGAGCCTGTGCCCGGTCAGGGCTCTCAAGTTCTATGTGCATAGAACAAAAGAGGTAAGAGGTCCCTCAGGTAATCTCTGGTGCTCTGTGAAGAGACCAGAGTTACCTTTATCGAAGAATGCTGTTGCTTTCTTTCTAAGGGACGTCATTAAGGAGGCTCATTCATCTTTCCAGAAGACTGATTTGAGCCTCTTACGAGTAAAAGCGCACGAAGTTCGAGCTGTCGCTACCTCTCTTGCCTTCCAAAAGACATGTCAATCAAGGACATTCTTGATTGCACCTTTTGGAGGAGTAACTCCGTCTTCGCCTCACATTACCTAAGGGATGTGAGACGATTTATGACGATTGTAATTCACTGGGGCCATACGTTTCTGCGGACACAGTCTTGGGGTCCGGAAGTAGCTCTTCCCTATCCCTTAGTTAGGATTAGGTTAGTTTTGTTGTTGTGTTTTTAGGTTGTGGTGAGTCTTATGTGAAGATCTCCCATCCTTTAGTTAGTTTTAAGGGGTTTTTTGTGAATAGTTGGTCAGGTGGTGGTCAGTTGCTTCGTTTGCCCTCATATGTATGGCCTCGATGGTCTTGTCACATTGAGGTCTCGTACCCGTTGACAGATCATCCAGAGCGCACCAGCACTACAGGTCTCCACCTGGCTGGCAACTCTGATTTAAGCAAAAGCAGCCTTAAGTGACAGTAATCACATAGTCTACTTTGCAAACAGGTGAGGAACCAGATGTATATCATCTACTTAATTTAAGTTTCTAAAAAATCCTATTCTGTCTCTTCCCACCATCCGAAGGTGGGATTCAGCTATATATATATCTGTCAGGTAAGTGGCATGAACAAAATGTTATTGTTATTATACAATTAAGTTTGTTCATACTTACCTGGCAGATATATATAATTAAATTGCCCGCCCTCTCCCCTCAGGAGACAGTGGCATTAATAAATATGAATAGAAAATGGGAATGGTTCCTGATATCCGCCTCCCAGTGGCGGAATGGGTACTACCACCTGGCCGCCAACTGCGTGTGCCGCGAGTTTTGAAATTCTGTCGGACTTCAGAAAATACAGCTATATATATCTGCCAGGTAAGTATGAACAAACTTAATTGTATAATAACAATAACATATTCTTAACTTATGGAAACGAAGTCATACTGTTCGTCTTACGATGTAATTTAAGTCCAAAATTTGACTGATACGTCTCATGGAAGACTAGTTTATCCATCGGGTTAGATGGCGTTAAATTTAGGATTCCGTTCGTTTTTTCACTCGTTTTCATAGGTATTACGAACCTACACTTTATATACTTTACTAATCCTTTGTCTGTGTAAAAAAAAAAAAAAAAAAAAAAAAAAACACACAGTAATGAGCTCTTTCATGCTATTAGTTTCTTTTACCACGGCTGCGTTTGAATTCATACAAAAGCTCGGGACTTCTGTCCAGGTTGCTGATGCACGTAATTTTGCCTTATTAGCTTCAGCTGCATTTATAACATGAATACAGTAATTACCGTCGCACGCGGATGAATACAATAACGGATGTTGCAATCGGATTCGATTACTGTCATACGCTGATCAATACAATAAAGTGATGTGTTATAGGAGTCGATCGCATTAACAAGAAGTTCTCGTTCGGTTGTTCATAGCTGTACGGAGTTTATACGAGTATATTATCGTTAAGATAATACCCTTTTAACTTAGAAGAGGGTGCAATTTACGGAGGTGGAGAGTTAGACGATTGTAATTTCTCTCTCTCTCTCTCTCTCTCTCTCTCTCTCTCTCTCTCTCTCTCTCTCTCTCTCTCACTTACTTCCCTGATTTTATATTCTCTCTTTATCTTAGACGATTGTATTTCTCTCTCTCTCTCTCTCTCTCTCTCTCTCTCTCTCTCTCTCTCTCTCTCTCTTACTTTCTGATTTCATATTCTCTCATCCTATTTTACACGCTCTCCTATCACTGGACTCATTGTGCAACAGAGGTTTTCTTCCTGTCACACCTTTTCAAACTTTGTCAATTTCCCTTCAGCGCTGACTGAACCTCATAGGTCCCAATACTCGGCCTTTGGCCTAAATTCTATTTTAAACCCAACAATCTTGCTGTCTGAGTTAGTATTAGAGTAGGGAGCGAATATTAGGAATATGTATAAGGTATTCATGATATGTTATATCACGAGAGGATTTTAAGTATTAGGACAGATAGGAAAGAACGTGTCTGGGTCTATCTGAGGGTATTCTTCCAAGTGCCAACAGCAGAGTACAGACAGGCAGGTACAACACTACAAGAGAGGACATCACTACGATCGACGACACCGTCGCAGACGCCACCGATGGACATGGTTGTCTCCTCCGTACATGAGAGGCCTAAGGCCACATGGGAGTCTTCAGTTTCCCTCCATACATGAGAGGCCGAGAGCCACATGGGAGGTCTTCAGATTCCCTCCATACATGAGAGGCCGAGAGCCACATGGGAGGTCTTCAGATTCCCTCCATACATGAGAGGCTGAGAGCCACATGGGAGGTCTTCAGTTTTTCCTCTACTCAGGTGAGGCACATAGCCAGCTGAGAGGAAACAGGTTTGTATCCCTCCCGCACTCAATGAGTTTTGACCTTAGGGTAGAGGTGCAGGGAGTTTTTCCCTCCACATATGGGAGGCCTAGAAGGCCACACATGGGAGATTAGTTTGGACGAGTGACAAATGAACTTGAGACTGACCCGCGTACTCAGTTATATTGACTGACAATGGTACAGTGGAGGGCCGAGTAGATTTGTATTCCCCACCTCCAAATTAATGTTGTTATCGGGCTTATTCAGGTGTTCAAGGGGTGTATTGCAATATGAAGTTTTTATTGTAAAACTAATATTGTAATACCTACCTGAACACCTGAATGATTCCCACCCTCCTCCCCTCTCATACAGAGTTTATTGAGTATGATTGACGTAGAGGGCAGGTGTGACCGGCCCGTGAGGCAGGGCTATCAGCGGTGGGCTGGTAACTAGGTAACGAGGGTGTTTGCCAGGAGATTGGCAACACTGATCGTTATTTTAACCAAAGATTTGGTAAATTTTTAATAAATGATGGTTCGGGCTGGTAAGTGACCAGGGCTTATTCAGGTGTTCAGGTAGGTATTACAATATTAGTTTTTACAATAAAAACTTCGTATTTTTGGGTTAATATTTTTGGATTTTTTCACTTTCGTCAACATTCACCAAAAATTAATAAGTAAGAAAACATATCATAGCTTGGAGTGACTTTTAAATCTGAAGCTAAATAGTGAGAACTGTGATAGATCCATCATCTACCCAACAATGTTCGGACCTGTTTTTTCAGCAGAACTAATACCGGGAGGGGGGCCGCTGGTTCTAGGAATGGAACTCTCAGCATTCTGTCCAATTTGTTCGAAATAAACAAATATCCCCCATAAGAAATAAAGGGAATCAGGATAATTCGTTCCAGCCAACCCAAAAAGTCACCCTTTTCACATTTTTTCTATTATTAATGTGTTCAAAAGTTAAATTAAGAGTGTAATGTAATGAAACAGTAAGTTATGTAAAGTAAAATTTTCAAAATTCTATTTTTTCTGTGTATGATTTACGAACTGTTTTGGTAGAAATGGTGCCAGCCGGCTGGAGGATGGAGGGAGGAGAGTCAGGAACCCTTTGAGCAAACCAAATTGGTTGCAGTGTGCAAAGGTTGATAACAAAATCAATTTTATTCACATATTAGATACGAAGATGATCAAAGGAATCGATAGTCTGTGTGTTCCAATTGTGTCAGAGAGAGAGAGAGAGTGTGAATCAGCATGTTTAAACTTGGATCTTAAGTACATGAAAGAGATTAATTATGCCACAATACATCATCTTACTGTTGGCAAATGGCAGACTTTTAAAACAAACATGAGGATTTTGCAAACAAATAAGTAATAAGTCAAGAATGCAAGAAAAGGAAAGAGAGATAAATAACTTTTCACAAGGAAGCTGCTTAAACAAACAATCGAGGCATGCAGAAGCTAAAAGCGGTGCCAGTTTGTTTATTAACCCTTTAACGCCGATTGGACATATTAAACGTCTATATAAATTGTCTGTTGGGTGCCGATTGGACGTATATACATCGATATAAAAAAGTTTTTAAAAAATTCGCGGAAAAAATAGTTATAGGCCTGCTAGGCAAAAACTTTTGAATCACACGCCTTGCGGGATGCTGGGAGCTCATGGATCAAGGCATTGTTTTGTTTACAATCGTTACCCAGGCACGCAAGCGCGAATTTCTTCTCCTCGCACTAAAAAGCATCAGCGACACATCTCATAAAATTATTTCGTCACTTTGACATAGTTTTGCACCATTCATATTAGCCGTTACATGGAGTATTATATATGAAAATGTGCACAATTTCATTTAGAATACAACCAAAAACAACTCATGGTTGTAGCTTTTATCAGTTTTGAAATATTTTCATATAAATAACGATAAGTGCCAAAATTTCAACCTTCGGTCAACTTTGACTCTACCAAAATGGTAAAAAAACGCAATTGTAAGCTAAAACTCTTATATTCTAGTAATATTCAATCATTTACCTTCATTTTGCAACAAATTGGAAGTCTCTAGCACAATATTTCGATTTATGGTGAATTTATGAAAAAAAACTTTTTTTTCCGTACGTCGCGCGGTAACTCTTCTGAAAAAATCATAAATTTTTTTGTCTGATTGTCATAATGTTTGCACTATTTTAAATTAGCCGTTACTTAAAGTTATATATGAAAATGTGCGCAATTTCATGTAGAATACAACGAAAAACAACCCATGGTTGTAGCTTTTATCAGTTTTGAAATATTTTCATATAAATAACGATAAGTGCCAAAAATTTCAACCTTGGTCAACTTTGACTTGACTGAAATGGTTAAAAAACTGCAATTGTAAGCTAAAACTCTTACATTCTAGTAATATTCAATCATTTACCTTTATTTTTTGCAACATTGGAATCTCTAGCACAATATTTCGATTTATGGTGAATTTATGAAAAAAAAACATTTTCCTTACGTCCGTGCGGTAACTCTTCCGAAAAAAATCAGAAATTTTTTCTTGCAATTGTCGTAATGTTTGCACCATTTTAAATTAGCCGTTACATAAAGTTTTATATATGAAAATGTGCGCAATTTCATGTAGAATACAACAGTAAACAACCCATGGTTGTAGCTTTTATTAGTTTTGAAATATTTCATATAAATAGTGATAAGTGCCAAAATTTCAACCTTCGGTCAACTTTGACTCGACCGAAATGGATTAAAAACGCAATTGTAAGCTAAAGCTATTACATTCTATAATATTCAAATATTTTGAAAAAAACATTTTTCCGCTTCGGCACTCACTCGCGAACGCCGCCGGCATTCGGGAGACGATTTTTAAAATACCGCTTCGGCGTTTAAGGGTTAAAGAGCTTAGTTACTTTTACATTAGTAAAAATATCGTAAAAAGCAATTGTTACTAGATTGGTATTTTACGGTAACAAAAATAAAAGTGATTTGGGCAGACCGAGTGTAAGTGAAAGAAATGGGCGAATAATCATCCCAGATCAGCTGATAAGTCAATGGGAAGCAGAGCTGTTCTCTCTCTCTCTCTCTCTCTCCTCTCTCTCTCTCTCTCTCTCTCAGTGCACTGAACACTGACTCGAGAAAGTTTTTTTGTTCTTTTTTTTTTACTGTATTGCATTTGTTTTCATGTTTTATCATTATAGTAAAGATTTTACCGTCTCATCTCTCTTCAACAATACCACGACGCACAAAAAACTTAAAATTGTGCATTCATTATTACTCAAAAATATAAACGCTCCCTCCCTCTACCTCAAGTTAGCTGTGTATCACCACAATGACGAATGATTTTGTTGTCATTTGTGCTAAATTTTATTGTGAACAGCTTTGTTCTTTCATTTACTGTTTTGTTAATATTGTTTAACTAGATCGTCTCACTCGGCGCACTGAACAGTGGCTCAATTAAGACTTGTTTTTTTTTTTTTTTTTTTTTTTTTTTTTTTTTTTTTTTTTGTATTGCATTTGATTGTTATCATATTCTCTCCTCAACATATCAACGCTCCCTTGTTCAGTCTCAAGTCAGCTGTACGTGACGTCACAGCGGTTGCGTACGATTTTATACATCTTTTATGATAAATGTTATATCGAAAGCTAAATTTTATATTAAATGCTTTGTACTTTTATTTTCTGGGCTCAGCTCGTGTCGCTGCGCGAAAATATCCTTTAATCTATTATTTCTTGGTAAATGTACTAACACATACCAGAGAATAAATAAATAAAGAAAAAAAGGTCAGTACAACTGACTCGCTCACCCTCCAAGAGGGTGTCGTATGAACACTATGGCGAGTGAGACCACTACCACGAGCCGAATGCCAATAGAAATCTCCCACTACAAAATCCCCACAAGAGGAGAGCCGACCCACGGAGTGGGCAGCAACTACTACTACTCCATCCCATGCTGCCGACTGCTGCGCCTCTGGTGGCCATCCTTTTCAGTTAGCGCACACGGTACACACGTGCCCTTTTTTACTCTGTGTTTTTTTGTGCCCTTTTCTTTGGATTTATTTATCATGGAGCGTGC